>NC_090933.1:781238963-781541993 GCF_040938575.1 Ambystoma mexicanum | reverse complement strand
CAATCTCAGCGACTGTGGGGTTTAGCATGGGAGGGAGAGGGGGTAGGAGGAGAAGAGCTGGCTCAAGCCTGAGAGGAACAGAGGCTGTTCCAGACGATGGAGCCAGCCAAGGAAAGAGATCGGCCACCCGCTCGCTGCTTAGAGAAGCTCTTGATACGCAGAGTGTTGGAGCCAGAAGATCGGAGAGATCTGGAGGGAGAGTATTTGGTGAGAGCAAGTTGTAGATGGCGTCTTTCCATCTCCACGGTTATCTGTCACTACCTGCCTTAGTCTCATCTTCATCCTCTCCAACCACATATGAGGCGGTGTGTGTGTGTGTATGTATCTGAACTGACATTTCTAGACATTCAGTTTAAGAATGTCAATATCAACTTACATCGGAGCTATATAGGAAACCTACCAGTGGCAACTCTGTACTCCATGCCACTTCAATGTCACCATCCAGCGCCTCTGATCAAATCTATACCATATGGGGAATGTTTGCGAGCTCTCAGACATTGTTCCTCGGAAGATTACTTTCTTGATGAGTCTGCCAACATTTATGAGAGGTTCCTTCAACGTTGCTACCCCCATAGGAGGTCATCAAAGCCTTTGAAAAAGCTGAATCTAAGGATAGAGAAGACCTCTTGAAATGTAATAAAGCCAACAGGTATATAAAATCTTAAAATTCTGAAGACATACACTTCATTAGTACTTTTCACCATCAATCAGGCAAGATCACATCTATTCTTAAAAACACTGGCCAGGCTTGTTGACCGAGACGTAAAACAGGCTCTGCCCCACTTCCCTATGTTGACTTTTTCTAAAGCACACTCATTAACATCCATATTAGTGCCCAATCAGAACTTCATGGGCGCCAGTCAGCATGGATGGATGTCCAGCACAAATAGACCGAATGGCTTCTGCACTTGTAAAAATCGCAAAATGTGTAATTTTGCTTTAATAGCTAATGATGTTACCATGTCACGGGGTGGGCTGTGGACCTTCAAACATAGGATTACCTATGTTTCTAAATTCGTAGTTTATCTTCTAGAATGTACCTGTGGCTTAAGATATATAGGCTCCACCATTGGTTCGTTGAAGTTTAGAATACTTGAGCACTATAGAGCCATTAAAAACACAGACCCGAATTACCCAATGGCAGTTCACTTCCTTGAACATCATCGCAAGGATGTTGGCTGCATGAAATTCACAGGACTAGCACACATCCCAAAACAACTACGAGGGGGGAATAGATGGTTGAAATTAAGACAATTGGAGGCTAAACTTGTTTTGAATTTGTTTCAAAACCCTTAAACCTCTTCGCCTCAGTGGGTACGAAGAACTTTTTGTATTTCTCCATTAGAGGTTATTTAGATCTTAGCAGGATAAGGTTTCTCCAAGATAACATAGGATGCAGGCCACTAACTTTACATTTTTGCGACAACCAACATTGGCTAATTTTGGAAACTTTAATTGTTGTTGTCCCTGAGTTTTTGTGATGCGTTTTTAATTATGAGACATTTATTTTTCTAATGAAATTCTGTGAATTTTGTGATGAATTTTTGTGACCATTTATTATGAATCAATTTTTGATATATTCAATAATTAATTATTCTCATGACTTTTCATATAAGATTCCGAACAAGCGTGATGCTTGTACTCTGTTAGACACCATTGGTACACACATTTTGACATCTTTTTAGATATTATTTATATATTTGCACTTTTTGCACTGTTTTTAGTGGACAAGAGCTTTGTGATGATATTTCTATGATAAGGAATCAAGAGACTGTTATTAATGTATTTTGGGACTTCTGTACTGCTGCAGCAGTTACTATCAACTATATACGGTCAACATTGGACAGATAACCGTGTTGTTAGACCGATCTTGTTCAGACCCCTATGTTCATGCACTTTCTGTTTCTAACCGGAAGTGATACTTGGTACTGCTATTTTAGCTCTTCTGTTGTGCATCAGTTCATCATTGTGTCTATATACTATGTGTCATAGTTTCAGGGGAGGTACATTATATTTACATACTTGTATACATTGTAGCAGGTTGGGTTCTTATTTGTAACAGTACTACAGTGGATGTATCTTTTGAATATTCATATTTACATTTGTAGTATCCTATAGGCAATAGTAGTACTGTGGCTTATTAGCTATTCAAAGCTTTTATATCTAGACTGAGATTAGCCCTACTGCTAGCACTGAAGCCAGCACAGTCAATCTGTCATTTGAATTAGGAGTTTCTTTTCCATACTCTCATTCCTCCACGTTACAGTTTGTATTGCACTTGCAGAACTTTAGAGGCATAAGAGAGATGCTATTTGTACATGCTTAGTATCTGCTGGACAATTTTGCACTTGCACTTTAATGTCTTGAATAATCACTGCCATACTTCCATGCATTTTGTCCTTCGAATTACCCAGAACAGCCTTTGTGGCATGGAATAACGGCACAGTAATGGCACTATCCGCAAGCTCTATACAAGCTCTATATTTTTTCCAACTTGCCCGTTAATTGCTGAAAAGATACCTATTGATGTAGGACATGGACTTTGTCTGCATTATAGATTGTTGAAGGTGTCCTGCTTCCGATTTTCAAAACTTGTTGTTTATTATATTTTTCAAATGTGTATATCTTTATATCTTGACTATGCATTTGCTATACGCTTTGGGTATTTACCTTGGCTTCAAGACACTAGTCCAAGATGGCCTCTTCATGACCATCGTTAGTCTTTTTTCACTAGCATTCTTTACAATCTTGCAGTGAACAGGAAGTAAATTTGTCCTTCACTTTATCAACACAAGCAATGAAACATTTACGTTGTTTACAAGCCTGAAGAATCCTGAGTCACGGGTGGAACGCGTGGCGATTTCTCTTGCTACCTATGGGTAGTACTATGCATTGGCCATGTTACTAAATTACAGTTCTCTCCTCGTGGACTGTTGTTTTTAAATGTTTAATTAACTTACAGCCTAGTGCTGCATTTCTTTCTACCATACCCCATGTGTGCACGGGTCATTTTTTGACACGTATGCAATACTAATTACAAAATCGATCAGTATCAGCAAGGCACCACTTTGTGTGTGTATATGTGTGTGTATATATATATATATATCTATCACAATTTCCAAAAAACAGCGGCACAAACAACTGCGCTTCAGGATTGCACTCATCAGAGTCCACAAAATTAGCAGTAAATCAAAATGTCCATCAGCCAGAAGAAGTTGAAGCAGAGCAATTTCAGTTTATTTAGATCATAAGTAAAAAAAGAAACGATGCGTTTCATAACCCACTGGCTACTTATTCACATATTCAATCACACGGTTACTCTGGAAATGTGCTTAAAAAGGTCGTCGGACCATCTCTGTGGTACGAAAGAAAACCAGTCCATTTTCTATTTCCACAACCAAAAGGCTCACCCATTAAGGCTAGGATGAGAATGGTGTAAAAGCGGTCGTTCATTTGTAAGTATAAACTACTATAATAAAAATAGTAATAGTTGTGGGGAACACAAAGTGGCTGGCTGTCAACATGCTTGGGGGATCCAATGTGCTGTGGGGATCTGATTATGGGGTCATAACAATTACGTGCTTAATTCAATTAGGCCTGTTTGAAATGACTAATGTCGCGTGTTCGCTGAAGCAGATAGTGGTTGAACAAGCATAATGTAATAATGACAAATATTATGGAGTGTAATTGAAATTACAAATAAAGTGCATGGTGCTTCTGATATTATCCTGCAATTAATCGGCTAAACGCCTGGATTTGGGACCGCTCGGGCCGAACTAGTGGCACCAGACTGGAACAGGCTATGTACAGGCTAGCTCTGAATAGGGTCGATCTTTGTGCACATGCTACAGAGTGAATTCCGCAGGGCTTATTGGGCTGCAGAACTAAATGCAATTACATCGCAGACTAGGTCCAAATACAGGCCTGCTTTTGTGCAAGTAATCAAATAAAATAAATAAAATACATAATGCAGTTACTGAATGTATCTGCTGCAGATCAATGTATGTGCAAACTCACAATCAAAGTGCATAGTGCTTCACTTTTAGTTTCTTGCGAATTGGGACCAGATTAGCTGTAATTGCTTGATATATCTAGAAGAATGGCCATGGTGCAAAATAGCTTAATGCATGTGCTGCAGATTTAGTTTATGTGCAAGCTCGCAATCGAAGTGCATTGTGCTGCGAATTGAAACCAAATTTGCCAAGACGGCTTCGCTATAGTGCAGAGTTGCTTAATGCATAAGCTGCAAATAAATGCATGTGCAAACTTGCCGTTAAAGTGCATGGCGCTTCGTGATGTATCTGCTGCAAATTAAAAACAAACTCGCTATAATGGCTTAACGCATCTTAAAACATTTGCCTAAATTCAAACCAGAATCACCATCAATTGCAATAGAAGTCCACAATCTAAAATCTGAAATGTATCATAACTACAAGAAATGCATTAACTTAAAATAATATCCACCCATATTCCCAATTGGCACCCGCGTTTGAAAAAGACATACTCGTGAGAAACAATTCCCCATGGGCTTTCATGAATAACCCTCCATGGCTTGTTGTTCCAGGTGGTTGTTCATCGGATAATTCATCAGAGTAACACTCAAATATTAAAAACAATAATAAAACAGGAAGATTAGATATAAAATGTTTAAAAAAAATATCTGTAAAAAAATATAAAGATAGAATGAAAAATGGAGGGGAGTCAGAAAAAGTCTAACAGATTCAGAGACGTTCTAGAAGTATCATATTAGCGGGGCTTGGGTGAATCCAAACAGATAATCGAGTCCTTTTGAATCGCTGCATCCTTATGTTATGTTCCTAAAAAGTATAGAGTTCTTCATCAAGATTGTCCTCTTGGTTTCGCGATCTAGGTGGTATTTCGACTCCATTTGTCAAAGCTCAAGCTCTCTTTCCTCCTCTGCAGTTATTTCTACATTGTGTATGGCAGAAAACGTAAAACCTTCTAGTTTTCCATCGTGCTTTTCTTGAAAATGTACAGCCATAGGGTAAAATGGATTAAAGTTCTTGATGCTCTCCTATGCTGGAGGATACGTAGCTTGAGTTTCCCAATAGTACTGCCGACATACCACCATGCACAAGGACACGTCAAAACGTAGGCTACGAATTTAGTGTTTCAGGTGATATTGCAATGTAGTTTGACTTTGTGTCTTAATACTGGATGTTGATAGCTGGATTTGTTTTCAGCATATTTGCATGCCTTGCTATGTGTGTGTTTGTGGAACCCTGGCATATTTTTATTTAGCCAGGTTAGAGAGCAGCTGGGTTTATCTGATGGCAGGAAGCTTTCAACCAATGACTCCTATAGTGAGGTGGTCTTTCTTGTAATGTTCACTCTTTCTCCTAGAATGGATGATAGATTGCTATCTAATTTCAACACATGCCAATGACAGTGTATTATTTGTCGAATCTTGCTGGAATGTGCCTCAAAGATGAGAATTGGACAGGTCTGATCGGATTCTGGTTCTTTGTCTTGTCTTTCGTTTTGATTCAAAAAGAGATCATGATCTAGGTCCTGTCGCTTGGAATATGCTCTTTCGAGTATTGCCTTTGGATAGCGTTGTTTCAAAAAGTTTTGCCCAGTTATGTGGCACTTTTTATCGAACGTGTCCAGTTGGGTACAGTTACGGCATATTCTGACAAATTCGCCATATGGAATGCTCCATTTGAGGGAAGAAGGAATGGCATATTGGAGCTGGTGGGTTTGCGGTGCAATTCCGTTATCCTTTCTTCCGAAACCTTGACTGTTTCTTACTATTACATCTAGAAAGATGATAGATTTTTTTTTTTTTACTGTGTGTTTCGGTAAATTTCAGATTCAACATATTGGTATTAAGAATCGGAACAAATTCTCTCCACTCTTTTTCGCTGCCCTGTAGTTATGGTTAAGTTGCTCAACTCCTAGAACACCTTTTGGGTGGCTTATAACTTTGCCGCCGTTCAATGAATCCTCACCATACGTCGCAAAAACTTATATTGCCACCTTGAAATGATTTTGCATAGTTTGGTGTGGTTTTTTTCTGGGGGAGCAAAGTTTTAGGGGGGGTCGCAACATTTTTTAAATCCTCATAGACCCAATAAATGAGGCCAATTTTTGCCAAAGCGCCTAGCTCAAACCACTTGATGGATTTTCGACCCGGTCAGAAACAACTTGGGCGTGAAGCGTTCCAAAGAGGCCTTTAGCGGTTTGGGGTTATTCCATGCAGTAGTTTCTGAAATATTTGACAGAGAAGAGGGTGCCCTCTTCTCCTTAATTGTTAGCTATATCTCACTTAAATTCCCAAAACTGGGTGTTTTCAGAAATGAAACAGCCGCCATCTTGTTTTTCTCTCAGTGCGAGAGATAGCCGCGGCTATAACAGAGTATGCTGGAAAATAAAAAATAGGAAAAAATAAATCCATTTGCAGGTAAACAAATCGAGAGTATTGTGCTGGAGGAGGTGGCCTCTGCGTTGAACACGGAGCCAGGTGTGGCTTGACATGTAAGTCATTCAGAGGTGCTTTCCTCTGATCTTGGTGGCTGCGAATGAGGAGTGGAAGCAGCAGAGTTGAGTGCTTTTAGCACTGCGGCTGAGACGATTGATATAGTCGTAGAGCTCACAGGGGGCTATGATCTGTAGTGCCCATAGTGTGTGAGGTGTGAAGGAACAAAGACCCTGAGACACAGAGGCGCAGTGATACAGTGGCCTCCAACTGCATCTTTTTACGGAGCCTGTAGCTCAGAGGAGAGCATTGCAGGGGTTCAGCGGCAGTATTCAATTGTGAGAAGCAACCTCTTGGTTATAACCTGGATGCTGTCTGTAAGTTCAAAACAGGTTCACCCTTGTTCCTCCAAAACCATCAAGGACCACATTGACTCCCTGGCTCCTGCCCTGGCCGACTTCTGCAACCACTCCTTCGCCACTGGAGCCTTCCCATCCCCACCGAAGCACTCTCTTGTGCAACCCCTTCTTACGAAACACTCTGCCGACCCCTCCAGCCCGGCTAACTATCTCCCAATCTCCATCACTCCCTTCCTGGGCAAACTCCTAGAAAAGCTGGCCATCTCCCAGCTTAATCTCCACACTGAATCTGGTGGGTGTCTTCATGACCATCAGTCTGGCTTCAGAGCTGCCAGAAGCACGGAAACTGCTCTCCTGAACATCCATGGAGACCTGCTCTCCAACCTTGATTCTAACACACCCTGTGTCCTTATCTTGCTTGATCTCTCTTCCGCCTTTGACACGGTCAACCATGCCATCCCGCTCAAATGTCTGCATGGTAACCTGGGTATCACCCGTCGGGCCCTGGCTTGGCTGACTTCTTTCCTTTCTGACAGACCCTCCCAGGTCCAACTTGGGTCCTTCCCCTCCGCTATCTTTTTCTCTATCTGTGGTGTCCCCCAGGGGGTCTAACCTCTCTCCCTGGCTGTTCAACCAATACCTGGCACTTCTTGCCCACCGCATTGCCACTCTGCCCCAACTTTCAGTGCTATGCGGATGACACTCAGCTAATTTTCAGGCTACCTTCGGCCACCTCTTCTCCGTCTCATCACTGACTGACTGCTACCCATGAGTGGTGTGCTGCCAACGACCTCTGCCTTAATGCCAGTAAGACTGAGATTATCTTCATCGGCACACCCGCTCCCACCTTTCCTGTCGCTCTATGGTCAGCCTCTTTTGTCCCTCTTCCTGCTCCCACCTGCAAGGCTAAAAACCTTGGGTTCATCTTTGACTCCACACTATAATTCTCTCTTCACATCTCTGACGTTTCTAAGAAGTCACACTACAAGCTGCACCTCCTCAGAGGTATTCTTCCTTTCCTCTCCTTCTCCCAGAAGCAACAGCCTCTTTCTAAATTTGCATGCCTCTACTCTCCGCCCTCTGCAACTCATCCAGAACAGGACTGCAAGTCTTGTCCTTGGCCTCAAGCCCAGTGATCATATCTCTCCAGGATTGAAATATCTGCACTGGCTCCCAGTGGCTGCGAGGATTAAGTTCAAAACCCTTTGCATTGTCCACAAGGCCTTCTGGGGCCTTGGGCCTCAATACCTTCAACTCTCTCTTCCTAAATATCTTCCTTCTCGAGCTCTTCGCTCATCCGCCTCCAACTCCCTCAGGGTCAGTCGCTTCTCCAAGCAACGAGTTGGGGGTAGATCGCTTTCTTCGGCTGGGGCCTCCCTCTGGGACAGCCTCCCTGAAACATGAGGAGAACCAACTCCAGTTCTGGAAGCACCACAAAACCTTTATCTTTGCTTCTGCTTTTTCATCTCCTCTCCCCTGCTGACCTCCTGGCTGAAACTGCACTGGTTGCTTAGCCACCCTCTGATCTCAGGCCCAGGTCCTCCCCCGCCAGTCACACACACCTGCACTGCCTGCCTGGGAACCCCAGCACTTGGAGACTGTTTCTGTATCCCTACAGTCCCACTACCAGCACTTGATGTCTGCACTTACCTTTGCTCTTGCCACTTGCTGGCCGTTACTTTTACTTTTGTTATAATTCTATTCCCATGTACTGCACTGTCCCTTCCCCCTCCCCCCGCACTTTCCGCCTCCCCCCACCCCATCCCATGGACTTGCACGATCTGAATGATACCTGACCTAGTAGGATCGTTTTCTGTCCTCACTTTGTTCCCCCTCCCTTGCCTCGTCGTGCCTTGAAACGCTTGTGCATAGGCGTGTTATACATGCCATATCATATCATGTGCATATTGTATATATTTATGCACGCACGTTTGTGATAATGTTATAATTATCACTTGAAAAGCATATTCGAGAAGCTTATTGGCTGTCGGAAGCGGCCAGTGTTGCAAACGGCTCTGGTGCGGCTAGACTGTAGTGCAACTCTCTGAGAGGTGCTTTTTCAAAGCCCGAGTGACGAACTTGCAGCATACGCTCTGTCTAGCGTCTCGTGATCTGTTCCAGTGTTTGCCCGCTCTCCTTGAACTACCTGTAGTGTGTAGTGATGCAGCTCCCGGACCCAGCCACGGAGGCGGGGAGGTGTGACTCTGCGCTGCAAGCCGCGCTGGTCAGCAGCTTGGCGGACTGCTGTGACCACTCTGTTTATAGGGCCTGTTGCTGTTAGAGGCATTCGAGGCTAAGCAGAGAGTCCCCTGGGGGCTCGGGCTCTCAGGGTGTGGCAACAATTGAAGTCAGTTGAAGACTGTGCATGAATTGGTGAAGCGTGGCAGAAGTGTTCCCCTCTGTGTTCCACTGTGGGCAGTCTGGGGTGAGTACCACTGATGAGCATAGTTTGCTATCAAGGGCCTGCTTTGGAGGGTTTTTTGAGCCTCCATGCGGCCCGTTTCATTTTTATCTTTAAAACAAGCATCTCTGTGGCACCCATGGATTTTGGATGAGTGACTCGTATGGTCTTATCTTCACATTGTGACTGGCAGGGGAGTTGCTAGGTCTGGAAAAGACCCGGGGCTAAGTTGATGTCGGAACTGTTGGGACTGGAGGCTAGCTAGTCTTTTGGCTGTAGCTTCTGAGATTCTATGAGAGGCTTCAACCAAAAGATCAGGGGCTATAGCCCCCTTAGCCCCCCCCTAGCAACGCCCCTGGTGACTGGCCACCTTTTTGTAAACCTGAAAACATTTAAACAAAGAAAATACACTCTGCGCAGCTCAGTGAACCGGGTTGGAAAACGGACTCGTAGCCCAACCCTAACCAAGGAACGTGTAAACGTTTTGCCATATGCCCTAAAAAGAATAAACAGGATCTTTGCACACTAAACCAATCAAGAATTACCGTCTTCTTTTCTTGAAAAAAATCCTGCTATGTTTGAGGAAAGTAGTCCAATGGATCTCCCAGACATCCCAATGGGTATACTGGGGAAATCGTTTTCTGGAATGCCAGCCATTGACAACAATAATTAGTTGCTGAACATGTGCGTGGGTTTACAAAAAGCTTTGGTGGAAGGGGCTGGCACCCACTTGAAATCACTTGAGGGGCGAGACAACCTAATAGGTACTAACCTTTCTCAGAGCTGTGATCTACAAAGATTGTTGTCCCCCTCGGAGTACGATAGTGAAGAGGAAAGCTCTTCATTATCTGACGTCTCATATATTTAAGAAAGAAATGATGCCAATTGTTCATCTAGCACATTGCATGCTACGTCGGCAAAGTTAAGTTCATTATTTGTATTGTGTGCGTAAATGGCAACGGGAACTCAATGGCGAAGATCGTTGATATTATGTTAGACGCACACATAGAACCTCCGTTGGAATTATCAAATGCAAAGCCCATTGTCGGTAATAAAATTGTCAGGGGAACTGTTTAATGAACAAGAGTCCCCTATCCCTATTTATCACCTGGTCAGGCCTTGGAGTTTTCTGAGATGCCACCCTTACCTACCCCGTTTGAGGTTGAAAGGGAAAATATTGAGGAAATCGTACCTGATAGTTTTATTTGTCCACGCAGGTCTCGTAAAAGGAGGTGCAAGTTGAGGTTGATGGCTAAACCTAATGAATCAAACAAATCCAAGGCTGTTAAAATTACAAGGGCAACTAATAGTACACACTATAGCCCACCGCCGGCCACTTCACTTGAGATTACAGGTAGACCTAAAGTAACTAGGATCCAAGATGATGGGACAGTGAGGCAGGTTTATTTGCAGGGTCCTCGATAGATGGTTTTACCCTGTCCCTGACCAACCAATATCACTAGGATTGCCTAATTCAGTGACTGTAGCTTCTTCGAGCCATTTGGTAAGTGTGCCACCAACTTTGCTTCCTAATAATGAGCCAGACATAGTTTTAAATTTCCAGCCCGTCTCTAAACTGGTACATTGTCCTCAGTCTCAAGCCCAGGTATGTAACGACGAGACACCTTTGCTTACACAAATAAAAACAACTAATATTACGAACCATTCATATACCTCCTCTAATCAAATGTCAAAATGGTTTGGGAGGGTCTTTACCTTTTGAGAAAAATTGAGTAGTCAAACCCGGGAGTCGACAGTCCATTTTTAAATTGAACTTTCCTAATGGTTCTTTGGTGTAATATTCCTTCGAGGGGATTGGGTCCTCCGACGTATTCCATATCTATGACAGGTAATGTCCACAGCTGTGCTGCTCCGGAAAATCTTTGGCGTATGCGTCCTGCATCGATGCGCCGTCCCCGAGGACCTCCTCCAATGGCCGACGTCACCCGATGTGGTAAGTAGGCCGCACGGCGCCCATAGCCTCAGTTCCGGTTTTTCCGCGAACGTGTTCGCTTCGTGAATCTCGGTACGCCTCGACTCGTTGGAGTTTGCTGTTTTTGAATTCTCGGTTCGTTGAACCTGTTTGGTTTTTTGTGAAGACCTGTTTGTGGCGATGTCTTCGTCTTCAACCCCGTGTCCGGGCTTCAAGAAATGCAGGGACTGTGGGTCCAAGATGTCAGCCACGGACTCGCACGACGCCTGCCTCTGGTGCCTCGGGGAGGCCCACGATACGGACGACTGTGTCGACTGCCAGTCACTCACAGCAAAGGCCTTGCGGGAACGCAAGAAGAAGCTGTCGGTAAGCCGGGTGTCTAAGCCCCGGAAGTCGAGGTCTGCGGGCTTTCGACGGATGACTCGAGGGGCGACTCTCTGCGTCATCGTCGGAAGTCCAGTGGGTCTCCTTCCAGGAGTCAGTCTCGCGACTCCTCCGCCTCTTCGAGGCATTCCCGGAAGCGCCGGCATAGGTCGCCTTCCCCGTCCTCTTCCGAGGACTCCGCCCGTCAGCGGGTCGCTTATCCCTCCATGCAAGCGACACCGGAGGAATGGGCTTCCTTCGAGAAGCAGATGCTAGCGATTCTTAAATCGCAGGGCACCGGTCTGTCCACGCCTCAGAGTGGGGTCAGTCGGCACCGGTCGAGAGACACCGCTCGTACGCCTTCGGGCTCGGGTGGTCGGCACGGCTCGCGGGAGAGGCGGTGGTGTCGGAGAGGCCCCGTGGCATGGGGTTTGCCCCTAGAAAGGCTAAGGTCAGGCACTGCTTTGGTCCCCAGAGGTCTTCCTCTCCACGCCTGGAGTACATTTCAGAGGGTAATGAAGGCTCTGATGTCGGCTTGGTTCAGGTTATGCTTCCAGATGAGCTTATCTCGGGCTATACCAGTTTGATGACCTGAGGCAGTCACTGCATGATGCCAGTGGATTGGACACCTCTCTGGAGGTGGAGTTTTGTAGGCCGGAGCCTGGCACTCATGCCGATTCTTCATATCGGCGCCTTATATCTCAGGTCACTGAGTATTTGGGTTGGTCAGCTCCCCCAGGGGAGTTCGTTCAGGATGATCTCATGGACCTCCTTGATCTCTGTCCCCCCCCACTGACCCGGTTTTGCCGTTTCATATGGCTCTGCAGAGAAGGGTGGCGGTGGCTTGAACTGCTCCGGAGAGTCTCCCGGCAGTGGGCAAGTCTTTGTCGCGAAAATACCGTCCAGCCAGTAGCGACCCCTGCTACTTGTCCAGGCACCCCACTTCGGAGAGTTTGGTGGTACAGGCGGCTATGGCCCTGGAAAAACAGGCGTCGTATCCTACCATCCCTCCGGATAGGGACGACAAACGTTTTGACGGCTGGGCGAAGAAAGTGTTTTCTTCGGGGGGTATGGCGCTTCAGGTGGCCAACTCCATATGTGCTTTGTGTCGTTTCACACACACTGTGGAACTGTGTTGCATTAGCGGCTGAACATATTCCCAAAGGGGACGAACGGGATGGTTTCCTTGCTAATGTTCAGGATGGCAAGGATGCCATGTGTGAGGCCGTTCAGTCGGGTTTGGACTTGGTAGATTGTGTCAGCCGGTCCATGGCGGCGAGCACCGTAATGCGCAGGTTTGCGTGGTTGTGGAAGTCTGGTTTCGCTCCTGATGTGCAGTCCCAGCTCCTCAACATGCCCTTTGACGGTGAACACCTTTTTGGCAGCAAGGCTGACGAGAGCCTTGAGAGGTTGCAGACCTCAAAAGCTGCAGCAAAGCCGTTGGGCGCTGCAGTTCGCCAACCTCTGCCTTTTCGTCCTAGGGGACAGCAATGGAGGGGAGGTTCCTTTCGCTATTACTCGTCCTTCAGTAAAGCGAGGGGAGCTAGCAGTCAAAGAGGCCATCGTAAGAGTGCCAGAGGTGGAAACAAAGGTACTCGAGGTGCCAAGGCCGCTCGGGCAGTTGCCTCTTTGCCCTCAGGCAATGCCGCAGCTGCTACCACTCAGTCATGAGGCCAGGTCCCATGGTTCGCTGGTTGGGGGAAGGCTGGCGCAGCATCTTGCAGAGTGGCAAGCCAATTATTTCGGATGTGTGGGTTCTGGAGATCATAACCCACGGCTACTGTCTTCCTTTTCGGCAGAGGCCTCCGACAATCCACCAGGGAACCTCTCTTTGAAGTGTCCGGATCCTCTCCTTGCGCAGGAAATTCAAGCCCTGCTGGAGAAAGGCGCCATGGAACTAGTGCCTGTAGTGGAGAGGAACAAGGGATGGTATTCCCCTTTATTTTATTATTTCAAAGAAAGACGGGGGATTGAGACCCATCATGGACTTGCGCGGTTTGAACAAACTCCTCAGGAAGGACAAGTTCAAGATGGTGACTCTTTCTCAAGTCCTCCAGGCCCTTCAACTTCAGGACTGGTTGGTGTCTCTCGACCTCAAGGATGCTTACTTCCATGTGCCGATCCATCCCAAGCACAAGAAGTACCTGAAGTTCGCGGTTGGCGACTCGCACTTTCAGTTTCGGGTCCTGCCATTCGGATTGACCTCCGCCCGAGGGTTTTCACCAAGCTCATGGTGGTGGTGGTGGCAGCGCATCTCAGGAAAGGGGGGGATTCACGTCTACCCCTAACTAGACGATTGGTTGATCAGGGGGAGCTCTCCCGAGCAAGTCCTGGATCATCTGTCCATCACATGTCACTCCCTTCACAGGCTGGGCTTCTCCCTCAATTTAAAGAAGTCCCATTTGATACCAATGCAGCGGCTCCAGTACATCGGAGCAGTGCTCGACACGTCCCTGGGGCAGTGTTTTCCTCATCAGGTGAGGGCTCTTCACGTTCAGCAGATGAACAAGTTTCAATTTGCCCAGGATCTCCCAGCGTCCGAGTTCTTGAGACTGTTCGGCCTTATGGCATCCTGCATTCTTCTGGTGCCAGGGGCTCATCTGCGGATGAGATCTTTGCAGTGGGCACTCAAGCTCCAGTGGTCTCAGTCCTCCGGCAGGCTGTCGGACCCTGTTCAGGTGCCGCCCTCGGTAGCCCGGGACCTTCTGTAGTGGGCCGTCGAGGGCAATCTGATGAAGGGGGCCCCATTTTGGCTGCCCTGGTGACGATCGTGACGGACGCATCCCTCACGGGATGGGGAGCTCATGCCAACGAGTTGACAGTCAGCAGTCGTTATCAGACTCTATATCAATCTGTTGGAGCTGAGGGCCGTCAGGCTAGCCCTGAAAGATTTTCTGCCGACTGTGCGTGGAAAGAGTGTCCTGATTCTAACGGGCAACACGGTGGCCATGCACTACCTCAACAAAAAGGGCGGGGCAGGGTCACTTCCGCTCTGCAGGGAGGCGATGCAGCTAGAGTTCTGGGCCATCCAGCAGGAAGTTTCGATCTCGGCTGTTCATCTGGCCGGAGACGACAACGAGACGGCGGACGCTCTGAGCAGGCAGAGCATGATCTCTCACGAGTGGGAGCTGGCTCAGGAGATTCTCCTGGAGATCTTCGCCCTTTGGGGGGACCCCTCAAGTGGATCTCTTCGCCTCCAGTGTGAACCGGAAGTGCAAAAAGGTTTGCTCGCTGGAATTTCCTCCAAAAGGAGCCTTAGGAGACGCGTTTGTGGTGTAGTGGTCATTCCCACTGCTGTACGCGTTTCCTACAGTCCCCATCATCCCGCAAGTGCTGCGGAGGTTACGGAGGTTCAGTTCCCGGATGATCCTCATTGCTCCGGTGTGGGCCCAGAGGACGTGGTACCCGGACCTTCTCGACTTGTCCATCTGCCCGCCACGTCGTCTTCCCTACCAAGACGATCTGCTCTCACGGGAGGGGGGGGTCGGATTCTCCATCCAGAGGTCAGATCCCTCAACCTTCACGCTTGGCTTCTGAAAGGTTGAGGTATAAGGATTGGGACCTCCCTGAAGACATGATGGAGGTGTTGCTCTCGGCCAGGCGGTCGGCAACAAAGTCTCTGTACCGTTGCCGTTGGAGAAAGTTCTGCGACTGGTGCAGAGTTAAGAATGTGGATCCTTTTGAATGTGACATTCGCATGGTTCTGTCTTTTTTGCTTTCCTTGGCCCACAGGGGCTTGCAAGTGGGGACCATTAAAGGTTACCTGGTGGCGCTGTCCATATTTAAGTGCTCATCTGAAGAGTGTTCCTATTTTATGATTCCTTAAATTTCGCAGTTTTTGAAAGGGCTCAAAAAAAGTTCCCTCCGTCACCTTTTCTGGTGCCCGGTTGGGATTTGCACCTTGTTCTTAAGTTTCTTATGGGTGCTCAGTTTGAGCCTTTGCATTCTTGCCCTTTGAGGCTGTTAACTCTGAAAACTGTTTTTTTGGTTGAGGTTACTTCCGCTCGCAGAGTGAGTGAGTTACAGGCACTTTCAGTTAAGCCACCCTTCACTGTGTTTCATAAGGACAGGGTTGTCCTTAGAGTTCGTCCTTCCTTTCTTCTGAAGGTGGTTTCGGAATTTCATTTGAGCCAGAAGGTGGTTCTTCCGGCGTTCTATCCTCCTCCACATCCTGGTAAGGAAGAGGAGCGGCTCCATAGGCTTGATCCTAGGAGAGCGTAGAGCTTTTATATTTCGCGCATGTCCCGGGTCAGAGTGGACGATCAACTTTTCATTGGTTACGCTGGAAAGCGTTTGGGACAAGCTGTGACGAAACAGACTTTGTCTCGTTGGATTATTTTAGCTATCTCCGAGTGTTACCGCTTGGCGGGTAAGGATCCTCCGGCTGGCTTGCGGGCCCTTTCTACCAGGGGAGTGGCTGCGTCTACTGCCCTGCAGAGGGAAGTTCCTATTTGTCACATCTGTGATGCAGCCACCTGGGCTCCAGTACATACTTTTGTACGTCACTACTCCCTCGATTCCATCAGAGGGCAAGATCTGGCCTTTAGCAAGGCAGTTCTCTATTCCGCAATTTGATTGGGCATTCTAAATTTGTATTCTAAATTCTTTCCCACCTCCTTGTTTGGTACTGCTTTGGGAGTTTGTCGTAGATATGGAATACGTCAGAGGACCCAATCCCCTCGAAGAACACGTTACTTTCTTACCTGGTAACGTTCTTTCGATGGGATGGTCCGACAACGTATTTCATATCTCTCCCTGCCTGCCTTCCCCGCTGCAGAATTTGTTTTGCGATTGCAGCTTGCGTTCCGCAAGGCCTTGTGTGTCTGACTGGCAGAAAACTGGTGGCACACGTTCTGGGAAAAAACTATAACTGAGGCTATGGGCATTGTGCGTCCTACTTATCACATCGTGTGACGTCCGCCGTCAGAGGAGGTCCTCGGGGACGGCGCATCGACGTCATCGACGCAGGACGCAGACGCCAAAGATTTTCCAGAGCAGCACAGCTGTGGACATTACCTGTCATAGATATGGAATACGTCGTCAGACCATCCCATCGAAAGAACGTTACCAGGTAAGAAAGTAACTTGTTGGTCTCTCTACAATAATTTCCGAAGACATGTTGTGCATAGAACATTCTGTAGTAAAGAGCCCTACCAATTGGGGCCCTTATTGAATTCATAAACTCCTAAAAAAAAAACCTTCCTTGGAGCCTACCTCATCCAACAACTATAGACCCATCACCACTGTATCCGTCCTGCTAAAAATCTTTGACAAAGCTGCCTACACACAAATACAGCACTTCTTGAAAACCAACATCCTAGGTAAGAGACAATCAGGTTTCCACCTGAGACATGGGACAGAATCTGCCCTACTTTACTTAAAAAACCAACTAGTGGAAATAATGGACGAAGGTAAGCCATCCCTTCTCCTCCTTCTCGGTTTGTCTGCAGCTTTTGATCTCGTGGACCACAAGACCCTCTGCAAACAACTCACGAACTTGGCCCACTTGACCCCGGAAGCCACCACTTGGATCACATCGTTCCTGGAAGGGAGAGCCATGAAGGTGTTTTCAGATCAGGCCTGCGCAAGCCCCAACCACCATACATTGCGGACTTCCACGGGTTTCTGCACCTCACCCACCATTAGCAATATTTTTACCATACCCCTCTTCAACAAGCTAGACACTCTCGGCATATCAGAAACAAACTATGCTGATTATACGCAGGTTCTCATCCCCCTCTCAGGCTCATACGAAAAAGACGTAGACACACTGGATAAAATGCATGCCATCATCCAAGCATGGATGGCCACCAGTGGAGTCTGCCTCAACGGCGACAAAACCGAAATCCTCCTGGTAGGCACTAAGGAAACGCTTAAGAAACTTGACAAACAATACAGTATATTTAACATTTACAACACACAAATCACTGTCTCTCCGTAAGTGAAAACTTTGGGGGTTTACCTTAACTCCACTCTCTCCATGACCCGCCATGTTGGCGCCATTGCCTCCTCTGCCGCATTTATGATCAAACTGATCAATGCAGTTAACCCCTACCTAGCCACGCAAAGTTGCCTATCCATTGCCGGAGCCACCATAGGGGCTAAAATCGATTACTGTAACATCCTCCTGGCTGGCACCTCAGCAGAAAACCTCAACAGACTACACATTATTCAAAAGAATGCTCTCAGAATTGCCAAAAGAGAGCACATCTCCCAGGCCAGGTGTGACGCTCACTGGCTGCCTGTCAAAGAATGTATACTATTCAAGACCCTAGTCACAAGTGCCTTTCACTCACAGCAGCAGCCTACCTCTCAGAAAACGAAGCCGAGACATTTCCTCCGGACCCAAGCGATCACGCTACTCCACTCAGCTAAACGTCCCCACCTTCAAAAGAGCGAAAGCTCGACGCTCCAGCTTCCCAGTCTTGGCTCCTAAACATTGGAATACCCTCCCCACTACCTTAAGGAATGAGACCTCCCACCTATCCTTCCGCAAAGCCCTCAAAACCAAGCTTTTCAACTAAACCTCTGCCCATTTGTGCCCACGCAGACATAGATCAGAGTAAGGTTCAGAGTGATAGCTGGCTCCCCTGTAACCATGGAACCACTGAAACCTCTTGTTCTTGCCATATCACGCTTAACCACCAGCTGTCTTGTCACAGGTTCTCTAAGCACAAACCATAGACAGGAGGTCTTGCTTTTTCATGTATCCATGTAAGCCTGGTTGTCTTTCATGTAACTAAGTAAGCCTCGTTGTAACAGCACCATGATGCCCCATGGCCGCTTTGTGTGCTTTATAATTGTAAAAAGAAAAAAATATATCACCAGTCGTGGGCACCCTATTGAGCTTTTATGATTGAGCTTAATAGTATATGCTACCAACTCACGGTGTGCATGAAATATATGACCAGGGTGACGGAGAACAAGGCCCTGAAATCAAAGCAGCCTGGTCTAACGAAGGTAGCCCTGGCTAATTCACCAATGACAGTCAGATCTAGCCTGTTGGCTTCATTGGTGTATACCCGGGAGGTAATTGATCTAAGTAAAAAACTGGTACATTGGGTACTTGATGCATTGGCCATAAAAAGCAATTGACGCTGTAAACTGAGTAAAAGCATTAAGTGTATATCCTGGAACACTAGGTTTTACATCATTTTTATTTCACCCGCAAGGTAACTCTTATCATTAATAGAGATATTTTTATTGTACTAGAAACCTGGGCTCTCAATAATTTTAATGTTGATGGTTATATTTTATTTAGGACAGCTATGCAAAAGGCCAAAGGCCGACCTTATGGGGGCCTGGCTATAGGTGCCAGGGCTCATTTGATCTAAAACCTTATTTAGTGGATCCCATTAACTCAGGTGTTCTTTCTGTCATTCTCTATGACCCGAAAGGCATCAAACTGTCTATTGATAGTAAACCTCTATGATCCACTGGATGGTATGGCCACGAAAAAGTTACAAACAACGAATTACCATCTCTTGTCTCACTGGGTGGAGCAAAGGCCAGGAGGGAATTTGTTATTAGCAGGAGATTTTAATTCCTCAAAGTTGAAGGATTACTTGCACACACACGCACAAAGGTGTTGACGGAAATGGTAAATGTCAGTCAATGAACATAAGACCATTCGAAAGAGATCATAGTTGCAGTACATTGTTTAAGTCGCATGATCTGTACTGCCTTTATAACGAGGGTCAGCCAAGTAACGCACAGCATGTGACTTGGTCAAATAATCATGCATCTTCCTGTTTAGATTATGCTCTTGAAGATGCTTTATTATTGAACAAATGTAGTAGCCTTGAGGTACATCAGATGGATTTGAGTGACAACGCCATATTAAAGTGATCACAATTACTATTTAGCTCTTGTACAAAGATCTGTATGGATGCGTCTGTCTCCGTTAATTCCCAGGGTAATCGCATCATATGGACTGCAACTAATCTGAATAAACGGACCAGGTATATTAATACTAATAGCATAACTATTGTAATGTTCTCGTTGTGGAACATTGTGGGTGTCCTCAGAATGAGGAGTGGAAGGCTCGAGGGGGGGTCAGCTTTGGATTCTACTCTGGTCAGTTGGGGCAGACTGCAGTGGAGGTGTGAGCCATTGGAGGGGCTTGCTATGTTGCTTCCTGATAAATTAATAAAGCAACTTCCCTCTTACCCATGTGGCGTGTGCTTTATATCACTGGTGATGAATTATCAGCAACCCCTCCAGTCCCAGTGCGTGCAATAGAAAGTGAGCAACGACGTTTTTCCGGCTTTCCGTTCTTGTGAACCGATTATCTGACGGAGGCAGAGTAAAGCAAAAAACGAAGCGTCGCAAGGAGCGCAAGGGTACTGGCATTAGAAAAATGAAACCTAGCGCATGCAGCCATCTTTAGTTTTGTTCTCATTGATGTAAACACGACTGCGTCATCCGAGCAGCCATATTGGGATTGGCTCCAACACAGCATTCAGACTCCCAGCAATGCGGCCAGCATCACACAGTGGAGTTATAAGGTCGGAAGGCGAGGAGGCTTTATGCTAACATAACAGCACCGCTGTGTGTTTGTATTGGGAAGGTCTCACACTTGGAAGAAGGCCTGTGTGAGACAAGGAAGTGGCAAGAAGTAAACAAAAGTGCTCTAAAGATATGTTTTTCGAAAAGGAGCCCTGAAGGCATACTACAAGTGTAAGTCACCATGGCAATGCCTGGTGTTCCGGGTCCTGTAATGTGCATGCCAACTCCGCGAGCTCCAAAAATAAAATGGGCTCAATGGAAAAGGTTTTCTGCATTATTTGAAGCCAGCAAGTGGACCCTCATTCTCCAATGAGAGAAATGTTTTGCTACGTATGTACCTCTTAGGCTATGAAAGACAAAGGATATATGATACATTACTGGATATAGTGGACAATGTCTGTAGCAGTGACATGACTAATGAATTGGACTTGGCTCCTTACAAACCAGGTGCCCACTCCAGCCCCAAGACGAGTACCATTCTAGAACAGTATAATTTTGAAGTTCGAGTTCAGGGGGGAAGGCGAAACTGTGGAGGAGTATGTCACAGCTTTGCGCTACTTGGCTCTATCGTGCACGTTTGGGTCTGGCTTTGATGAACATATAAAAAACCACTTTATGATGCATTGTTGTAACAATAGGATTTGAGAGGAGTTACAGCTTAAAGTTTGGATGAAGTTTTGGAGATTGCCCGGAATGTGCAACATTCCTTGGCATGTGTGGCCAAACTGGTAAAAGCTGAAAATAAGGTATCCAAAATGGAGATAAGAGTCCAAGAACAAATCGAAGAAGAACGTCCAAAAGGATAATGAGAAGGAAGGGAGTGACAGTAAATACCAGCGCTTTAAAGATGGGAAGAGCCAGGATAAATTGTGCTTTCAGTGTGCCAGTAGTTCCCATTTTGCAGCATCCCCAGGATGTCCAGGAAGAAAGACTATTTGTGCCAACTATAAAAGGAGCTGGCATTTTGTGAGCGGTCGCAAGATCCTTCAAAGGAAGGTGTTTTATCTGACTGAAGAAGATGGCTCGTCCACTGGTGATGAAGAATCCCACAGAGACCATTACTGTGAATATGGTCAGTGTTGTGGAGAGTGAGGAGGATGAATGTGAGCATCCTTATGCTGCGGCGAGTGTGAATGGTGTTCCTGCGTCAATGATGGATGATTCAGGAGCAAACATTTCTCTTATGTCGAGAGATATCTATGAACAGGAGATGGATGGTAATGTGTGTGATCTGGAAAGAGCGCAGATTTCCCCTGGTGGCTATAACATGAATAATATGGAATTTTGGGATTTATCAATGCTGAACTGAATTTTAACGGAAGATGCACCAAAGGGAAAGTGTATATTATGACGAAGGGTTCACACTGTTACGATGGAGAGCTCAGAAGCATTTGAAAATAAAGTTGGATCCACATGCAATGGAGCAGGTGCTGCATGTTGGGGAATCGATGTGTCAAAAGTACAAAAAGGTGTTTAAGGAAGGAATAGGAAATGCGAAGGGAATGAAGCATAAAATCTGTTTAAAGAATGGGTGTGAGCCTGTTGCAGCGAGGTTGTGCCCGGTCCCGTTAGGAATGAGAGAGGGTATCAAGAAAGAGTTGCAAAAGTTGTTTAAGATAGGTGTAATAGAGAGCAGGGGCAACACGATGGATTTCTCCTTTGGTAGTGGTTAAAAAGTCATCTGGGGAACTGCGTTTGCGTGGACTTTAGGGAAGTAAATAAGTGTGTTGTGGTAGAGAGGCATCCCTTACCAAACATGGGTGAAATGTTGTCCCTGATTGGTGATGGGAAGATATTTTCAAAGTGGATATGGCGTTGGCATATCACCAGATTGAGTTGGACGAGGAAAGCACGACGTATACAGCATTCATCACGCATGAAGGGATATTCCAGTTCAGGAGTATGCCGTTTGGACGGGTGCCGGCAGCGTTTGTTTTTCAAAAAATGATGGGTAGGCTATTTAGAGGTCTATCAGGAGTGTGTTGCTTTCAAGATGATGTTTTGGTGTCAGGCAGAGATGAAAGGGAACATGACACCCTTGATAGGGTGTTGGGCATTTTGGAAGAGAGGGTCATTACATTGAGGAAGGAGAAGTGCGTCTGGTAAGGGGTGTGTGGAATATCTTGGACATGAGCTATCTGGAGTTGGGGTGAAGTCCAAAGGTGATATGGTAAGTGCCATAAAGAAAGTGTGTAGCCCGAAGTCTAAAGGTAAGGTGAGATCATTTTTGGGAATGGTTGAGTTTCATTAGACGCTTTTGTGACTTTGCGGATAAGATGTAGGAGATGAGGAAATTGCTCTGGAAGGGTGTGATTTTTTTTTTTTTGTTGAGTGGAACGAGCTATGTGAAGGGGAGTTTTCACGGATCAAGGAGGAGATTGATCTGACCAAGCCATTCAGAAGTTTTGACATCAGGAGTATCAGTACGGTGGATGCCAATGACAGTGGGGCTGATGCCATTTTGTCATAGTGGGATGACAAAGGGTCTGAATTTATTGTGACTCATGGTTCCTGTTTGTTGAGAGGGGGTGAAAATTATTCTATGTTGAAGGATGCAGATGCTTGTTGATACAGTTGTTATGCAATGTTTGTTGGGCAAATATGATGTAATACTTTGCAAAACCATACACAGGCAAAACAACTCTGCACTATTTTGTAAATGCAGCTTTCTTTGAACTCTCGGTGCATTTAAAAATGTCACTTTATGATTCTGGCTTGTATTAACTTAAAGAGGCCAGTTTCAGTGCCTACCTGTCACCAATGAAAATGTAACGCTATTCAATGTATACTAAACATTTGAAATATATGTTATCTTTCTAACACATGTGGCCTAACTGGTGACCAGGCTCACTTTATATTTTTTATTTTTTCAATGTGTGTATTTTCAAGTTTCCATTTTTACTTATGGGGCCTAATTAATAAAGGACACCATAATATTTTTCCAGTACCTAGATCAGTACCTTCTTCCAAAAATGCATATTTATTTTCACTGTATTAGCATTATGTTGGAGGTTTTTTTGAATTATCACTGCAACAATTCATTGTAGTATAAATGTTTGAGGACAGGACTACCCCCCTGTGCAAAGTATTAGCCAAGCCTTTCCGTCCTGACCGACCACATGCTTTCCCTTTTGTTACAAAGGAGAAGGAGGCACTGGCATGTCATTGGGTAGTGGAGAAGTTTGCCAACTTTGTGTGGGGTGCGAAATTTACCATTAGGACGGATCATAAGCCATTGAAAAGCATTTTCGAATCAAAAAGTTGAAGTAAAATGTCCCGGATAGTGGCTAGTTGGGTCACTAGGATGCAAAGTCATGTGTTTAGGATGGAAGATATGTATGGTCGTGAAAATGTCCTGGCAAACCATCTTATCAAGGTTGGGTTGCCAGGATGAAAGATGTTGAAGAGTTTATCACTGATTTGCTGTTTGTGAATCGGAATGAAGGAATGGATGCAAGCCATGGCTGAAGATGCGGTGATGAGTTATGTAAAGGATTTTGTGCTGTCAGAATGGCCCGGCAAAATGAGTTGGTCACAAGAAGAGAGGTCTTTCTGGGAGGTGCGAGAGGAGTTGAGTGTAGTGGGAGGTTTGTTGTATCGTTGGGGATGGGTAGTTTTGTCCCCAAGGTTTTTCGAAGGAGAATTGTTGATCTGGCACATGAGGGACATCTGGGGGTGTCGCGTACCAAGGCAGTGTTGAGGGGCGAGTATTGATAGCCTGGTTTTGATTGGGATGCAGAGAGAAGATCGAGTGTTTGAAGTGTAATAGGTCTGAGAAAGGAGAATGTGCAAAGGGACAGCCCTTGGTCAAGGTAGATTCCCAAAGGTGAGTGGGATGAGGTGGAAATGGATGTCCTTGGCCTAGTTGATTTGGGAATGGCCCGTGGTTAGTTTGTTTTGGTGTTGGGATGGTTGGAATGCAAGGTGGTAAAAGAAGCAATGGGGGAGGCTGTTGAGTTTTTGCAAGACATGTTTGCGGGAGAAAGGATACCGTGCAGTTTGTTGATGAATAATGGTACCCAATTTGTGGGTGTTGTTTGTCCAAAGTATTTCGACTTCTGTGGTATTTTGCACAAAAGAACGGCATTGCATCATCCAGAGAGCAATGGAAGAGTGGAGAGAGTGAATAGATGCATCATGGACGCTATTATGATGGTGACTTTGTGCGGCAAGGATAAGAATGTAGCAATTTGTGAGAGGGTGTATGCTTCAAGGATATCTTGCAATGCTGGAACATGAGTTAGTGCTTTTAAAATGATTAGAGGACGCAATGCTAGTACCAAAGTGATTCCTCCTTGGCTAGAAAGAGCTAAGGAAACTGTGTGGTGGAGGACATAAAAATAAAACTTAATCAGGAAAATGAAAGATGGTTGGAAGGAGTTCATAAAAAAGGAGTGGGAGAAGTGTGAAGTTGAGATGTGGTGATTGGGTGGATATTAAGAAAGGTTTGGTGAGAATGAAGGAGAGACCCTTTGTAGTCCGAGCCGGTGCAGGTGGAAAAGGTTATGGATGGTGCAGTGCGGCTGAGTGGGGGTCAATTTTAGAATAACAGAATTGCGGTGGTGAGGAACTGGAGATGTTAAAAAGAACGGGAAATGTGTTGTAATGTTCTCGTTGTGTAACGTTGAGATGTCATCACCGGAATGATGCGTGTAAGGCTGGAGCGTGGGGACAGCTTTGGATTCTACTCTGGTCAGTTGGGGCCTAGTGCAGTGGAGGTGTGAGCCATTGGAGGGGCTTGCTATATTGCTTCCTGATAAATGAACTTTTCCGCTTGCCCGAGAGGCGCAGACTTTATATCAATAACCTTGGTAGATTGGCTGGAAAGTAAAACATGAGATATTAGAGGAATGATGTGCTTGCTGGGAAAGACATTGGGATTGAGCATTAAGATGGGAATCGAGAGGTGCATACATAGGAGGCCCTTTGGCATACTAATCCATTGGAAAAAAGGGAATATCGACGGTGCTGAGCCAATTTTAAAAATAATAGTTTGCTGTATTCAGGATAATCCAACACTGTTAGCTAAATTGTCTTCCAAATATAATTGGCTTAGAGCCCATAAATATTCTATCGCTAATGTTAATTGGAAATTGTTATTCCGATTATTAAGGAATAATGATAATGTAATTTTGGGCTATGATTGGGAGCTACACAGCAGGATATGATTCCCAGGAACCAAATGTGATATCAGAACCTTCGTGGATCAAAGCTATCACAGAATTATATTATCCTGAAATTAGGATTCCAGAAGCATGCATTCACTATAGTTTAGGGGATATTTGACACCACTGATTTATGACATCATTAAAAAGATTAAAGAATTCCAGGGCACTTGGTCCTGGTGGCATCACCAGTGCTGTGTCTAAGGCTAATACCATCTTCTGGGCATATGTTTTGCAACATTTATATATTTATATATTTATTTAATTTATTTATATTTATTGCGCACAAAACCCAAAGGTATCTAGGCGCTTAAACTTAAGAAATTGGTTACAGTGCTTTAGTTACAGAAAGTGTGAGGACATGCGACATGTTTTCCTAGATATCATGCAAACAGCGGTTATCTAGTTGGCTGGAATCTATTCTTATTCCTGCTTTTAAGAAAGGGAAGAAAGATGACCCTACCAACTATAGACTACTGGCGATGATGGATTCTAATCAAAAGATATTTTCATTTTTGGTATTAAAAAGCCTTAATATCTGGGACACAAAAAAGAGGCTGATAAAAAGGCGGGCTTCTAGAAGGGCTATGGCAGTATTCACAACATCTGAGCATTGCATTGTGCCATGGCCAAAACAGGAGGCTATTTTCCAAAGAAGCTTTACCACTGCTTTGTGGATTTCTCTGAAGCTTTTGATTCCATATCCCACACCTCATTATGGGGTAAACTGAGTAATTGGGGTATCAATTCTAGCCTGATTTTATTTACGTAAGGCAATCTACTCAAACATAAGTCGTCGCACGTTTAAACAAAGAGGGCTTAGACACACAACATGTAGCATCTAATAGAGGTCTAAAGCAGGGGTGTGTTTTAGCACCTATGCTTTTTACCTTATACATATCAGATCTGGATATTGCTAATGGTGCTGCTTGCAATTTTCCTCCCTCAACTGGGGGTGAACCAATAGTGAGGTTGGGGTATGCAGATGACCCCGAACTGCTGGATTATACACTGATTGGACTGCAGCACTCATTTGATGCCTTGTCGGCTTATACTAAACAAAATAACCTTCAAATTAACATTTCTAAGACAAACGTTGTAGTCATTGGAGGTAGATCTAGAAGGAAACCATCTTACACATGAATGATTGACTGTAAACCCCTTGAAGTGTTTGAAACCTATATGCATCTTGGGGTTCCTATTAAATCGTGTCCTGAAAATGATTTCTATGGTACTTATTGCCAGTCCCAGAGCTCTGAGAAAATGGCTGGTAATGCAAAAGTGAATTGGCAATAAGGGAGGTCACAACATGTTATGTTATGTAATTGTAACTTATAAAGCGCGCGGTCGCCCTGGGGCATCATGGCGCTGGAAAGAAAGGCTGCACAGGCGAGGAAACCGATGAAAGGCTAAAAATTAAAACAGGTAGGTTTTGAGAGCTCTTCTAAAGCCAAGATGGTCATCAATGGCTTGCAGTGACAGAGGAAGGCTGTTCCACAGTTTGGGGGCGGCAATAGAAAATGCTCTGCAGCCAAGCCTCTCCCGATTGGCTCTAGGAATGGTCAGACGATTGGAGGTCATGGAACGAAGGTCCCGACCTGGAATATATCAGCTAAATTTGGACTGTAAGAATTCGGCGCCCAGGGCATGAATAGCCCGATGGACGATACACAGGGATTTGAAGTGAATTCGTTTCTTCACCGGCAGCCAGTGAAGTTTGCGCAGCACTGGTGTAATGTAAGCCCCCCAGGGGGAGCCAGTGGTTAACCTGGCTGCGAGGTTCTGCATGAGTTGGAGGCGATGGATAAGATCAACTGGTTGTGCCAGGTACAGTGAATTACAGTAATCCAACCGTGAGATCACCAGCGCAGCCACCACGAGGGGGCGGAGGGCTTCAGGAATCGTAGGCATAACCCTCTTGAGGACCCGGATCTGGTGATGAGTGGACTGACAGACGGCTGTAACCTGATTCACCATAGACAGAGAAGCCGAGAGGATGACCCCTAAGTTCTTTACTTTACTGACTGGGCTAGGTAGAGGGCCCAATGAAAGAGGCCAAAAAGCAGGGGTCCATAATAGAGGGTTCGGAGGACACCCTACCAATAGTACCTCCGTCTTATCCCTATTCAGTTATAGCGAGTTCTGGTCCATCCATGTCCCGACTGCCCTTAGACAGTCATGGAGACAGGCTGAAACCTCAGATTGATCCTGATCTAGGTGAATCAGGATTTGTGTATCATCCGCATATGAGTAACAGTTAAGCCCATAAGAGCGGATGAGACAAATCAGAGCCCAGATATATATATTGAACAGAAGAGGCGACAGAGAAGATCCCTGGGGCACTCCACAGATGAGGGTGCATGGAGCAGAGAGGAAAGGAGGCATAGCAAGGGTCTGGGTACGATCAGAAAGAAAGGAAGTAAACCAGGCCAGTACAGAGCCGGAAATCCCAATCTGTGAAAGATGGGAGAGGAGGATGGAATGGTCCACCGTGTCGAATGCGGCGGAGAGATCTAATAGGATCAAAGCCCCATCATCGACAAGTCTGGAAAGGTCATCTTGCACAGAGACAAGGACACTTTCAGTGCCTCTACCAGGCCTGAACCCTGCCTGAGCTTGATCAAAATTTCTTGAAGATTCCAGAAAGGAAGACAGTAAAGGAGTAACCAAAGCTTTCAAAAGTTTAGATAGAAAAGGAAGAAGAGAGATAGGACGGAAGTTAGCTGGAATAGAAGGGCCCAGGGAAGGCTTCTTAAGGAGGGGAATCACCCTTGCTGATTTCAACTCCAATGGCACCAGGCCAGTCTGGCATGAATTATTTATTGCCGTCGTAATGTCAGTTAAGATGTCGGGGGCAATCGTCTTCATCATCACGGCCGGGAACATAGAAGGTGTAATCAACATCTACAGGATGAGCATAGTTCCAGGAATACTCTATGGAATTATCTAAAATTAGGTGGATTGAAAAACGACAAGGCAAATTATTATGCTCCATTTTAGGAGTTCTACCATCAGTTCCAGTAAAAACACTAAGATTAGAACTTGGTCTATACTCTTTGAGATCCCTCTGGTTACTATCATGTTGTACATTTGTACTCTTTATATCATCCCGAATTGACATCTGATTTGCTACTAGGACCTATTGCGAAACACTATCTTTGCGAGCAAGCCAACCTTTTCCTCTGTGAACGACGGGATACTGTCATAAAGCACATTAGTAACATAGTGCTAACGATGGTCCATTTGAGTAGCCTCCCTAATGCACTGATCAATTTAAAGCAGAAAACAAGGGCTTGCGATGTGAATAACAGTCTGCATAACAGTCTAGAAATACTTTATTATAAGAAGCATTACAAAACGTGTAGCACGGAAGGTTGTAGACTTAACGTACCATGCAGCTTTCTTATGAGGATGTGCAGTGGTGAATTGAAGATTTATTACCTGCATGCGTTATAATATTCTTCCCACTCTTGAATTCATTGGTAGCTGGACTGGATTTTTATATGACGACAGAGTGCTATTTTTATAAATCAAGTTTTGAAATTGTTCACCACATCCTTACCTCTTGTCCCCTTTTGAAAGGTGTGTACCTGAAGGGTTATTCCACGCTTGATCCATCCATTGAGTTTATTAAGACTTATCAATTTTGGAGTGGCCTTTATGGCGCAGAATCCATTGTGAAAACCGCAGCTGCTTTTTATGTCTGGAGGAAAGTACTGTCTTCTACTCAATCAAGTATGGAAATAGATTCAAGTTTGTCGACTTGGTGTGGGGATAGCTATGTTTTATCTGTGTGTGCACTTAATGAACAATTCAAGACATTTTATTACCTGAAGTAGTTATTGATTATGACTTGGCATTTTATGAAGTAACCTTTATTATGATCTAACATGGTGTAATTGGATGACAACTGTGTTTTTATTTTTAATGTTAAATGTGTGCTTCTTTTCTCTTGCCATGTGCTAAAGGCTTTTCTTGTATAACCAAATGTACTAAATAAAAACAAAAAAAGCCAGTTGCATCAGCCTAGAGGTGGGGTGGAAGGCTAGAGGGCACTAAGTGAAATGTGGGAGTTGGAGGGTGTCTAGGGACTGAGTTTGCAACACAAAGCTTTCTGTAGCCTCTGCTATAGCCGACATCTCAAAGCAAACAGCGTCACAGAAACAGCGTGTGTTGTGGGGGGGAAAGGAGAGGGCCGGGTAGGTGAGGAGGCCATCTGAGGAGATGGGGGAGCTGGCCCATCTTATTGGGGGCACTTGGTGAGGGCCTGGGCGGCCAGGAAAGCATTTTTTCACCTGTTTTATCCCCCGATAACTGTGACTTTGAAGAACTACAGATAGCCGAGGGTATGCGTAGTTCCGTATCAGCGGTTATAGTTTTCTTTTCCTCTTTTTTTTATGTGATGTCAAGGGCTTGGGGGGAAACATCGGCCATGGCCGGCCAGTGACACGAAAGCCATCCGGGTCCATCCATGCAATAACCAGGACAGACCTTGCTTCCCTTCAAAGTGAGGAAAGGGGGGGGGTCAGCATCCTCAGGTCATGTTGCCTAATGAGCAAAAGTTACAAGACCACATGGCTTGAGGAGGCTGGCCATTTCCTCACTTTGAAGCTAAGCAAGGTCAGTTCCAGTTACTGCATGAATGGGCGACCAAATGGGCATCTGCATTATGTTTTTTTAAACCGTGCTACTGTTAGTCCTTGAAAGATTTGTACTCGATTTTTTTTGTTGCCTTCTGCTGAATTGCATTCTGGTATTTGTAGTCTCCCAGTCAAGATCTGGGTGAATAATGCAACAATTGTACACTTTTTGCCTATCAAAGTTCTTTAAGGATTTATATATTTGAGTGACACTATGGCATGTGTACTTTTCAAGTTATCTTTATAAAGCCATGGGGGGGTCGTATCTTTATTTTTGAAAGCCAGACATGGGGGTGGGGAAGGGAAATGATTAGAGGGCAAGTAAGTCATGAGTATTTGCCAACAATGTGACGAGAGAGTTTGCAATCCTGGATACTGGTGCAGTTATTTTTCCCTGATTGTGGCTGCTTTTCAGGGCACAAGTAAAGGACACATGTGGGTAGACAGTGTAACTTGTTTTTCAGAGGGTGGACACAACCCTGTGGTTTTATTTTAGGTTGGTAAGCGTGCCCAAGTATTTGGCTACTAGGATTTTACTCAGGTTGTCATGTTCCAGTGCATACGATTACTCACAAGTACTGGTTTCATATTGGTATTTTGTTTTCCAGGGAATATTTCATGACATATTTTGCTGGGTTTAAAAAGTGAGCACCTTTTATACTTTCAGGTTATTTTCTGGTGTTGAATATTTTTTTTTTAATGTAAAGTCCAATGCTCTTTTGTCTTGCACACTTACTTCTAAGGAAAAGGTCAATCGAACTAAATTTTTATATTTCACTTCAAGATATATGTTCACTTACTGTGCGTATATTCATGGGTGCCAGTTTTTGATTTTTCACTATGGGGCAAAAGTACCTAGGCATATTTTTTTTCTTGCAGCCGGTCATTTTTTTACCTTTTCAGAGCTGCTTAATTGTGGTTTGTTGGGGTCATGCAATGTATCTCAACAGGAGACCAGCAATAAAACGAGGGGCTTGTAGCACGCTGCTTAGTCAAAGTGAGAGATCCTCAGGAAATCATTTAATCTCACTGCACATTCCCTAAAAACATTGTGAGTTCTCAGTCTACAATATTTTATGCATAACAATACCACGGTCAAAACAGGTCAAAATCAGTTTGTGATTGATGAAAATCTGTGAGTGATGGGTTGCAAATGTTTTCAAATGTAGAGTGGCCGTGCCCACCGGACATGGAGAAAGACCAGGGCTAGTTGTCTAAAATGGACCGGCCGTGCCCACCGGACACTATGGCTAGTGGTCTGGCAGTGTTCTAAAATATACAGGGGGCACAGGTATAGGCCATGGCCACTGGCCATGTGTGGGGAAAAATCTATGGAATAAAAAAAATAATTTCAAGGAAAAAACTTCAGTTGCAGGGAGGTTATGGTGAGAACCTAACGCAAAGAAAAACCTAAAATTCAGCTAAAAGCCACCTTAACTTTGCACCCTGTGTGGCGCAGCCTATGACATCCCTAACAATATCACAAGTGACATCAGTAATGACATTATTTATGACATATACACAAGTTAATGTATTAAATTGGATACTATTTAAAGATTACTTTTACTTTGTACAGTATGTTTTATTTCAATTTTAGCATGTTAACTTAAAAAAGACACTGGCCCTCATTACGACCCTGGCGGAAAGTGACTGACCGGACCGCCACAGCGTAACTAGCGTTTCCGCCATTGCACGAAGGAGCAAAGTGCGGCCCATTCCGACCCATCGGGCACGAGCACCACGGCATGGCGGAAGTGCAAAGTCCGCGATGGCGGAAATGACCCCAAAACGGCCCACACCGCCGCCGTACGGCGCCCTAGGTGCAATACCGCCACCCATCTCAGCGGACACCGCAGTGTGCGCCTACCGGAAAGTACGGTGACCGGAAATATACGGAAACGGAAGTTAAAACATGGGCCCGGAACGGGAAACATCCCGCCGTACACCCATAAAACCACGAAATCCACACAACCACTATAAACACTACCCTGAGACACACCCCAACCCGTCATCCACCCTAGCGAAACCAAGAAAAATGGGAAAAGTAGCGAAGAAAGCGTGCGACCGCAAGCGGCAGGTCCACTTCTCCCGTGAGGAACTCACCGTGCTAACAGAGACCCTCCAGGAGAATGCCGCCGCCGTCTTCTCCACGCAAATGACCAGGACGGCACTTGCGAACAAGAAGGCCATATGGGCTCTGGTGGCACAGCGGGTAAGTGCGGTGGGGACTGCACCCCGCACCCCACAGCAATGCCGTAAGCGATGGGACGACCTGCGGATACGCGTCCGCAGCATACTCTCTGCCAACCGCAACATTGCCACAGCCACCGGGGGAGGTCCTGAATCACCCATCAAGTTGACCCCCTGGGAAGAAATCTGTGCCTCCACCATCGGAATGGAGAGCATAGAGGGAGTCGGAGGGATGGAGAAAGGAGTGCAGACATCCGAAGATTCAGGTAGGTGGCCCTAACAAAACAATGCCAAATCCACAATGTCCAATCATGTGAAGTACCAAGCGTCCACATAGTGCAACAGAAACACATGTCCAGGAGAACGTCCACACACATCGGCCTGATAGCGCACGTTAAAACCCACAATAAATACATAAATAATTAAAAACCCCTAATACACGCACTACACGTGCAGCAGGCACACCCTAACTGCAGGCTGCCACACAACTGCACCCTCACTCCACACACAAATGAAACCACCTCCAAGGCCCCGACCCAAATCACCCTCTGGTACCACCCCAATGCATGTGATACAATGCCATTCCAATTCCCACAGACCCATCAATAACCCTCGGCCTCCTTTACTCCACCACAGGGTCCGATCCAAACGACGAGCTCCAGGACACCCCTACCAGCACACCTGCAAAGAGGGCCAAGACCAACGGCCAAAGACCCTCCACCTCAGCTGCACGCATCAAGACACGGCAGCAGCACAAATCAGGTGCCAGCACACAGGAGGGAACATCAACAGGCACCCCAGCAGCCAGCATGCCCACACCACCACCACCACAGGTCCCCCCAACGGATGCCACAGAAGGCACTGGCTCCGGTGGCAGCAGCACCATAGGTGACACCCCATTGATGGCAGCATGCTCCGACACAGAAGACGGGGATGTCGAAGTTAGATCCATCCATGACCTCTCCCAATCCCCCTGTCTGTCCGATCCCGTACAACCTGAGGATACCACGCAGGGGCACCCACAAGACGACGACCGGCCATCCCCCACAAGCCCTGTGGCAAGGCAACATGAGGACAACAGCCCCTCTGTGACACCCCCGCAAATGGCCATGGCCCAGCAGAGGCAACAGTCCCTCGACCAGTTAATCGTGCAACAGCAGCAACTGGCCACGCTCCTCAAGGACCATGCCGATGAATGTGGGGGCACTAAGGCAGACATAGAAACATCAACTGAGACACTTAGGGCAGAAATGGAGAGAGGTACAGAGACACTAAGGGCACAAATGGAGAGTAGCACCGAGAGCCTGAGAGTCCAAATGGAGAGAAGCACCGAGAGCCTGAGGGGGGAACTGCATGCGACGTCCAAAGACGTATGTGCCGAACTAGCCGCAGTGCGCCGTGTGCTCACTGAGCTCTCACAAACCCTTAGGGACATGCATGGACGTGAGCAGGCAGAGACATCATCCGTTGCAAGTTCCGTCCAGGGCAGCCCCTAACGTAGATCTGGGAGGAACCTGCGCTCCACAGGCAGGGGTGCCCCTGATACCCGCAGAGGGGGCTTGCAATAGCGACTGCCCACTGACAATGAGCATCTTTGGACACTGGTGTTCGGGGGGGAGGTAGGAGGGTGGAGGGGGTGTGTTGGGCTCACTTGGGTGGCGGGTCTATAGGGTGTTCAACATGATATCACATATGCCATAAACAGTGCACGATCAACCAATGAGATGTGTGGACATTGATCTTTGTGTACTAGGCCATCATAGGCGTACAGTCCATATTGTGCATGTCCCAGACACACACAGTGCCACGAGTCCCGTGTCCATGTATCAGCCACCAGGCGTGAGTGCTAGAAGCATACATCAATGAGATGCTGACGAATTTCACGGGCCTCCTGTGCCTCGCCGACTCCTTGAGGTGCTGCCACATCCCCACCCTCATCCTGACCATCTTCAGGTGCATGCAGTTCTGCGTCAGGGGGCATGGGCACATTTCTACGTACGCACATGTTGTGGAGCATGACACATGCCATGACCATCTTTGCAACCTTCTCATGGCGGTACAGGAGTGCCCCGCCAGACCTGCTGAGGCAGCGGAAACGACCCTTCAGTAGGCCGAATGCCTGTTCAATGACTACACGGGTACGTGAGTGGGCATGGTTGTAGTCCTCCTCATGCTGGTCCCGTGGGTTCCGGACTGGTGTGAGGAGCCATCTCTTCAGTGGATATCCAGCATCACCTGTATGTGGATGAGAAACGTATGATGTGGAATGCCATTGCTACGTACGCACACCCCCCCCCTTCCTGCCAGGTCATTGCCGAATCACATAGCCCACATTATCATGCATGTAATGAGACTCACCGAGTAGCCAGGATCTGTTCCCTGCGTGTCGCTCCATGTAGCGTGGTATTGTAGAGTTCCTCAAGACCATAGAATCATGGGTTGATCCAGGGAATCGGGCACAACAATGTGTAATGATCCTGTTGGAGTCACACACCATTTGTACATTCAGGGAATGAAATTGTTTTCGGTTGCGGTACTGGGCCTCCATGGCATGTGGGACGACCAATTCCACATGGGTGCAGTCGATGGCACCAATGCAACCCGGTATGCCGGCAAGTGCATGGAATCCCACTTTTGTGTTCGTAATTTCCTGCTCCGAGCGTGGTAGGGAGATGTAGTCGTCTGCGTGCTGCAGGAGGGCATCGAGCACTTGCAATAGTGTCCGTGAGAACAGTGGCTGAGAAATGCCATGCAACTGTCCGACTGTGTGCTGGTAGGTGCCTGTGGCCAGGAAGTGTAGTACAGACACCACCTTCAGTAGGGGTGGGATGGCGGTTGGGCTATCTATCATGCTGACAAGGTCAGCCTGTGTCATGTCCGCAATGGCGGCTATGGTGTCCCGGTCCAGACGGTAGAGGGTGTGGATCTGCTCATCAGTGAGGTTGAACGGATGTGCTCGGAGGCGTGGGATTGCGGGCTGCCTGCGTGGTGGTAGTGGCTGTGCTGGCGGCCCTTGCTGGCCCTCCCTTGGCCTCCTCCTCCTCCTGCGTCTCCACCGTGCGGCCGGTTGTAGTTGGTGTTCGTCTTCTTCTTGGAGTTGGAGTACTTGCAGTGCTATCAGGTCCCCCAGGGCCAACATCGCGAGTCCTGCCGGTAGCATTTCGGTGTGGTTGTGGGAGGAGACTGGGTGTGCAATTTATGTGTTTTCAGGCTGTATGGCCTCCACCTGTGGTGATTCATTCCACCTGTGCAAACTGCTCTCCCCTTTGGCCGAGCACGTCCCGCGCACAACGCTGCAATTCGGGGAATGGCATCTTGCTATTGCAATCATGTATTTGTACCCGATGGCCGTGTAACATTGGTTGACATGTTCATTCTGCTGTGGTCCCATTGTTTCACATACTATCTGTGCAGTCGCGAACAGACTTGTGAAGGGTCAGTGGAACGTAGTACTCGAGTAACGGTGGGCCCTCATGCATCACTGTACCGAGTTGCAACGACGGGCGGGGCGTCCCATTTGTGGGTGAAGGCAGTTGCCATTTTCACACACAGCCGCACTCGATGGATTAATTAGTGATTTCAAGCGGCCACAGATGCCTTTTCGCCGTGATGTTGCAAATGAGGAATTCGAAGGGCGGCGCTTTCGGTTATCAGCTAGCGGCGAGGAGATGCCCACAGGTCTGACTGCAAATATAACGTTCTATTGTTCAATGTCCTTGAGACAGGGGCAATGGCGAGGATGCAATGATTGATATGAATAGTTTGGGATGCGCAATAGCGACGTGGGCGATGAGGCCGGCCGTTCCCAAATACATGTTACTTCACAACACTGGAATTACGGGCTGGGGCACTGTGGATTTTGCAGGCTGCATAACGCACAGACTCAATGGATGTTTCTAATGTTATGTGAGTAATTATTCAGGCGTTTTGAACCCGGGATGAGGGAATGATGAATGGATGCATGGGCAGGTGATTTGATACAGAGTTTGCCATGTACAGGGCTTCTTGGGATCTATCCGCCTCCCCTACGCTATGTGATGCAGGGCTGCCATAGTGGGACCATCGTCTATCTGGCCTTGTTGAGCCCTCCCTGTCTCGACGCGCCCTCAGACACTTGTGTCCATGCACGTCAACATTCCCATCTGATGGATTATGTTTTGACAGACGCATGCACAGGTACACTCGTTTGTGATGGTGTTTGCACCTCGATATAGATGGTTATGAGTCGCTAGTGGTTTTGGGGTGGTGATGATCCTTTGGAGTGGGCTAGCATGCATATGGCTGTGGATTTAGTGTGATCATTGAAGTGAGTTGTTGGAATGTAGTTCTGATGGCCATTCTGTTCTTTTTCTTTTCTTTTGGTTGACAGGTATCTCCTCCCCTTTTGCCACTGCCATCTGTATGCCACTCCTGCAGATGGGTTTTACTCCCGTCACCTGCTGCTTCGTGTTAATCAGTGGAGCAGCATTACGATCTTATGGGACGATCGCCAATGGGCCACATGCCCTTACGCAGTACTGGTGGCTCGGAGCAACATTTCGGCCTTTCAGCTGGACTAGTGCCTCCCCATTGGGACGGCCCTGCGGTTCTGTGCGCTTCCATGTTGCCTTTTCGTACGTGAATGTGGCTCTGTGTACCATGAGGGAACAGGGCGTCACACAAGTAGTGGCTGGTCATTTCTTGCGGATGCAGCCCACAATGGTGAAAAGTGTTTTGGAGTTCATGGCCTGATGGCTGTATGGGCCTGGTGATTTTGATGTGCATTAAATTTCTATTCTGATTTGGCCCGTGTAGCGTTCTTCTTTGCAAGTGATGTGGCATATGCCTATTTGGGGGGCGATGTATTGTGAGGAGATCTGCATTGGGTTCCAGCTTCGGAGTTTAGTTGCGTGGTACTGTACTGGGCGCGTTTGCCTACGAAGCCCGTGAGGTCAGGGATGGGGGCTGCCAATATGACAGTTTGAATGTTGTCATGCTCAGGGGCGGGGGATTGGGTTTTGTGTAACAGATGCCGGTCAGCCAGGTGGACTGGTGGAATGATGTGATTCTCGGAATATTGCTGGTCACAGGTGCCTGTGTTTGCGTGCGTTTCTTGGTGGGGGACTGTGGTCATGTACATTGGGATGGCTTCTGTATTCGTGCCATCTGTGCCCTGCAGCTCCCATTGGCCCCTCTTGTGTTTCTTTTGTTCGTTGCCATGCATGGGTGACTTGTACATTTCAATGGTTGCATTGTGACTTCATTGCACCTACGGGGAGTTGTACTTTGTGGGCAGGGAGCGGTGTACAGGCACTCAGTGGGGCCGTTTACGGTTGGTTCGCGATGCCGTACTTCTCACCATGGCGGTATGGTACATTCCGCCATGCTTGATGGCGTTAGGTACATGTCCGCTAGGGTCGGAATTGGCGTACCCTTGCACCATGGTGGTTTTTGCGGTTTGGCATGGCGCGCGCGCGCGCGCATACTTGGTGCAGTTAGCGTTGGCGTTCACTACGGTGTCGCTAATGGCTTCGTACTTTGCGGTGACGGGTCATAATCGCACCGAGCGCTATTCGATGGCGGTCTTGCATTTCCGCCATCGTTTTTCGATTTCCGCCAGGGTCGTAATGAGGGCCACTGAAAGAAATAAACATCTATGTACATGTTTTCAAGCAAATGTTGAATTTTAAAACATAATTTCTTTTCTATACATATATAAATTTAGAGTAATAATCACTTTCTTTCCAATACCTATGTATGAACATTCTTAAATTATATCCTAATACTTATTTGTTCCTTATTTTAAAGCACGTCTCATGTCTTTTCGAAAATTATAGGTGTACACTTTTTTCTTACAATTAAACAATTGAGTATTTACATGTTTTTTATGTGTAAATAATTAGGGTTCAATATGTGTTACTTTCTAATTATTTCTACTTATTTGTTTTATAAATGTATATACAGATTGTATTCTAGTGAACATGTTCAGATTTATTTTGCAAAAACAGGAACATTCTAAGCAGTGTTCAATTTACAATTCAGATATCCTCTTTTACCAACGTACTACAAAGGAAAGCTTCACAGTAGTGAACTGATGCATGTGTAGCTGATTTCCCTTTAAACAATGTACTAATTGTTATGAACTCTTGGAAAATGCTAATATCACATCTATAGAAACGGGAGGGTGGTCGAAATATGGGCAAGTACATACAGTGATTTTAGGTCGGATGCCATTAGTTAAATAATCAGTGATGTCATAGATGATGTCAATGTGGCCACAGGCTGCCCAACTGGTGCGCAAAGTTAAGGTGGCTTTAGCTGACTTTCAGATATTACAAATCACATCACTGGTGACAACACTAATTGCATTGTATATAACTGATTACATCAATAATGGAATTAGACATAACATCATTTAGAAGTTAGTTCATGAAAACTTTGGTTACCTTAATAACAATTTAGGCCGTGGACTTGGCCATGACAAAGGCTGGGGTCACTGGCCAGCACCAAATGCCATAGCTAGTGGTCGGTTAGTGTTGAAAAATACCTATGTGCATGGTTAAAAGCCATGCCTCGTAGCAGATCACTCTTTTAAAATATACAGTGTGCAAGGTTGAAAGCTGTAGTCAATGGCCATGCCTAAAGGCCATAGCTAGTGCCCATTAATATGTCAGAATATACAGTCAGCACTGCCAAAGGCTGTGGTCACTGGATAGTATTGTGTTGAAAACCATGGCTAGTGGCTGGTTAGTGTATATAATATACAGTGGGAAAGGTCGAAGGCCATAGCTAGTGGCTGGTTAGGTTAGTGTTGTGTAATACAAAGTGGGCACGGCCGAAGGCCACCGCTTATTGCGTTTTATGTGTTTATTTATTTATTCAATTCAAGTGCCTCAGCCCAGGAGCATCAGGGCGCTGTTGCAACCAGTTACTTGACACAATATCTTTTAAGAGTGGAGTCAAACCGCACCAATACACACACAGAGACAGAACCATAGAGCATGAAATTACGCAGGGGGCAGAGGGCTGCAATCAGAGGAGTTAAGGCGGGGTACCTCACCCTGTTATGCAAAGAGCCACGTTTTCAAAACTTTCCAGAAGGCCCAATATGATTCTTCTGCTCTTAGTTTCATGGGGACAGCATTTTCAAGGCTTTCCGGAAGGCCCAATGGTTTACCGCTACAGTAGGGAAACGTACTCCTCCTCCTTTAGCGCTTTTTACTTTAGGCGGAACCAGGCGATGGGCAAGGAAGGACCTTAACGGTCTGATGGATTTGGCCGTTTCAATTTTCTGTATTAAGTATTGTGGGGCAGTATTACTCAAGCATTTGTGGGTGATAGTTTGGAAGACAATCCTTCCCCTGATTGGTAGCCAATGAGCCTTCTTCCTTGGCCGCTGAGATGTGGTCTCGTTTGTGAATGTTCAGTGCTGCCATTAGAGGATTGTTTTGGATTATCTGTAATTTGTTGATGTTCTGATTGGATGTCCAGGCAAAAAGGACCTTACGGTAATCCAGTCTTGCGCCAGTGATGGCTCTGGCAATAGGCAGGTCTCTGGGGTCAATAATTGTCTAGCTGCATTGATCAGCTTGGCGGTGTAAGCTTCTGGGGAAGGCACTGCGCTTACTTGTTTAGTGAGTGAGAGGGCAGCATCCAGGTGGACGCCTAGTGTTTTTGCAGATGCTGAGACCGAGATGGGGGTTCCATCAGTGGTGGCCGCTTTCGTAGGGTGGGGGTTGCTGCCCCCCACTGTCCCTCCCACTGAGGTATAACTATTTTGTACACCAATTCAGAAGTTCTTTGTGTGTGTATTTGCCATCCGCAGCACATCGCTGCAGCGAGCTGAGTGACAAAACCGCAATAAATAAATAAAATACAACCTTACCATGAGCTCAGTGACTGCCTTATCAGGGTCGGCAGCCACAGCAGGGCGCGTCCCATTTTACGCTGATTTTCTTATAGTAAAGTGTTGGAGCTCGTAGCTCTACGCACCTTACGTAAAAGCCATTTAACCTAGGAGGCTGGCGGGGCGCTTGAGTGCTCACCCCGCCAACAACAATATATACGCAAACAGCGCAATTGATCTGCTCTGTCTCAGTCCATAGATACAGAAATGTCATTGGCTGTTTGCCAGCCAATGACATTTCAGTGGGGGTGGGGTGAAGGCACAGGCGCAGGGTGCGTGCGCCACGTTTGGATCATCGTCACGTGTACAACTTTGTTCAACTCCTGTCGTGACTCCTCGTGTAGCTGATCAGCCCAGTGCCCAAGAAGTTCGCAACAATCCTCCACCAGTCCGAGGCGCCGGCCAGTAAGTAAGTAAACCACTGTAAATGTATGTTGGCCGTGTCACCGCAATCTGGCCATCACATTCCCCCAGTCTCCGAGTCCAGCCGGTCCGGACCGTGTGGCATTCGGTGGCTTTCCTTTCTGCTTGCCAAGCACGAGAGGAGCCCAGCCAAGAGTCGATGGCCAGCTGGCCCTGGGCTCGGCTGGCTCTGGTCACGGTCGGAGTCGGACCTTGACTCACAGTCTGTGAGTCAAGGTCCCACTCCGTCAGTGACCAGCGTCACAGACAGTGCTCCATATTTGCTGCGGTCTGGTCACAGCATATACATATTTAGAGTAAGCAAACATAATGGGTGGCTCGGTCGGTGGGGGCACAGCACACGAACGGGCATTCTGGTGTAGCTGTAGGGCGGGGGTCGGCGCATCGCTGTTGTCTCTCCCCATTTTCGTGTGTGGGGGCATGGGAGCAAGTTCAAAAGGCATCTGGTCCGGAGGGTTGATAACGCAGAGGAAGGAGTGTGAAGCCTGTTGGGGGCGGGGGTGGGGGTGCAAAGAGAAAAGGTGCCAGGCAGGGTTTTTTACGACCCTCATGTGCCAGCCGCAGTGCTGGCGCCAGAGCTACGGATGGGAGGTGGGGGGTGCGAGGGGGGACATCTGTTATATGGGTGGCACAGCTTGCAGTGCTGGTGATGGGGCCTAGCACTAGCAGTATTGTGCACCTGCCCACAGTCCTCCTGCATTAGTAGGGTCTGGGTGGGCAGTGATCACACATGGTCCTGCAGGTATGTTTACCGCACACCTTCTATGAGCACTTTATCCCATGAATCTTTGAATACTATCTAAGCACATTCAAACAGAATCCCAGTTTTTCCTATTCAAGCGCCTCATGGGATGAATGAAGGAGGAGGTTAATGTAAGGACTGGGCATGGAACTATAAAGCACTCGTATTATAACAGATAATAAACGTGTTACTATTCCTGCACGCACAGAATATATACATCCCATGTGAGTGGCATCATTTTGTACGCTAAGGGTTAATGTTTCGCACTTTTTGAAACAATTTTTGAAAACTTTCTGAAACCCTTGTGTGGAATTAACTGTCGGGACAAGTCGGAGTCACTCCGACTCTGAGTCCTAGCACTGCCTGGGGAATGTAGGGCCTAGCCGTGGTGGACTGTGGACACTGGCAGGCTGAGGCCGGGTAGGGTAGGCCCCGCCTGCTGCCGCTTCAGCGCTCGGCTGTGACTTTCTCTCTAGTGCTTGCCAAGCATGAGAGGAGCCCAGCCGAGAGTCGATGGCCTGGCCCTGGGCTGGCTCAGGTGTGGCAACTCCACTCCCTACTGTGCAGGCCCTAGGGCACGATGCCCCGGATTTGTTGATTGCTTTCTATGCCATTGTATGCAGAAATGACCAGGCAATTAGTGGCACCTACCTCTAGCCGCTTTATCCCTCTACCATTAACCCTTCCTGTTTAAAGACTGTTCTCGGTATATGCATTATCTTATTGTAACTAGCTGTGTTAAAATGTCATCCCCACCCTCTCTGTAACCCCCTCCTTGAAATGTGGCACACTGTACCAGGTCAAATAATATAATGAAATAAACGGTTTGCAGCAGGTGGGGAGGTAGCGTGTCAGCAGAGGGAGCGCAGGGACGTTCCTTTCTGCTCCACAGGATGTACAATGCACTTGCCGCCAGTGTGTGAAGGGTTAGAAATGCAAAATGTGTGAGGTTGCCTCAGCATGGAATGTGACGGGAGGGATTTAACACTGAGGCCTGATGCATAGCGCCTCCATATGAGTTGGCAGTGTATACTGGCCTTTTTAAAATGTATGCTAGGGGCTGGTATGCAATTTTAGGGCTTGGTAAGTAATCTTATAGAGTACATGATTAAGAGGGAGTTAAGGAAACTCGCCGCATCTTAAAACGAATTTTAAAAAGTTAACCTGTATGTCTAGAGCTGTTCAGAAAGGGAGGAAACTGAAGAAGCGGCCCTTAATGAAGACGAAAGGGTTCCTAGACATAAAATCGAAATCAATAAAATCGAAAGTCAAAATGTCGAAAAAATAATCTCGAAAAAAAAAAAGTCGAATTTTTTTTAATACGTTTTTTATTCGAAATGGGTGGGTTCCCCCCCAACCCCCCTTTTTTTCTATTTTTTTTTTTATTTTACCCCTTTTTTTACTTACCAAACCCAAAAAAAATATATAAATAATAAAAAAACAAATTCGACTTTTTTTTTTCGACATTATTGATTCGACTTTTTTGTCATTCCACTTTATTTTTTCGATATTATGACTGGACACCAGACGAAAGGAAAGGGGCAGAGACTAGAAGGAGGATAGCTCAGTGGCAATGCGTTTGTCTTGGAAGCAAGACAACGCATAGCAACACAGGTTTGAATCCCAGTCTTGTGCGTCTCTGGTATTAAATGCATTATAAAAGAAGAATTATTGTAGGGGCTAAGTGTGCAGTGGAAGGGGAAACTGGCATATCTGCTGAAGCAGTACCCACACTGCAAAGGATAAGAGGAAGATGAACACATGTGAATGCCAGTAACAGCATGACAAACATATGTTTCCATCATTACTGGCTATATAATGAATTTCTTTATGCATTCACCATAGTACCAGCTATTCTCAATACAAGCTGCTGTAAAATACACCATCACACTTGCACAGGTAAGAATAGTGTACCACCATTAATAGGTAAAACCTAATGCTTTTTTTCCATATTTCGGTGGGTTTTTTGGACAGTAAATTGCACATTTTGTAGGCCATTTTTCCAAAGATTTTCCGGGGGGAGAACCCCCCGCACCCTTTTTGGGGGGGTGGGCTCACGCACTCTGCGCACGAGCTACATAATTCCCCATGGGAAATTTACGCCCCACCAGCTTTCAAACTCACCAGCCGCCACTGGGTTCCACCAATTGAGGAGGAAGTGAATTGAGGGAAAGGGGGGGGGGGGAGTTTTCTGAGCATGCCAGGTGAGCCAACCAGCAGGATCTCCATCTTTTCGTCATTCAAGCAGAGGTGGTTAGCGACCATCAAGGCCTGAATTATGGAGTAGATTTTGTTGACCAGGCGGGAGTCTTCCTCATAAGGGCCCGACAGGGGTAGGAGGATTTGGGCGTCAACAGCGTAGTTGGTATAGGAGATGCCGATGTTATCTAAGAGGTCAAATAAGGGTTTGGTAAAAATGGTGTATAAGGAGGGTGACACACATGAACCTTGTGGGACCCCACATGGGATGGGTTTAGGGGGGCACTTGCTATATCTGAGAAGACTCTCACTGTCCTACCTTCAAGGAAGGAGGCTATCAAGGGAGCAGCTTCATGTGAGAAATTGGCCGATGTGATCAAGTGGTGGCACAGGGAAAATGGAGCATTGATAAACTTTGTAATGAAAGGAAGTAATTTGTGAGTGCAGTCTTCTATGATAGATATCCCCTTTGCATCTCGAAGTTTTGAGCTTGATGAGCGGGTGAGAAGGTGTAAGAGTAACCTTCTCGTTGCTCCCCTTCTCCACAAATCACACAGGGCATGTACAGTGCTGAATGTATGGGGTTGCACTGGACATGGACACTCAAACGTTCAGTTTTGAGAACAACCCAACCTTTAAATTGCATGTAAAATGTCAAAGCAATCAATAGAAAGAAAAGTTTTGGAACAAAACACTTTCAAATGAAATACAGGGTTTTGTAAAATGGAATAAATGATTTTTCACATTAGAACAAAGCACATTCACATGAAAGCAGGGTTTTGGGGAATGAAATAAATTAGGATTTTAGTTTTGGGACAGCACATTCAAAGAAAAGGGAGGGTTTGGATTTCCATTTTTGGCGAGAGCAAACCCTTTCTTTAAAGGATGTCTGCTGTTGAATGGACAATAGTATCTCCTACTTATATTGAAGGCTAGAGTAATTTAAAGTGCACTGGAATGATCTTTGTTAATTTTGATTTTTAACAGCACATCACCCCGTGGTAGGTTTCTATAGGGGAGTTAATGTATATTTTAGTCAAATAGGCGAAGGATCTACACCCAATTGTGCCCCCCCACCCACTATAAAGGGAAATGATTAAGGAAAGCAGGTCTCCCACACATTTTGTTATCATTTGGTTTGGTTTACTTATAGGAATCCAATTTGGGGCATCACAGTCCAGATCTGGTCCGAGGTTGTCATTCAGATTGAAGGTCCAGTTGGCAATGGCATTCCCCTCTCTCGTGTAGAGTTAAGCAGCTGTCTCAGAATACCCAATTTAGGTTAAGGGCAATTCTTCTAGATGTATAGCAGCTCTCACGTTTTTTCAGGAACCCCCCCCCCCTCCACCGACAGATTCCAGGGGTAGAGGGGGGAACCCCATCACTAAATTTGCCATCTGGACTTTTCCACATGTGACCGAAGGTCATAGCATGGCAAATATTTTTGTATATATAACCCTAAAAATATATATATTCTTGGATTCCTCTCATTGTGGCAAATCATTCAATACATGTTCCATTCCGGAACCGTACTGCACTGACGAGTGGCAGTCTTTTACTGTTTACTCAAAACATATAACAGTTATGCTTATTAAATTGTACATCCAGTACCTATATCACTAATTTAATAAGTCATCTGCCCACCAACTGTCAGATTTCTAACATTTTTGAGGAGGCCAGATACACACTTTCCCTGATAACACAAATTCCCAAAATCCCATGGTGGTGCTATTTACATTATCAGAACCAGCTCGTCCTAACCTTCAAAATGAAATAACATATGAATGGGCTCAGTGAGACCCATGGTTCCGGATTTATTACAGAAAAATGGCATCTGCCATATTAACTTATAGGCCCATGATTTCCTGTGAGGCCTATTGGTTTCATTTGTTTAACCCATCACCTCCATTTCCTTGAAATCACGTGGTGAAGAACTGGCCTGGCACTGGGCTGAAGTTTACGTCATCTTGCAATTTAATCCATTAGTCCCCTTTGTCCTTTGAGTCTGAGAGGCTGCCAATATCCTTATCCTGCAGCAGATGTCTCACATCTGCCCTCTGATATTATGGGCCCCCCCTCTTCTAATCTGAATTCAACCATAGTACACATCTAAAAATGTTTTTTTCCCTCAACAATCTACCCACCCAGGTCCGCTCTGGAAATTCCTGATGTGCAAGGGCCGAAGTCTCACAGAGATCAAAGCAGGAGTCTTTCAATGGAATACTGAAAGAAAAAGGTTTTTTGTGGGACACTCATCACATAGTTCCAGTACGATGAACAGTCTTCGTGTTAAAAGTGGGCCTTTTCATTTCCCATAATGACAGTTCTTTGTTGGAAAGTAGGACTAGTCACTGCAAATGAAATTACTTGACAGCCACAGTTTGCATATTTGAGTTTTCCAAAGACACCACATTTGAATGTGTGGCAGTTTCCATGTAAAAGGGCTGCTGATTATGTTCTTTCTTCCCAATGTGCCTTCGCCTGTTCACTCAGTTACTGGTGTTATTTGCAGCACTATGTGTCTTTCACCCTTGGGATGCATATCCAGCAGTGTAGAAATCTTTAGTACAGTCAGTAAGTTTTTCACTCTGTCAGTGGGTCTTTCCATTGTACAGTATTCTTATGGCTACAGTCAGTAAGAGACACCTTTGGCATTCAGTAGACTTCTTCACTGTATTTAAAGTTAAGACTGGCCTGTAGATTTCAGTGTTTCTTTTTATTTGCACAGACAAAACTCATAGCTGAGGCCTAGTTTAGCCTTCCCGTTCACATCATCTTGGGGCTGAATTTAAACCTCACAAGTTGTTTTTGTTGTAGGCGTCTGCAACATTTGCCTCCCTAGGTGTTTTGGACTGACTCCCATGATGCCTCACAATTTACTATGATGGGTACGTCTGGTGGTAGGTGTAGCCCAAAGAATCTTAAGAGCCAAAGGTAGCAGACGTCTGGTGTGGAGGTTCAAGTAGAGTCGGGTGACCCACAACAATGTTTTATATCTTTTATTATCTCAAGCAGGACTACAAGGGGATAATTGCCTACAAGTTGACCAACAGAGTGAACTGTCCCAGCAGACTATAAAACTTGTGTCAGTACTTTTTTCCAGTGAGTTACAAAAGTTCACAACACATTTTAGAAGGAATTGTCCTCTAGTAAAAAATCAGATATCCTCTCGGGCACTCGTGCTTTCTCCTAGAGAGACCTGGCATGGATGCCCTCCCATAGCGTCTCTGATCCCATGGGGTTGATGATCATTGTGCGATCACAGCAGAGACCTCATCTAACCTATGGTCTGAAGTGCGTTGGTTAGATGCCGCCCTTTTGTTTTTCCATCGACTAAGTTCTCACCCAAAATGTCTTGTGGATCGAAGAGCATTCAGAATTTAAAATCTTTATTATAAATATAATTATATTGGAAGTAAAACCAGAAATTCCCTGTGTAAATACCTCCATGTGGCTGCAGTTTGAAATTGACATGGAGTTGAACATGGCAACTCTCTAGGGCTGTCGTAAGAAGGGAGTGAGAAGGCAGGCTCAGGCTGTTCTCAGCCTTGTTCTCAGCCCGTGCGCGCATTCCACACGCAAGGATCTTTTAATATTCTCTCTCGGCTTCCATCATTGGGGCCATTTCCTGTTTGTGATTAGTATCCGGTGAAGGGGGGTGTGGCAGCCTCCCAGCCAATGAGAAGGCTCAGAACGGGGTCTTTACCACACCAGGAAAGACCCAGCTCTGAGCCGCCTCAGAGTGGGAGGCCACCATCTTCCCCCACCAGGAATAAAGGTAAGTGCGCTCCCACATCCCCTGCCCTTTCCTCCAGCCCCCTTTTCCACATATCCTCCACCCTCCCTAAACTCACCCCACTTACCTGCGCTGTCCCTCACTGGCGCTGGGAACAGTACTGTTCCCGGCACATCTCTACCGTGTGAATAGCCGCCATGGAAAGGGAGATGGGACTACGTGTAATCCCTTCTTCCCAATCCATGGTGGCCATGTTTTTGCAGTTTTATCCAGTTAAGAAAAGATTTACATTTCGTTTCACAACTCGAGAAAAATAAACTATTAGTACCCTGTTGCAACATGCTGGGGTACTGATAGCAATAGAACCTTCGGAGGGTGGGGGGTGTATTACCGGTCAGGTAATGGCCCAGGGTTTACGTTAAATCCCATGCTTTGCTCGGGCTTGTAACTGATGCCCCATTGCATTACCAGACCACTAATTCCCCCGCCCCCTCGGTTTCTAATGCTTAATTAAACAGAGTGACTCTGCCTCCTCGCACCCGGTGCACGTGCGCTGTGAAACTGCCACCTTCTATGAACGGAACACCTTGTCTTTTATGTTAAAATTAATAGACACAAACAGCTCAAGAAAAACACCTTTATGGTCGAGGTTTATTTCAAATCTTTTTAAAGATTACTTGGTGATTGTGGTTGGTAGGAAAACGTAGTGAAGCGCCGTACCGTCTTTTGGTTTGACGCTCTGTGCAGAAAGGTCACATTGAAGCGTGTTTGGTTGTCTTGTAGCTGTGATAATTGCTTTATTATTGACCCACCAGAAGAGATTAATAAATAATGTTCCCTTTGCGGAGGAAGCCATTAGATGTTTGTGCAGAACATTCCGTGGGCTAATAACACAAATATTTTTCAGCACAAGTAATTTTCTTATTTATAGGTCCAATTATGCTTTTGTACCTTGCTAGATAAACAGAGAAACTGCTCTTGCTGTTATACGTGTTGTGATGTTTACTAGCTTTTTGTTTTTTAGCAAATATTTCATATTAGTAAATCTTATGCGGGTGGAATGATGGCTCATCAGGTCACCAGCTTACCTCTGACCTCTGTGTTCATCCTGTAGTACGCAGGTTCGAAGCCCCCCCCCCCACCTCGCGCCCCCTAGCAGCGTCAGCTCAGCACTGCCGCCATTCAAGACCCATCAATTGAGGACCATTACTTTAGAAAATTACACCCATTTTTACAGATCTTTCATGCAAGAAAATACGGCATTAAGAATAATGTATAAATGTGATATTCTTGCTCTTCAGTTGTTGTGAATTGAGATTGTGTTGTGCAATATTGTGTGCATTTCGCAGTGGTAAGTATAACACGTTCTATTGTAACAGTTGCAAAGTGAATAACATTCATGTTTCCGAAGCAACGTGAGTTATTGTGGGAAGGAGCATCCAGTAGAGAAACGATGTGCTAATTTCCTTACTAATTCCGACCCGGTAAGGCATGGATCTGCTCTGTTTAAGGAAGGGCCACTAATGGGCATGGAGCTTAGCGCTTTCCCTGGTGACCTCAATGTTATGAGCGCCATCCTGGAGCTACAAATCTTTCCACTCACTAAATCACAGTATCTGCGTGGCACGCCTTATGCTAAGTAGAATACCTGGGGTGCTTGAGCATTGCTGCTGGGCCCCTGCAGCGGCCCCCCTGGGGTGATGGGCCAGGAGGAGAGTTGCTGTCCCACACCTGGGTATAAAAAATCAAGACGGAGAACTCTAATTGGCATATACCCCCTGTTGCTCGAGCAAGGGTTGGTGGGCGAGAAACCAGTGTGGTGCGACACTCATTAAAAAGAAAATTGGCAACAGAATTGTGCTACAAGATGGAGTTTAACTGTACCAGAGGTTTGCGGTGAGTACTTGAACTGAAATATCAAGGGGGAACTGTGGTAGAAGTGCTGGAAACTGAGTAGGCACCTTAACATAGTGTATGGTGAAAAACTGGTGCCGTCGCTTCAAACCCAGGGTATCCTTTGAATGTGGGAAATTATTACAGTTTCTGGGGGGTGGGGGGGTTTGTATGTATGTAAGATTCAATGAATTTGCCCCTCCTGCTAGAGCTGTAACCTGTGGTGGCCCTTAAGTCTTCCTACTTCCCCACTTTAAGTTGAGGTTTGCATGACAACTTTGGAGTGGCTCAGATCCCACAGCCTACTATTTCACTCCACAGTCCATGACAAACAAGCCTACCCCTCAGTCGCAGTCAAGAATGGCCCATTCACGACACTGTCAAATGCATTGAAAGCATTAAATGTCTTGGTGTTTGGCAACCTCCTTGAACCTGATGGGGCATGGATCCCGCGCACCCCCTGAAACCAGTCAACAGCTTTTGCTGCTCTTCAGGGACACTGTTTAAGTCAAAGTCAAAATCCTTCAATTTCTCTGAGACCATGATATGAGGTCCAACTTTTAGAATGCGTTTGTTGCTTTAATGCTGTTCCTTTGATTTTTCATATGCTGAACAAGAGCCTGGCATTCATCCCCTGGGACAACGATTTCATGGTGGTGGGTTTCTTAATCTGTGCCCCTTTGGACTGCAATGCCTCCAAGCCAGACTTACTGACCACGTGACACAAAAGTTACAAATCGTGCAAAATGCTGCTATCTGCTTGATTTCTTTTTCTCCTAAAAATACGCCAGCATGTATCCTCCAACTCTCCACAATCTCTATTGACCACTAACCCACTTCAGAATCTACTTTAAAGTCCTCTAACTCCTTTTAAAAAGTATCCCAATAACTGCACACACATTCTGCAAACGCAAAATCTAGTGGCCTATCCCAGCATGCCCCTTCAGACCTGAGGACTCAGTCTGTCAGGAACTAGATTATGGATTTCACCCGCACTGATCTTCCTATCCAGCTCCATCGCTCTTCAGATCCAAATTAATAACTCACCCGTTGTAAACTTAAACGCTTAATTTCCCTTGTCCTGCATTGCCTTCCGTTTCCCCCTCCTTTCTCTTTACACGTGATCCGTATACTCTTTAAATTGTCCACTCTTTGAATTGTAGTGCCTCCAGATGAATTGGTTTGTGTTGTGCACTATATAAATCAAAAAACATACATTTACACTTGGAATCTGACCAGGATTTCCCCACACAACCCTTAAAAAGGGAAAAAGAGTCAGAGCAAAGGGTGCAGTCTTTTCCAGACGTTGCTCACTCACTAGGAGGTGATGAAAGGGAGGGATGTATGCGATTTCACCGAATCCATTTCACTGAAAAACCAAATCTTTTTTTATTTTTTTTTATGAGGGGGGGGGGAGACCCCCCTCCGCAATCTCCCCTCAACACTCCCTACCCTAATGTATACCCTTACCCCACACCCCACCTTTAATGCATTGCACATATACCTTTTTCTGAGAAATATTTTCAGTCAAATCTCATTAGGGGAAATGTTATTCCAAGAAATCTACAGTAACGGCAGTGGGAGGGGGTGGGCTGAGCTCTTTTTGATGAATAACATTTGACTTGAGAAATGCGTGCTTTAAAAAATGGATAGTATAAAAACTGAAGTTGGGGCAAGAGAAGGCATGTTGCACACCTTCTGTAGCCGAGCCGTGTTGCCAGAGCAATGAATTGCAAAGGCAGGAAAGCAAAGGGGTGCCATAGACAGTGTGAGGGACCAGTGGTGACATCCAGCATGGAATTCCCTAAATGCCAGTAAGTTCGCCTCCATGAATTCAGGTTGGTGAATCTGGAGAAAAGAATGGAGAGCTCCAAACCCACATATCCTAAGTGCGCCTGAAGGAATTGAGGGAGATCGTTGGAGTATCTGAATGTCAATCTTTATATCTATAATTGTGGATTATGATGGGTTCTCTTTAATGAGCATCACATTCAGAAAGTAAAAGACCAAAAAATGGCAATACATCCTTTTCAAGTAAAATAAAAATATGCAGCAATATGTAAGTGTGCAAACAGCGGGCAATGTCTCAATTCCGCTGACATGGGTAGCCCCTCTCAATGAATCATCAGCATTACCATCAGAGTTTAACTGGAGAAAGTGCGTTCTAAACATTTCTCCTACAACCCAGGAGCGATGCTGATTTATTTATTTATTGTGCATGTGTAAGGTGCTTATTCATCAAGTAAATTGTCTTTGAAAATGCCCACAGCGCAACAGGGAGGGAACATGGGAATGTGAGCATTCAGAACATGCAAGTACAGAGGGAGGCAGGGTGTGCGTGCAGGGCTGTGGGGCTGAGGGGGTAAGTGCTAGGTGTACCAGGAGGGAAGTGCTAGGGAATGAGCAGCCAGCCTCCCAGCCATTGAGAAGGCTCACTATGGGGTCTTTACCACACCAGGAAAGACCCGGTTCTGGAGGAGCAGGGGAAAACCTGTTTGGAGGAGACCTACATGGAGCGGACAACTCTGGTGACCTGATCAGGTGTGATAGGCAACAATGAGGAGAGAAAGGCAGAGGGAGGATGGGAAGCAGTAGGGGCCGGGGGTGGGGCAAGGGGAGGATGCAAGGGGGCTCAGGATGCCCTGAGTTTTAGCAGTGAAGTGTTTGACCAGTGTGTTGCATAGGACCTGGGAGGGAAGAGGTGAGGGGGAGACTGCAGAAGGGTTGGCTAGCTCCCTGCATATTTGAAAGCGTTCAGTCGTGTTGTTGGATGCACCAGAGATGCAAGCCTGGAGGTGGGCCCTTTTCTTGGTGCGGATAGAAAGTATGTACTGCCTTTGGAGCAGGTGACAGGCCAGCTTTCAGAGGATGAGCATGAACTCTGCCACTTCCACTCAGTTTCTCTGCACTTGCATTTCAAGGCTGCTAGTTCAGAGTCCTACCAGGTGTTAGGCTTGGAGGCATGTATCAGGCGGATCCTCATGGGCCAAGATTGTCAAGGGTATCAGTGATGGCAAGATGGAGGTAGCTGAGACCAGTGTCTGTGGTGGTCTGTAGTGGGGGAGGAGGATATGAAGGTAGATGCGAAGGCAACAGCTGACACTTGTTTCATCGGATGGATATTTGTGACAATGTTGGCAGGGCTGGGGGGGGGAAGTGTGGCCAGAGGGCCGAAAGGACCCAGGTGTGAGCAGAGGAGATAGGGATCTGACCAGGAGAGAGGGGTGATCAGTGGAGAAGGGAGTGGAAGATCAGTGTGGATGAAGGCATCAAGGCTGTGTCCAGTCAATTGGGTAGGACCAGAATGTAGAGGAAGAGCGACGAATAAAGGTCACAGAAGAGAGTGGATGCCGTGATTGAGGAGTCAAGGTGGAAGTTGAAATTACCCACGAGAATGAGTTTAGAGGTGGTTGAGAGGGGGAGAAATTGGCTCATTCAGACAGGAACAGGGTGGTAGAGCCTGGCAGCCTGTGGATAGTGGCAATGGTCAGACAGGAGGTGGGAGAGATGACCAGCTTGCAAACCAGGCTCTCGAAGGAAGAGTAAGGCTGGGTGGGTATGAGGGAAGAAGGGACCCACTCAGGGAAGATCAGAGAAGCCCCACCGCCAGCACAATTAGGGTGAGGCTTAGAGATGATTTTATAGCCATCAGGGAGAAGGGAGTGAAAAGCAGTGACTGAGCTGGCATTGAACCACGTCTCGGTAAGAGCATGGATATTGAAGTCGATGTTTTCAAGGGGGAGGCAGATGAGTGTTTGATGGCAGAATGAGCGTTTGATGGCAGAATGAGCATTAAGCGTGGCTAGATGCAAGAGGTCTCCACCTTTTTGAAGGTTTTCTGAAGAGGGGTACAGGGGCATGGTACACCAGTCAAAGGAGGGGATAGAGAATGGAAGGAGTAGCAGGTGTGGCAAGGAAGTTAATGAGGGACGGCAGATGCTGGTCAAAGAGGAGGAGGTTGCATTGATGACCCTGAACCAAGATAGTGTTGGTGTGGTATACATTAATGATACACCTGGATGATGCGAAGACAGTCAAGAGGACTTCCCATTTAGTGCCACCATTAATGGGTGAGGATGTGAGAGGAGAGAGAGTAGAGATGAGATGAGTCTGTAGATCAGTTGAAGGGACAGAAAAGAGGATATCGGTGATGGCCTGTCTGGAAGTTGCACTTACGTAGGTGTCCGCGATAGGTAGGCCAGGGTTAGAGGTCAGGATGTCTTTTTTTGTTTTTTTTAAAGCTTTTTTCATCAAGACTTCATGAGAGAGGGAGGATAGGAGATAGTGTAGCAGTTAGAGAAGATAGGGGAGATGGTTAGTGAATTTACCAACAGAGGCACAAAACGCAGTGCAAAAGGGGTGGGCAAAGATGTTTAAAAAACACCAGGCTTCGAATTTCCAAAAAAGAGACACAAAATGTGATGACAGAAGGAATAAGTGCAATTCAGTAAAGCAGGAAGCCAGAAAGGTGTGGGCACACCTTGGTTCAACAGTTGTTGTGGTTAGAGGAGGAAGTGACAATGTTCAGCCATCACTCACAGGTATTCTGCAGGTTGCATGGAGTTGCAGAAGCCCCGGTTTGTGTGGTAACAGGCTGCATACCTGGTGGCTGACCTCTGTGGTGCTTGCTGCAGGCGAGCAAATGTCGGTTGGGGGGGGGCTCTGAGATCGTCTTGGCCCAGAGAGGCACAGACAGGGGTCTTAGACATGAGCGTTTGATGAGGGGGCTGGATAAAGCATGCCAGTTGCCTGATGGGGCAAAAGTAGGCAGCCCTGCCCAATCGGTATGCAGGAGGCAGCAGAGCAGACACTAGAGGTGTTTGCCTATTGGTGGGTTAGAAGCGGCAGCTACCTTGAAATGGCCGGGAGGAGCACGTATACCAGGCTGATGATTAGCATAATTCCCACCGGTGGTTGGCCTGCCACACGCAGTACTGTGGGACACACAGGAGTGTGTGCAGGCCGTCTATATGGCCTGCCTCAGTTACACCACACAATCTAAGATTTTATTAAAAAACGTTTTGATAACTATTTCGCAATCTCATACTTCTAATACTGCTCAATGATATTGCCAAAAAGAGGCCAGCAGGATGAACAAAGCCTTGTGTGAGGTTTAGCAGCCTCAGGTCAACATATAGAGGGAGATGAGTCCTGCCCTCCATGGCTCTCCATTGGAAAATGAAGCACAGGTGGCTTCTTTGCTATCGTTTTGCCTGCCAGAGCAGATCATTGAGACTTTCCATTCCAAGTTGGCAATGTGCAGCTTTTGGCCCATAAACCAGCCATGTAGATTTAACATCTTAAGGAAGGTGCCGTTGGTCTTCTAACGGGTACAAAACCTTGAGTTTGGAGCATCAGGACAGTTTAAAATTAAGGTATTTAACCACTGGAGAGCAAACGTCAGCCACAGGTCTGCAAATCCATTAAAAAAAAAAAAACATTATTTGGGGAAACTGTTCATGTTCAGCTACCTTCAACTAAAAGTAGTGATAACAGCACCCCAATGGAAAATGTAGTTGCAGAGACCTAATAAGATAGCTTTAATGTACATTAATTCTTGCAAAGTCCACGGGATTGGTGGGACTGAAGGGCAAATGGGGTGAAAAAGATCTATGGGCAGAAATTGGGGAGGAGTTATGGGGTAAGCTATGTGCTAGAGTATATGAAACGTCTCACTAGCATACTAATACAAGTTACACGGAATCATGTTACTACATAGATGGCAATATGACCCTGTAAAGTTATCGTACTGTTGGCTGGTGTGAGCCCATTATGTTGGAGGAACTGTGGAAAGATGACCACGTGCTGGCATATGTGTTGGTCATGTGATAAAGTGCAGAGCTACTGGAAAGAGGTTCTGGGTTGGATCTGCGTGCTCTCAGGGGTCATCCATAGGGAAGTAGACCCGATGTTGGTCTTTTTTGGCATGGATGAGATAAATGATGATTGGGCTCAGCTGCCACACATGGTTCATTTTTTACTACTGGCCGCCAGAGCATGCTGAACGACACGATGGAAGAGTGAGACTTTGCCAAGGGAAAGCGATTGAGGGCAGGGAAATGTACAAAATGGAGAACTTGACCAGTATGCTAAACATCTCGCAGCGCTCTAAAGAGATGGATTGGTCACAGTTCATATGGAAATATAGGTCAAGGGATACAGCACACCCTGTCTAAGTAGCCGCTAAAATGGCTCAGCGGGTTAACGCTCATAGTTGTGATCTGTGTTTGATTTGCAGGTTGGAATCCTGGCCAGGCCAACACAGCCTTTCAAACTTCTGAGGTTGATAAATAAGTACTAATTTCTATTGGGTAATAATAGTAATATATGTAAATATGTCCTATGTAAAGCGCTCTATAAAAAACAAATGATTTTTCTTATTATTAATGTAACCTAGGTATCGATTTTGGGAAATCTGAAAGAATAAAATCACATAGCCCAGGGTCCCCCACATACCCATGATTTATGTTTCAAGAAATTGGACTCGAAATGAAGGACACATGTTTGTTGAAGTTTATAGATCTGATGGAGCTTTCCTGCACTAACCGGGGCGAACGAGTGTGGGAAATGGGGCAATTAAGGATCAAATAGCACCTAAAATTGAGTTAAGAACAACTTACTACAATTGAGTTAAGAACATCTTACTTAAAACAACATTCCATTTCGTTGTAGTTAAAATAAGAAACAGGAATACATTCTATCTCAAACTGATGATTTCATTATACTGCAGCATGACTTAATTATAACGAATCCATTTTCCAACGACTTGCAAAACGTAAAGTGCTGAGAGTGCAATTCCTATGCCGAAGGTTTGGCAACAGCAGATCTAAATAAAGTGCTAAGAAAACAGATTCCTATGCCGAAGGGCTTAACAGCAACACGTCTAGATAATTTGGCACTGCAATCCCAATCGCAGTTGTTCTCCCTGACAAACATAGCTGCCAAACAGACTCCTAATCACCCAAAGCAAATAACCCGTGGTTAGCATTTCTAATATTCTTAGTTTTTTCCGATACTGAAGATTTAAAGGAACTCTTTATTACTCGAATTGCAGGCCTAAAAAAAAAACTGCATGCAGCGACCTCCCCATCATAAAGATGCAGATGTTTCCTTTGTCAATCATTAGTGGTGATTTTATGCATTGACCTACTTTGCTCAATTAGGTATCCAACGGAATCTCCAAATATTTCTACTGAGAAACAAGAATAATGACCAAAAGCTATATTCATTGCCCTTGTAAGGGACTGTAGCCACTTTAACAAATAAAATACATGAAAAACAGATTTTTACAAAAGAACATGTTATAGTTTTGGGACTTGTACCACACACCATTGCCATTTTTCATGGTCTGCAGGCTCTCGGGAGGATCTGAAAATGAAGGGGTTAAGAGGTAAAAGCACACGGGAGCTTTGATGTGCTGTAGGTAGCTTCATTTTGGAAAAAACCGTCAATGTGTGCTGGTATGATTCGGTAGATTGGAATTTGTGTGTTATAATCCTGTGTGCATTTGGTGTTGTGGAGAGATGGAAGAGTGTTTGTAGGTTTGGTGTTACGTGCTGAGATTTGCGTCAAATGGTACTTTTCTCCTGAAGGCATTCCACTTCTTGGCCATGGATCGCTCTTTGTGTTATGTAGTGCGTTTTGAAGGAGATTCTTTTTTTGGCAACCAATCCAGCGCTCTCAGCGCTGTGTTACGCGTTTTCTTCTTGTGAGTTTGAGTCGTTTTGCAGCTGCGTTCTGTATTGGTTGTAGCTTGCCCAACAGGAATTCTGGCATTCCAATGTAGATGCTGTTGGTGTAGTCTATTGTTGACCTGACGAGAGAGATGATAGCGAGGGTTTTATGTGTGAATGAGAGGAAGGGAAGTATTTTCTTTAGCTTGTGCTGGTGGAAGAAGCATTCCTTAATTACTGCGTTTACTTGTGGTTCTAGTGTTAGCTTGTTGTCCATTAGGATTCCATAATTTCTGACCAACTTGGAGATGGTTCTGGCGAGTTGCCTAGTTCAGCGGGCCAGGAAATGTTATGCTTACGTGCCAGGTCGTTGAGTGTAATCATGATTTCGGTTTTGTCCAGGTTGAGTTTGTGCTCATCAATTGGTTTAGCTCAATGAGGTAGTTGGTTAGTGTTGGGTTTTGATCTTCACTGGCAATGATTTTATAGATGATTTTTCTCGTTTGCGTAGTTGCAGCAGGTGAGGCCATGTTTTTTGATTACGCTGATCAGCGGAGTAATGTAGATGTTGGAGTAACGGTGATAGCTATGAGCCCTGTCGGACTCCTCATGTTTTCCAATGTGCTTATTTGAACAGCTGCAGCCAGATTGTTTCTGTTCTTTCTGCAAGGAAGGATTTTACCAGAGGAGAGCAGTGTTGCTGATACCAATATTTTGTAGTCTTTTTATGAGTGTTGTGGTTGACTGTGTTGAAGGCTGCTGAGATACGGAGTAGGATTAGTGCAGAGTTTGTGTTGGTCTTTAAGTCATCCCAGATAGATAGTAGTGCAGTATCCGTTCCTCTCATGGGTTTGAAGCCTACTTGTGCCTGATCCAGCAGCTGGTTGCTTTTCACATATTCCAAGATTTGCTCATAGACCTAGCTTTCTAGTAGTATGGTTGAATTTGGTCAGTAGTTCCTAAGGTCTTCCATGTCTCCTGAGGTATCTTTAAGGAGTGGTTTGATGTGTGCCAATTTGAAGACTTGTGGCACTGATCCTGTTGCTAGTGAGAGGTTGAAGAGGCTGAGGTAGTATTCTGCCGATGTTCACTGGGCAAGGATGGCTTTGTAGACGTCTGGTGAGCAGGGATCTGCTGGCGAACCCACTCTGTTGCTCACCAGGTTGCTGAATGTATCTGTTGAGATTGGTGGGAAGAGGTCTAATCTGGTCGTTGGATCCGGTGTTGGCTCATTGCAGAGGTCTGGGGGACTTTTTGGCTTGCTTTGATTCACTGAATGTTGCTGTAGTGGTTGGCAAGGTTGTTGCATAGTTTATGTGTAGGGATCGGTGTGCTGTTGCACATGGATGGGTTTCTCGTCTTGTTTTTGTTATCTTGAACATTTCTTTATGGGCTTTGCCTGCTTATGCAATCCATTCATTGTAGTTTGTCTTTTTGGATTTCTTCATTTTGGCTTTGTATAGTCTAATCTGTCTTTGGTAGTTTTTCCTCCAATCATTTCTAGTTTCCTGTGCTTTGAGATGGGGCATGAACCATTTTACCATTGTTTTCTTTCGTGATGGGTAGAAAGGTTTCTCCGGTGCAATGTCATCTACTGTCTTCGTGATCCATTTTATGATTTCATCTGTCCTTCTATGATGGTTGAGTTCAGGTCGGTGAGTGATGGTTCCATGCTTTCCAGTTTCACATTTAGGTCTGCACTGTTTATGGTTCTCAATTTCTTTTCAGAGTTGGTGGGTTATTAGGACCAATGTTGGGTATCCTTCATGGTGGTTGGTTCACGCAGGTAATGAGGTGGTCACTCCAGAGGATTAACATTGGCAGTGAAGTTGCAACCAGGTTTTTGTTGCCAACAATTGCATCTAGTGTATGGCTAGCTGTGTGTGTTGCTCCTTTCATTATTTGTCTTTGATGCATTGTCGCTAGTCGATTGGTTGGTGTTTTGGCTAAGATGATGCTCTCTTCTTTGAACCGGATGTTGAAGTCTCCAAGGATGATTAGGTGAACATCTTTAATTGCCATGTTGGTGACTGCTTTTACAAAGGTGTCCACAAATGTAGGGTCATAGTTGGGTGTACACAAGTACAAACCTAACATTCTTTTGAGGGTCTAAGGATAGGTGTATGAGTCATCTGTAGTTTGTGATGTTTAATTGTTGGGCTGTTATTTTTAGGTGGTTTTTGTATGACATGGTGAGTCCTCCTCCTTTTTGTTTGTCTGTTGGCTTGCTTGAGATTGAATTTGTTGGGAATGCAGTCATGCATTATGACCTTGTAGTTTTGGGTTAGCCAGTTTTCAGTGACGAATAAGATGTATTTGTATTTTTGTTGTTTTATGTGGCGCCTTAATCCAAGGCGCGTTATAGTTAACAACAAGTAACACATCAAACATGGAAAAGTAGAAGCAAAACAGTAAACGTGAATCAAACCATAAAATCAGTGTTTAGAACAATTTGTAAGTAAGAAGGGAGAGGAGAGGAGGGGGGTAGAAGAGGAGAGGGAGAGAGTAATGAAGGAAGCAAGCAACAAAAGAGAGGAGTTCATAGGAGAGAAGGGGCCAGAGAAAGATGAGAAGAACAGAGAGAATAATAGAAGGAGGGAGGGGGATAGAGAGAGGGGGAAGGTATCAGGTAGGGGAGTGAAGAAGTTCTTTCAGTAAGGAGCGGAAAGACGAATAGGTGGGGGAGGAGCGGATAGAGAGTGGTAGGGAGTTCCAGTGTAAGGGGGCAAGAAGCTGAAAGGAGCGGAAACGAGAAGAGGCACATGGTGGTTCGGGGAACAGAAAGCAAGAACATATCAGCGGAACGAAGGGAGCGAGAGGGGGTATAGAATGAGAGGAGAGAAGAGGTAAGGAGGAGCAAGGTCATGAAGAGATTTAAAGACCAGACAAAGGAAGTGAAATTTAAGCTGGGAGTGGAAAGGAAGCCATCCTAGGTAAGAAAGTGAGTTGGAAATAGAGTTGTGTGAAGAGTAGACAGAGAGTACGTATGGCAGAGTGATAAAGGGATTTGAGGGGGGCAAGATGGGAAGCAGGAAGACCGAAGAAGAGAGAAGAACAATAGAAAAGGCGAGAGAAGATGACGGAGGAAATTAAGATATGTCTTTTGGCTGTGCCTTTTGGTGGCCATGGTGGTGGTGTTTATTACTGCATGGTTGCATGTTTGGGTCTGTGGGGGTTGATTCTTTGAGTAGTTCAGTCAGGTTCTGTATTGGGTTGATCTCTGTCAAAAGTTGATGGTTCCTCTGTTTTTGCCAGTTTCTGGTGTTGAACAGGCATGGTTGTGTTGTTTTCTTCTGGTTTGTGTCTGTGAGTTTCGCGTCTTTGTTCTTAGTGTTCTTCTATTCTTTTAATGTGCTTGAAGTTCTTTGGTATCATTGGCAGTCTGAGCAGGCAGTGTGTTGACACGTAGGGTGTTATGTACAGCGATTTTGGTCTTTTGGATGTGTGGGAGTACTGTCACAGATGGCTTCACTAACTCCCAGACCATTCAGGATGGTTCAAGGTTTCTATTTTAACTATGGTCAAAACCACTGTTCTTTCTTTGTTCCGCGGCCAGGTGAGATACTCTAATTGCGTCCCCTCTCTAGTGGGTTCCTGCCAGGCATCCTTTTTCCCCAGATGTCCTAGCTAGCAATCAGTAACACCTACTATCTCTTCAGCTATTGCTAAAGAGGATAGACCTCCTTCCATTCTGCAAGTGTATCGTTCATTCTGCAATGTTGTAAAGGCCAGTTGGCAACAGTGGATGTGATCTAAAATAGTCTGGAGGAATACAAATCTTCCCTGAGGGTACATGGCCACTAGGTGTCCAATACACAAGGGTGAAAGTGCTCTCCTTAATTCATTCCTCAAGAGTAGGGGCCAGGTCCCTAATGCCCCATTGATGTATCTCCTGAGTACATGGCTTCACAACTCCTGCTACATCCTTTCCCATTTTGGCAATGTGCATTTCAAAGGGGCTTACAGTCTTCCTCTGTTTCACAAGATAGAAGTAGTAATGTGTCTACTGGAAGTGGACCAACTGCAGACTTTTTATTGTATACCAGTATGAGGTTGCAGGCAAAGGGAGATGGACCAATGCACCACAAGTTGTGCCTGCATAAGAAAGAAATATAGTTCCATATCACGGGCACCTATCCCATCCTGCAGGCTACATCTGGTCCATGTGTCCCAACTAATTTTAACTGTTTCAGGTACCGAGCCTAATGATATAAGGGGTAAAAGAAGCCTGTTAAAGCACCAGACTCTGGGGCCAAATGGGAATGTTTTCAAAGAAATAGAGACACGTAGTGACTATAAGAATCTTTGCCAAGGATCCTCTGCCTGAAACAGTCATCCAAAAAGTAAGAGGTTTTTCGAATCCTGTCCATGGGATATCCCACGTGGTTGACTATGAGCAACTCTTTAGTAGGCCTGCAGATCTGGACCCTGTGAGGGATCAAGAGTAAGGCTTGGACACAGTAACAGTTTTCATGTTGGTTAAAGACTTTTTTTATGGAAAGAAAGGAGGGGCTTGGGGAAATCCTCCCTAACTCTAGGAGGGGTTTCCCCTGCCTCAAGAAAACTAAGGAACGTCTGTGTCAGGATGTTTCAATCAAAAAGAGTTCTCTGTCCTGTGTCCAAAATCATGAGCGGACCCTCGCACACTAAACGCAATATAACACGAAGTAGGGACTTCTTTTATCTGAGCATCTGCAGCTTTCTCCCAAATTCCCAAACATAAAGTTCTAAAGTGTAGAAAAGAAAACCAATACTGTTTCACCAGAAAAGGGGGCCTCCTCTTCCCTTCCGCTAGGGTTCTTCTGGCTTTTAAATGTCATTTTTACATGTTGCACAATTTCAAGGGAAACGTCTCTTCCTCTAAGTTTCCTCCAATTTTACAGTTCAACTCTTTCAGTATTCCACAGTCTCAGTGGGGGGAGGTGGAGGCAACTCTTTACCTGAGTTTCCTCCAGTTACACAGTACTTTCCAAAATCTCAAGGGGAATGGCTGTTCCCCCTGGCACCCGAGTTTCCTCTAATTACTTTCTGATATACAGTTTTCAAAGGTAGTATGGTTCTTCCCTTCCAGACTTTTATCTCCATTCCCTGGTTTACTCTCCTGCTAGGGTTTTATTAGGACTGGTGTCTCTGCCCCTGAGCCTTTTCAGCTTTTTCACAATGTGACGTTATGGGGGACTCTTCCCCCCTTTCCTCCATTCCCTGGTTTACTCTCCTGACAGTGTTTTTGCTTCCTGCTATTTGGATGCAGGTCCCAGACTCGTTGTGTACCCGGTTTACTCTCCAACCAGGGCTTTTAATCTTGCTTCAATACTTGGGTTTACACCCCTCTTTCGAAATCACTCTTTTGCATCTAGTTAATTATATTCATCATACATTGGGTCACCGACCACCTTTTCACCAATACTCAAGGTCTCCGCTCATTTGTTTGGGCTCATTTGGATACGCAACATCTGCCTTCAAGCACCCTGGTGCCCCACTCTTTCTTTAGGCTTACTGGTCTCTGTTGGCGGCTTCAGCATTCCTCGCGTCTCACCATTTCTTCCATTGTCTGTTTGCAGACTGGTCGCACGTCTCGCCAGCTCCTTGGATCCCGCCTTGCTTTCTCCTTTGCTTGGCAGCTCCTGCTGTTCAAAGCAACAACACTGTGGACCATCTGCTGCCAACTTGCCTGGACGTCGCTCTGGACAGCTTCTTCGCTCCGGTCTGCTGCCTGCTTTCCTGCCATGTCCCAACCAGTGTCGAGAGAAGTGAGTCTCCTCCTCTGTTCAGGTGTGCCATATTTGAATGTCCCTGCACCTGTTAATCTCCTCCAACGACTAGAATGCAGCATTGGCTTTCCACTTCTAGTGATCCTCATTACTCCATTCCTCTTCCTCATCTCACTGTTATTAAATGGCGGGATACAAATAAGGTTAGTGATCAGTCAACAGTGGAGATTCTCTATCCACACTACAATATGCCATAAAAGAATGGGAAGAAGGCAAGTGGGTGTTAACAAGGAAATCTGGTAAAGGTCTGTTCTAAACTAGTGGGTTCACTCTCTTCCCCTGGAGTTTGTCCTCCCTCATGTGGTCCTACCGCAGATGGCCACCCCCAGGGGCAGAGTCGGGTTACTTCTGCTATTCACTAGCCACGTTAGGGAAGCAGTGACAATATTGCTAGATTCATCATAACTGCGAGATAGAGCATTTCAGTGGGCGCCCATCTATAATTGCCAATCTTGACTGGTGGAGGGTTTGCATTTGAGAGGAGGGGGATCAGATTTGGACCTATTCATTTTCGGGTGGAAGTAGTCCCCAAATATCACCAATTCAGATAAGGAGATTTCTGTAGAGTTGCTTAATATTTGGTAAAATATCTTCATGAAAGGATGAAAGGGTAGACAATGGCATAAATACCACTAAATGCTAGCCCCCAACGAGTGTGCTGCCTCCAAATTAGTTCAGCCACAGGTTCTATGGCCTATGCGATTATAATTAAGACAAATGGTACCCTGTCTCATACCATGGTTGTGCGGATGGGCCTTTAATCACCTTAACCCAAAGCAGGCACATCACTTAAGCAAGTGCAAGTTTTGGACGTAAAGGAGGTTTATTGTACAATCATCCAGGGAGGAGCTGGAGAGTCACACTAACCTGAGTCCCAATGAACCGCATAAGTTGATGCATTATATACATTTTTGTAGCAGTTACATTAAGCCCATTTATTTTATTAGAATCCCCCCACATGTAATTGGACAAGAACTATACAAAAGAAATAAAATCTTTCTTAAGTTCTCCCATTCTCATTGGTCACAGTTATCTTAACTACGAACTTCAGATCATATTCCTAGCACACCCCTTTTTAGGATTCATCCATGGCAGGTTGTGACATCACATGGTTACAAATTCATATACAAACATAATTCATTACAAGTCACAACTGGCCTGAACCCTTTAACCCTGAATCTAATTGCACATGGTTTGCATGGATACTTCAAACAACATGAGGGAGAGGAGAATAAACAGGTTCCCTTGGAATTGACGATAACCATCTCATCCACCCTGACTTTACTGGTGACCTAAATATTCTAATCTAAAGGACTACCATTTCAGCACGCACGGCTCATCCTAAGAAAACAATCAAAACCCACAGGTATCGGTCACTCTGGCCTTCAGCGTCACTTCACCCCACTTTTATTGTTGGTCAAAACAAATGTCCGGATCCCTCTGCAAACTCCCTGCATTTAAAAGAGATTACATCTGCCTCCTGCAAAACTACCAGGCCATAAACACTGTGGCCGGTTTGTCAGCTGACCATCTACTTGGTTAATCATTACTTGTCCTTTGTCCTCCAACCCTGCTAAACTAGTTGTTCCCAGGCACTCCGAATTCACACTACGAACTCCTGGATAATAGATTTCTAAAAAGAGCACACTACATTTTAGATGTATAAATTCCCCATTTATGTATATTGACGTGCATGCATGTGTAATAACTGTAGTCTCTTTTTCACAATGGGTTCTTCGTGACAAGCCACCTTCCTCGCATGCACATTGTGAAATTTCTCATCACCCAGCAGCTCGGCACTTCGTAGCACACCATATGTATCCTGTTTAATTTCATTTGGCATTTTTGGCATTTTATCTTACTACGCGGGTGTAAATCTAATATGTATCAACTTGAACACAAAATACACTTAAAGTAACATATCCCATTCACATTCAACTACACTGGATACATATGAAACTGCAACATTCCAGTCAAAAATATGGCAGGTGCAACATGAACCCCTTTTCATCATTGGGACCATTCCTGACCACCCATAATTCCCCCCATAAGTTAAATCTTTAACAAATCATATTCCTGTTCTTTAAAACCATCTTCTCGGGGTGAAAACCCTACAACCATCTCTCATATTGGTCCCTATATGGCCATACTCCTCCCCTGAACAAACCCAATTCGTTCCACAAACATTTCTGCAGTCTACCTACTGCTCCACACAATCATCCCAGCTTGGTGGATATCCAGGTCTGCTTCAATCTGAGTACCCATGTGAGATCAAGTGGCAGTGATTCTAGCTTTGAACAGGGTCACAGTCATCGTGGCAGCTGCTTTCGGTACTTGGGTAGAACAACATCATAAGAGCATTTGACAGGACCAAAAGTCTCACAGCACCTAAGAAAAAGAGTCCAACCACAGATCATTTGTGATCCCTGCCTCATTCTCCATGATTATTCTAAGCTTATGCAAGACAGCAACAGTCTGAGTGAGGGACCCATTCTCCAAATCATTGGTAGGCACAAACATACAGCATGTGCTCCCTTTCCTCTGCCAGGCCCCTCCCTCCATGGCTGTTAGGAGGTTATGGATGTACCAATTTTGTAAGGTTATAAGCCTCAGGGCTCACAGTTCTAACTTGATGTCACTCAAAGCTGATTCAGACAAATTGACAAACTGCAAAAGATTATACCGGGTCACCTGGATCCACTTGGCATTTGCCGTGGAATGGACGCCAGGTGCCAGGAGGGACAAGAAAAACGTCTCTGCGACTAAACAGCTGATACTGCTCAGGAATGTTCATTAAAGCTTTTGTTGATGCAGCTGAAATGTAATTGGAATGCTTGGTCCGTCACGATAGTCCCTCCTTTCTGTGATCTGACAGAGTCATTGCTATGTCCATGTGTGATGATAAAGGGAACACAAGGGGACAAAGGGGGCACAAATGTGGCTTTGAACATTGGACAGGCAAGGGTCAAGTGTTCCTCAGGAATGACGAGGACAGGCACGTATAACTTGGTGAAACTGCACACACCTCGCAAGGCTGGAGACCGCTGCCTGTAGGCGTACGATCTGAAAGTCCAAAACATGTCCATAAGAGTAGCTGTCACCGATGCGAAGAGTGGGCTGCAGCTCCCATTTGTGCCAACAGGCACTGTGCCATCACCCTTAAAACACTGAGAAAAATCTCTGCATCTTAACAGGTTTTTCTGGCTCCTTGAGCCATGTCAGATGTTAAAGATAATTTTGCCACACATTTCCACATTCTTGGTTGACACCTGCTACCCCTTCCTCTGAGAATCCCCTCATTCCTACAGCTCTACACCTCTTGCTCCCATCGGTTAATGATGATAATAGCCCCTTTTAAGCTCATTTGGACTCTGTGTACACCAAACCTTTTTCGGCTCTTTATGATCTGCAGCTGAACATTCTTCGCCAATAGGTCAAACGAATGCTGTGACCAATTGCCCTTGGGACTACTTTTGGACTGTGCACAAAGTTAGATGCACACTGTGTCTGCTAACTCTTTCAAGTGGGATAAACACCCTATGGGCACCAGAAGCTTGGGGATGAGAGAGCAGATGTGGCAAAGTCCTACAGATCTCTCTGTCTCTCTGTCTCTCTGTCTCTCTGTCTCTCTGTCTCTCTGTCTCTCTGTCTCTCTGTCTCTCTGTCTCTCTGTCTCTCTGTCTCTCTGTCTCTCTGTCTCTCTGTCTCTCTGTCTCTCTGTCTCTCTTTCTCTCAACTCTCCTCGTGACTATACCATACATTATCTGTTGCAAAACCATGTACATCTATTATTGGGTCTACATTCTAAACGTCCTTATTGTTCAACAAGTCTGTATAAACATTTCTTCTTCATCTGAACAATATGTCCTTGAATTTTATGGCACTAGATACATTTAAACCATTCACAGTCATACTCGCTGTCTTCTTTGAACATGATGACAACAGATAAAAAAGACACACACAATCATTCTAATATACATAATAGATTCAAACGTTTTCTTTTCTTTGACAAATTTCAGTTCCTGGTTTTCTATCCACATCCCTCACCCCCATTTTCCACTGGAATGAACTGCAAATCCTTAGGGAATACTTAACTTTGAGTCTGATCATGTGCTGGTGGAGGGGTACCGGTATCTCTTCGTAGATCACTGATGTGAACCAAGCTCCTGTTGCCTTCCACCTTCACAGCAGCCATGGAAAAGCCACTCATTGCGGCATCGTACAAAAGTCCGGATATACATCCAGTCTCCAGGGAGGAGTAGTTGCTTGTGCTGATTGTCGGTTTCCTTGCCGCTTCCTCCTGTAGACTGTTGTTGAGAAGACACAGCCTGTGAAGATATAATCTTCACACTTTTGGTTAAAGCCCTAAGGTACTCCCTAAACTCTTCACCCAAGACCTCTGTGGTCTTATGTACATCTGATGCAGTGCATGCAGGTGAGAGCGGTGTGTGTAATCTATGGGCACCTTTTCTTCAGATGTCATGTCCCCCCCCCCAACATTTTCAGCAAAGTTACTTCACTGATTCGCTGGCTGATTCCTCAAATAAAATAGCACCAAGAGCAGACAGTGCAACCATGATTTCCTTAATTCGTCACACATCTTAGCCAACCGGATCTAAACTCTATTTAGATGTTCCATAATTCTGTTGGCCTGCGGGTGGTTCACTGTACACAACCTGTGCTTGATTCCCAAGAGCGAAGTCATTTCAGAGAACAAGACATTTAAACAGTGGGTTCCATTGTCTGATTTCAAGACCTCACACATTCCCCACAGTGCAAATACCTCCCTTATCAAAACTTTTGCTGCAGACTTGGCATCAGGGTGTACGCAGGGACCAACCTCAAATCACTGGGAGAATGGACAGACTAGGACTAGAAGTTACCAGTAATTATTACATTTCACAAACATGGCAACAAAATCTATGTGGAGCTCCCAAAATGCGTAAACTATACAGTTTCCTATGAATCTACTTACCTGTTCCTGGAGGTGTGGTATAAACCATTCCTTCTGGAGCTCTGCTGTATTTATTCATCGAGAAGTATGTGATGGGTAATGTAGTTGCTCTAGAGCAGTGGTGACAAAACATGTGGCTCGAGGCCCAAATGCAGCCCTTTGGCGCATTATCTTTCTCCCTCCAAGTCGCATGAGTTTAATGATTAATTGTTGCCGAAAGTCAGTCTCTAAGTCTGTCATGTGAGAAGCCTCTGTTGTCCAGTTTTTGTTTTTGTATGATACGTGCGGTTTTACTTGGATTTTAAAAACATAATTTGAGTTGGATAATACAAATATATCCAAGGGATAATGCCATTAAAATGCGATTATCACATGTTACACTACAAAAGTAATAAATAAGGACACCTTAAAACACATTAAAAAAATCAAACTCACGCACTGATGCGCCTTCCACTCGCTCATTCTCATGGATAGTTCGGCCAACTGTATGGTACATTAGGCCCTCCAGCAAAACAAATTGTTCACCCCTGCTCTAGAGCCACAAGAAGTAGTTATACAGGCATTACCACCTTACCTGCTGGCTCCTGTTCCCACAGCAGATCTCTGGATAAGAGGGCACATCCTCTTTGCCCAAAGCTCCTGTTCCTCTCTGGGTGCTTTTCCTTGCATTTCTATTATTTGAAGCACCAGCCGGGACCGCAGTATATGGAACTGGCAACTGTACCCACTGCGACACAGCTTACATTTTCTGGAAATCAGTAAATGGCAAATATGCGGCTTCTTTTGCTGCCCTATCTGTGGCATCATTTCCAAGTGGTATGGAATTAGTACGATTAGTATGCACAGCTTATTTTACGGTGCATACCTCTGTGGACAGGATTAACCCTTCGATGAAACTGGATAGTAGCGTAGCATGCTGGACAGGGGTTCCCTTAGATATCCTAAACCCTCTTCCCTGCCACCTTGATAACCCTAAATGCACAGTGGAGGTTACATATGCAGAGTCTGAATAAATAGTGACTGCTTTTCCATTACTCATTTCTATCACCTCTAGAAGTGCCACTAGTTATGCCGCTTGCGCAGAGCAACTGCGAAGGCAACCGTTTCTTCAGTCTGACCTTGTATTCCCCATCCACAAGACCCACAACGACTGCACCCGTATACCTATCACCAGTGTCCTGATTGTCGAGGACACATTGTGTATAGGTGCTATATAAATATACTATCATATCATATATCAACAAAAGTGCATCCCCCTTACCACTCATCCTCTTTCTCTTCTCCCTCATATGTTGCACAATCATGCACAATATTGTCAGGTTTCACTGGCTAGGCTACAAATGTCGCTGGATTGACTAGGTGACACTGAATCAATGCATTTGATAAAGTAACTTCGTACCCCGCAACTCTTTGGATCATCAAAGTCGACTTGGACTTTTCCAAGATCGCGAAGACTGCATGCTCCATGTACAATGTCACCAGGCAACCAAAGGGTAATGGTTGAAGACGTTTGCTCACAAGGGAACAGTCCTTGCATCAGGTTTATGGCCTAGCGATGTATGCTGGGTCAGGACCACTGTCATCACCTGCCCGTTAGAATGAGAAAACAAATAAAATGGTTTCTTGTAATTCGGGGTCACCAAGATCAGAGCATTACTGATCACAGCCTGGATTTCCCAGAAGCAAGTCACCAATTCTTGAGACCATTCTAACAGACCCTTCACCTTCTGTGCTTCCTTTAATCCCTGCAGTTAAGGGCCCTAAGTAACTAGAGTAGTCAAAGATCCAAGATCTATAATAGTTGCATAGCCCCAAAAACTGCTGCATTTGTTTCACCGTGACTGGCTGAGACTTATTCTGAGAACTGCAGTGGCTCTCTGGCATCACCCTCCTTCCTGCAGGTGATATGACTTGCCTCAAATATACTACCTTTTGTCTGGCAGTTCTGCATTATTTATTTGTCCACTTTGTACCCTTTCTCCGCAAGCAAGCTGAGGAGCATTATTGAATCTCTTCGACACTGCTCTTTTGAAGTGCTACAGACTAGCAAACCATCCACATAACTGGATTACTTTACTGGACAGATGTCAATTCCCCAAATCCATTTTGAACCCCCTGTTGAAAACACTCAGATTCACAATACCCCTGGGGCAACCTTGTGTGCCCAATCTCTGATCACGATATGTGAACGCCGTGAGGTACTGAGAATCAGGGAGTAATAGGACTGAGAAGAATGCATTTTTTAAATCAATCACAGTGAAATGGGTCAACCCAGTAGGGATATTACAGAGAATGGTGGCAGGATTTGGTACCTCCTGGAAATTCCGCCTCAACAAAATTGAGGGGACACAAATCCTGGACCATCCTCTAACTGGACCCCTTTGCTTTCGCCACAGGGTAGAAGGTTGTGTTACATGGTGACACAGAAGGTAGTGTTTTGCCTTGCTTCAACAACAACATAATGGTCTCATATGTTCCCCCATCTGCCTCTCTAGACATGGGGCATGGCTTAATCTGTGGTAATATCGCACCAGGTTTCAATTGTATTTGCACTGCTCCAACATTTTTTAGCAGCCCCCTATCACGAGGATTACTCGTCCATAAATGGTCTGGCACATTTTCTAAATCTTTCTAGTGTGGTGATGTATTTCTAACAATGAGCATGGTCTGTGGTACTTCCCTGAGCACTGTTGCTATCTGGCAAGGAACCCCAATCTCAAAAACAATCTCTCCTGTGTCTTCGGTGGCTATAAATCATTGCTTGTCTGACACGTCCCTTACCGCGGCGGTCAGATCAATGCACAGAACTGTGCGCCATTCTCCGCCTTTGTCAACTGTGCCTGAGAAAAACACGCAGTTTTTCATGATACGTATTGCCTCTAAGAGAATAGTAGCAATGGTGCCTGGTGTTAACTCCTGCAGTACAGCGAGCCGAAACAAGAACTCAATCGGTACCTGGCATGTCTAATTTCTGAACCCAGGAACCCAACTCAACAAAATCATTACTCCATAAAGAAACGAGGCTGCGTGTACAGGCACCCTCCTGATCACGCTGTCGCTACAGTATGCATGCTAACGCTGCTTCTTTTACCAGTTACAAACCTGGAGTCGAGCATACTAAACCTTCCTCTATGAAAGCAATTGACATTTGCAACTTGCTCAAGAGATCTCTTCACAAAAGATTTGCTATGGTGGCTGCATAATACAACAAAGAGGCAGATACATTTTGAGTGCCTGCCTTAATACGTAGATCTAGATCTTCAGTATAAGGAACCGACAGGATAGCCCCAGAGAATCCCTCTGTCCCAATTTTTTTGCCGGACAAGGGGAACTCTCCTTCCTTAATGCAAGATTTTGTAGTCCCTGTGTCGACCATAAATAAGAATGTTCGGTCACCTACCTGCACACCTATCCGGGGTTCCTCTTCCGGATCGGTTGTAATGGACAGGACTGGACACATCAGAGACCATTGTGGGCTTTCCGATTCCTGGTACATATTAACACAGTGGAGTGAAAAAGGACTCCCTCCAAAAACACTTACTTCAGTATAATGAGTAACCGTGCCCTAGGGTAAAGGATATTTCTCCCGTGTCTGTACCGGTGCTTGTGCTGGCATGGTTGGTGGAATCTCATAGGTCTTTGCAGCTCCAGTCACTGGGTTCTGTTTAAACAGTGCCTGCTGTGATTGCACAGAGCCTGGGGCATATGACGGGTCAGGGATTGCATCTGCTGAGCTCCCACATTAAAATATTGTGGCCTGTCTTGACAATCTCATGACTCATGTCCAACCTTCTACACACGACCAACACTGAATCCCATAGAACCCTCCATAGTTATTTCCCATTGGCCCATTACACTGGGGCCACATTCCTCTGAACCCGCGAAATGACCCACTTCCTCATGGAAATCCTCCCCTACCCCTCGGAAACTCTCATTTGTCTTTGATAAGGGGCATAACCATCCATCCAACCCTGCCTCCTACCCAATTCACCCTGTCCCTGGTGTCCCAATTGCCCCTGCTATCCTTCCATGGAGTTGGTAATTACTGCCCCTTCCAAAAAAATCTCTAGATTTGAGCTGTAAAAGTATTGCATTAATTAAACTCGGAAGGATGAAGGGCTGAGTCAGCCTGGCTGGAATTCCAGCATGTTAACTTGGCTGGCCACATGTTATAGCTGGGTACTATGAGCTACCAACAAGGGGAGGCGGGGGGGTTAGCATGTGTGGTATGAATGAGTGTTTCTTTTAAACTATGCATTTTGCCAAACCTGAGTGAAGTTGCCAGAGGTTAAGATGAATTCTAAACCTTCCAGCCAGTCACCCAGAGTGAGACGGGTGTGCCCAGACATGGGTTCTGTGCCCGCTGGGCCTAGAGGCCCAAGCTACTCTTCACCCAACGAGACAGAACCATGTCTGAGGATGCTTGTGGTCTCGTGCAGAAGGGATGTGGCCAAGCAGTTCAGGCTGTACTGCCCCTTTTGGGCGGCGCCAGGCATGGGCTTGGGAGAGCTGAAGCCTTCCTAATTTGATGCAGCAGGCATCAATATGCTGTGAGGGGCCAGCCTTGGCTGAGACTGCAAAAAGCTGTCGCATGTGTCACCTCGGAGAGCGGTGTATTTACTTACTTTTAAACTTTAAAAGTAAATAAATACACCGCTCTCCAAGGTGAGAAAATAGTCTTTTACCGTGACTGCAGCCTCAGCAAATCCTTCTGAGTGGATGATATCAAAGGACCCCCGATGTGGAAGCTAAAGGCTTAACTGCTGAGCTCAACTTTTATTTGTATTTGGCCCATGGTCCCAAATGATTAGCGTTCCTTTGTTTAACTAGCCTGTGAGATGCAGAGGCTTAGCCCGTGTGTGTGTGTGTGTGTGTGTGTGTGTGTGTGTGTGTGTGTGTGTGTGGGGGGGGGGGGGGCGGGGGGGTTTAGGGGGTGTTGGTTTTTCCATAGGAAGAGCACTTTTTGGGCAGTTTATAACTTCGCTCCCCCTGGACGAATCCTTGCAAATAAAGTATATGCCCCACTCTGAATTATTTTGCAAAGTTTGGTCCAGAGGGGGAAAAGTTATAGGAGGGGGGACCCAAAACTTTTTTTTCCCATAGACTGAATGGGGGAAAACTTTGCACACGGCTACAGGTGAAACCGCTGGACGGATGTGCACCAAATTAGAGGCAGGGGCTTGGGCGTGAAAGCGTTATTTTGCAAATTTTGTGACAATCCATCCAGTAATTCCCTTAAAAACTATCAAAAAGTATGTCTCCAAAAATTAGTGATATCTATGTCCGCTCTGCGGTCACACTTCCGTGTTCGCTCTGTGGAGAACATTGCAATTGGCTATTCCGTGGCATACTGCCCGCGACCACGTTGCGCTTTCACCGATTGGTTATGGCACAGCGTGAAGTGCGTCGGAATCTTTCGATGCGTCCGTCATGTTTACTTCGTTTTCTGTTGAACGCCAACATTGGCGCTAACATACGTAAACGAAGAAGGCACCAATGCACTTGTAACAATTATGGAACACTGTTTCGATTGGTGAGCGTTAATGAGACGTGGTAGTAGAAAGTGAAACATTGAAGTATTCTTGTTAGCACTGTCATATGGTACAGTGGGACTTGCTATTCATTGTACGAAATGAACTTACTTCGTCCATTTTACAATCCATAAACAATATTACTGTGGTCAGAGTGGCAGGAATCTGAGGCAGCCACCTCTATTTCGTACACACTGCCCTCCTGCACGTGTACTTTAGTAGCGGTTCTCATAAATAGACGCTGATATGTTGTTGCAAAATGAGAATGCATTTGCATTCGGAGGGAAGGCCACTGCATTTCTCATCAGTGATGTCATCAATGACATTTGTGATGTCATCTTTCTTGTCCTGGGTGTTAGTGTTAGCAGTGCACAGTGGTGCAGGCAGTTATGGTTGCTTAGCTTACCATAATGGGGGAATGTGCAGTGTTTTTTGGTTTCACTGTGAAGTATCTTTCTATAAGGGTTTCCACTGTGAAGTATAACATCCCTTTAACAACGTTTTTTTTACTGAATGTACATATATATATATATGGCAGGCAACGAAAACAAGTAGGCTAAACATGTGATCTCGTCAGTGATGTCATCAGTGACATTTCAGAGGACAGCTTTCATGTTCTGGGTGTTAGTGTTAGCAGTGGAGATGGTAAGTAAGGGGGCTCAGTCTGCCATAACTGGCAATTTCCTGGGTTTTTCGTTTTTAATTTGAACCACAATGGGGAGGGCGAACATTTTTCTGTAGTGAAGTGCACAGGTTTTTCGTAGGGCAACTTAACCATAACGTCCCCTCAACAAAGTTTATTTTTGTAGTGAATATATATATGTATGTATGTATGTGAAGGTGCGTGTAAGTGCATGCATGTCATTTATGTATCTATGTATTGTCACGGTTTATCAACAAACCTTTCACAATATGATGCACACAATATGTATGTATGCGAGGGGGGTGTCTAAAGTGCATGTGTATGAATAAATGCAGTGTGAATGGTGTACATGGGTGCGAGTGTGAATGAGTATGCAGTGCGAATGTTCTGGGTGCTCGTGTGAATGACAGAAGGGGTAGGGTGTGTGTGTGTGTGTGTGTCTGTCTCTGTCTCGGACTGGGGTATAAAACTGTCTCGGGTACCAATGAAAAAGTGGTCGACAGTTGCAAATGGCAGTTCATTCCTTTTGTGACCGACTGTTTGAATAGTACCCAAGGGGGAGTAAAATGTGATGCAAATTGTGCATTTTAAAGAATATTTATTCAGCAACACTGGTCAAAACTATTAGCCGCATAGTGAAGTAACTCATCAAACTGGCTCACATTGGCCAAAAAAGTGCCCCACTTTGACCAAAAAAAAACGGGTCCACGCTAACATTTTTCATTTTTGGTTCAGCGTTGCCCTATAGGCTAGTCCAAGCCTGGCGCACGCATTGGATCTCGAACATTTTTTGCTAGTAGCATGTGCATGTTTTACAGGCCTTTTTGGGAAAAGCAAGGCCAACTTGAGTGTTATGTGAAGGGGAGGTTCCAGCAGGGGAAGGGTACTGCAATGGGTGGCTAGGTTCTACTGTGGCATTGAATTTTGTAATTGTATTAAGGATAAAGCCAGCTCTGTGAGGTTTCTTACATGGGGTAGGGCATCTTTCCTTACTGTGGCATGGCATTGTTTTACTGGTGTTAAGGTGATAAGTTCTTACATATGCAGGGGTGGGGCCAAGGACGTAATTTTACCAAAATGCCAGGGGTAGCGGAAGTGACATCACACAACCCTCGACCCCTAATGACATCACAGGAAGTGATGTCATTTGATCCCACCCTGAAGTGATATCGCGGGAAGCAATGGAACACGACCTTTCACCCGTTGACAAAACAGGAAGAGGCATCAGATAGCATTGTACACTACAAAAACTATGGTTACGATATAACTATAATGTGATGTATGCATTTCATACAAGAATGTATCGACCATATGTATCTTTAGGATCAGTGCGTATACGCCCATATTACCAAATTACCGTGAATGCAAGCAGACGTCCATGACCAAATGATAATTATGTGTTATTATATAGCACTTACGCTTAAGCGCTTTATATAGAAAACAGATATACCCAATATCACCCAACCTGCGTTGGTACTCATTTATCAGCCTCAGAAGGATGAAAGGCTGAGTTGAGGCGTTTAAGAACAGACTTAATCAGTGTCTCACCCCCTGAAGTGTGCCTGAAATAAACCCTTAATGAGTCCAGCAATTACTGTATAGAATTCCAGAAAGACACATTATTTGGTATTCCTATTCTTTCTTATTTAGGGTCATTGCTAAAAGTATAGACTTGTGGCATTCCTGTTCTTATTTTTCTTCTCTTTTTTTTAAGGGGCCTGAAAAAGAAAGCCAGCCACTGCAGAAGTAAAGAGCCACATGGTGCTGGCTGGCCACAGCCCAGGAGATTGCATTACAAAAAAAAAGTTTTTGGTATTTTTTTTAGAGATCAGAGGTCGCAAGGGAGACCAGAGGTCTCAGTTGCGACCTCTGGCGACCCTGGGTGGGGCTTTGTGCGGCCCAGAAATCAATGTTTTCTTACTGTTGCATGACATTTTGTACTTGCATGATGGGGCAAATACTACATGGGTGTTCTTATATGAGGGGTTTATTTTTTATAGCGTTTTCACCAACGCACTGTACAGGGAACATATTTATATAAAATGATCACCCATTTAAAGTTGGTACTCATTGGGCCTCAGAAGGATGAAAGGCTGAGTGGGCCTGGCTGGGATTTGAACCTGTGACCTGCAGATCACACACAGATTGCAGTAGTAAGGGCTCAACCCGCTGAGCTAATGTACCAGCTAACCATTAAAGGCATATTTTCTTACTGTGGCATTAATGCAAAGCCACCAAGAGCATGTTCTCACGCGGAGCCACGGCACAGATGGGAATCTGCGCACACCTAGAACACATCTGTAGTTCCAGGTGTGCGAGGGGAGACTGCAAATGATTTGCGCTCTCTTCCAGGAGTCATAGCTCGCTTCATAATTAACCGAGCCACCTAGGTTCAGGAAGAGTTGCTTTTTTCCCTCTGTCCCTAAAACTTAAGATGTGGCTGATGGCAAGTACAAGACGGCAGCAAGATGCCTTCTGACAAACTATGGGCTTCATATATGCAACCCTCACACGAGTTGATGGGACTGGACAGGACAATATGATGGCAAAAACTAGGACACTGTAAGAGTATTTTGGCATTTTAAAATAAGACCTAACATACAGTGTAAAAACCTGGGGATATGGTGACAGACTGGGCAAATACCTTGCAGCTGGCCCAAATTATTTGCATTTTAAAAGCGCTCAAACAGCCCACGGGCATCGAGGCGCTGTTACAGGAATTGTTTTTTTAGTTGCGTAATTGTTTTTTTTTGTTTGTCTTTGTTGCGTATTTATAATGCGCTTAAATACCCAGAGGTTTCTAAGCGCTGACCCGAGGATCGAACCTGTGTTGCTTCGTCTCGTCTTGCTTCCAAGGCGAGAAAGTTGCAGCTTAGATATCGTCCCAAACACCTGGGGATGGGATGGCTGTTTGAGGAAAGTGGTACCTGTGCATATGCTGGGTATTTCAGGTCACATGATTGTGATGCTTGAATGTACAGCACTCCTCACTGTAACTCCTGTTCATCTTGCCCTCCTCCATGTAAACCTGACGGGACACGTGCGTCAGCGCAGAATTCTTTGCCAATACAAAATACAAATCTATTTGGGTTGCCAACGCTCCGTTATATTTTCCCATGTTTTCTCAAACACGCGCTTGTAAAGCTCGGGTGTGAAACACAAGTCTCCCGGCTCTTTCCTTTCCTCTCTGTGCAGAGGGGACGGGTAACGTGGCACCTGCTCGCACGGCTCACCCTGGATTAGTTGGGCTATGAAAGCCTTCTTTATCGTGCGAGTACAGTTTACTTTAATCCTGCCTCTGTTTCCTGCTCTGCACAGATGCTTGCATCTGCTGCGCGCTTCGGTGTTGTGTCCTGCATCTGTTGGGCACAGGTCACGGTAAGTCGCATTAGTGCAGTTACACATCCTATTGGCAGTCGTGTGTAGCTTTGAGCAGAGGCTGGCAGTACTTCTCCTTGTTTGAGGATAGTCAGGGCAGTTTCTAGTCCATTTAGTGCCCAGGGCGAAACACTAAATTGCGCCCTCCACCTCCCACCCCCGCTCTGCATGTGTGCCATTTCCCAAACTATACCCTGCGGTTAAGTAACTCCTACCCAACGTCAATAAATCATTGTTATACACATGAAACAGGTTTTATTACATTGTGATTCAAGAACTTTTTTATTAAAATAGCTTTTTATTTTTCTAACAATTAGTGTCTATTTTAATTTCTTGTATGTGTGACTTATAAAAGCACATCATTGGCTTTTTTGATCTTTGGCTTCTCTGGTCCATCTTCCAACTGGTCCTTGATTCGCTGCTCTCCTCCGGTCCTTGGCTCCCTTGCATACCTGCCAGGTATTTCCATGTCCTTTGTGACACTGAGCCAGCCCAGTGATTTCCTGTTAATTGCTAGGACTGGTATTTGTTTTTTTCCAATTATACGTATGGGCCTAGAAGGACCTCCATGCAAAGTGAAAATCCAGCACTGGCTTGTGGCGTCACGCATGGCATGGGCCCCCCACTTGGCAGCAAAGCCCTTGTGAGTTGCTCCACTTTTCTGTCACCCCTCTGGTCTTGACTCCCTTGTGAGTCACTATTTTCCGCTAAGTCGCCCTTCTGGTCTTGGGGAACCTGGTTGATCGCTCTGGTCCTTGGTTGATATGGCCCATCACCCCTCTGGTTATTGGCTCCCTCATGAGTTGCACCTCTAGTTAATCACACCTCACATTTTGATGTAATCATAAAATACCTGGGTGGTTACTGAGGATAATTTTTGGAGAAATAAGGGAAGAATAGTGTGTTTACAAAGCATCCACTTGTACTCCCCAAGTGAACAAGCCAAGTACCAGGTGCTATGGCAGTACTGGCGAAAGGACTCAGTAGTCTGGTTCACGCTAGAGTTGTCCTGTCAATGTACTGAGCAAGAAGGAAACGCTTTCAGCTCTCTTTAATCAAGCCTTAACATCAAACTTTGCACTCAAAGTGCATGCCAGTGTTTTTCAGAGCAGTGTTCTGAGAGTTAATGACTTAATTTTAGCTGGAAGTAGTAAAAATTTCTTAACCAGGTCTGCTTTCAGCCAATCGATGTATAAGCACTGTGTGTCCATCAGCGAAGTCCTGTTAAAAACATTGGCAAAGCCAACAGTTTTTGGCTTGTGTATACATTCTAGGCATTGGGTGTTCAACCTTTCTTTGCACACTTTACCAGGAGACTATCAATTGGGCAGGCTGCTTGCAGCACAAAGTGAACAACAATTCGGGTGCAGTCTGATGCTATGTGTGTGTGGGCACCATCAGTCATCCCAGGTAGCTCATTGGCTTTCAACACTGTTGACTACGGGGCATTACTAAAGGTTCTATTCATCAACATGGAAAACTAAGGGCTACGTTTTAAAATGGGTTTCATCTCCCTAAAATGGATGCTCAATTTGCGAAGATGCATCCTCTCAAGCTGGGACCGCATTACTGTGGTATAGATCATGGTGTGTCCCAGGGGTCAATAACACCCATGCTATTCAACATGCATATTTTAAGTGAAATCATTGGAAGACTGAATTTTAGTGGATAAGTTCGCCTTCTTTTACTTATTCAAAATGTAACTTTTTTTTTCTTTGCCATGCTCACGTAGGTAATCCGCATTTATTTTTATTTTTTCTGTTCACTTTTAGATTCTGCTTGAAACGTGTGCCCCCTTGTTTTAGGGAACAAAATATAAGCCACGGGGAAGTTAACTCCTAACATGATTGAAAAAGGAGTTAACTTCCCCGTGGCTTGTTGGTTCTTCAATTCACCCGCTGTGTCGCGAGTCCGATAGTGACCCCTGCTGCTAATGAAATTTAGCAGCAGGGGTCCTGGCGCCGCAGCAGGGATTGAAAGTAAGAAAGCTGGCGGGCCAGGGATGTCAATTGGAGGGAGTTTGTGCGTGATTGCTCGAGTAGCCGATGTGCTCACGTTAGGTGCCAGAGCAGGCACCTAACGTGAGCACATCAGAGGCAGCGCCAGCACCTGCTGCCTCTATTCGAGCAATCGTTCACAGCCCAGGACAATTGAGCTCGCCCCACGGCGAATGCGCCACAGGGCAAGTCGAGCCCTCACCAATGTGGGCTATTGCGCCCCCGGGGCGATTGCACCCCGGGCAGTCACCCGCCTCGCCCAGGCCAAGAAACGGGCCTGCGGATAGTGCATTAATTCCAATGGAGACTAGTGCTGAGGTCGCGCAGGTCATGTCAGTGGCACTTAGCTCCAAGTGCTAGGGGCATGGTGCGCATGTCTTTTTCCACATGTAACTTTAATTGTGATTAGCAATGCAGAAAACATTTCTTCAGCAGCAAAAGGGATCAGAACCTGCCTTCGAGATTGAAAAGGAAATGAAATCTGTGCCCCCTCCCTGGGAGGTTTTTCACAATTTTCAGAGGTACTGCGAAAGCTATGCTTAACTCTGAAGTTACAGGCAAACCACGGACAGGAAACAGGAAGTGTGGGTTGTCCAGGTGAAGTCAGAGGAGGAGGCAGACCAAAAGACTAACAGGAGGAAGCATTGGAGCCTGGTGGCTTCTGTTTGAAAAGGTGCTGCATTGGTTTAGTGGGTGTAAGGGTACTGCAGTATGAGTGTGCATGTGTGTATGATGATTGAGTGGAGTAGGTTAGTGTAAGGAGATAATGTGAACCGTGCTTCACGTGTATGCTTAACGCCATAGATGTATTTACAACTAGGCCCAGGCCTAGAGCGCCATTTTATTGTAGTTTTTTTTTTCAATTTCCTGCTTATCATTTTTTAAATATAAAGTTAATTTTGTTTCTCCGAGTCTGGCTGAGCCACCACACTAGGAGTAATTTTGAGTTGTTAGCAGTCATTCTGCTCTGACAGCTAAAGTCTTTGATGGCCAAACTTGTATATAGGCTTGACATTTACAAAGGCTTTGTTGGGGTGAGTTTTGTTTTTAAAAAAATAAGAAAAAGGAAATGCGTACCAAACCTAGCGTGCTTTAGGTATTTAATGAATCAGTCATACAACTCTGACATTTATGACAGATCTACAACTGTTTGGTCATTCTTACCTTTACAAAATGCTCTTTAATATGCAAAACAGCCCAACCTCATTGGTTTTATTGGTGCCACTTCACATTATCTTTGGAATTTCTTCTAATCAATAGACGCATACAGTGTTAAGCAATCACGTTTATACTCAAATGCACGACATTCACTTTTAAAATCATTGCAAAAATGTGGGTTTTCCCTTCAGAAAAGTGTATTTTAAAAATGATGCATCATTTTCCAATATTAAGCACATGCATATGCTTAAGTCAAGCGCAGAGTTCCCACAGCTGTCACTAAAAAGATGTTCAGAAGCAAGCACTAACTTCCCCTCCACAGCCCCACATTTTAGAGGGTTGTGGCTGCCCAAAAGGTGCAAGCATGAAAAAGATCAGAGATAAGTTAAAATGGCGAAGAGTAAATCTGAATGTCCAAGTGCATCAAGGAACCAGTGTAAGGATATACAAAGCCATAGAAGGGTGCAAATAAAAACTTTGTGGCAAAGGTACACACTGTTTCACAGCTGTAAAGGTGAATCATGAATCATAAAGATATCAATTCAGCCATCTTTAGAGAGCTGCTCAGTGCTGAGCAGGCAAATGACATCCCTGCTGGGTTTATCGTGTGTCTTTGATGACATTCTGCTGCACGCTTAGTACTACCAGGAGGACCAACTGCAACGTATGTCACAAAATATGTATAACTGTGAAGTTTATAAGTAATCTTTACATTAATTATATTTTAAATACAAAGTAGGACTTTCATTGTGAAACAGTACTTCAAATGACAGCAGGACATCTATATCTACACCCAAAAGTCTCAACATCTTCCTACTTATTGTACAGTCCAACCAACTCTGCAGAGTTAACAAACACTTTAAATTGCCTTAAACACATACTGGAAAGACCCATAGCCTAAACCACATCCACAAAGGTAATATTGTGCTGCAACGCCCAAGCTATTGCTCAGTTTTACTCTTGGAGTGTTGGGTATTTTGAACAATTGCACAAACAGCAATGATGTAAAGAGTATGTACCACTTCATTTGTAATAAAAGGTGCCTGCATTGTGCAGCTACCTGGAATTCCATTGCTTCCCACACATGAATGTTCAGGGTCGCCCTCATCCATTACTCCACCATGAGAATGCACAGCCAAAGATTGCAAGAACCTTCTCCAACTGTCTTTACTCTACTGAGGTGTTTATGCCTAGGCAGAGTTTACAAACTTCATTTGTGATTTTGCCATATTTTAATGGCTTTCCAGCCCAAGGGATTGGAGGTACATCAGCTGCAGCAGGTAACGTGCCTTATTTCCATTTTACCCCCTGCTAACACCAGAGCTGTTACCATGAGAAGGGGCTTACGTTCTTTTTATTCAACATTTGTATAAGATGTGTCTGTACCACTTTCATATATTCCATTTGTAAACCTTACCATTTGACAAGACCGGATGTAGAAATGTGGTTAAGTCGCATTAATATTACTAGGGGTGTCGCGGTATGGCTTTTGTGATGGTATGGTAACCTTTTTGCCAAATGACGGTATACCGTGGTTATCGCGGTATTACACATGTATTCAACTGCACTTAGGAATATTATCTTGGTAAAAAAAGGTTACTTATCTGAAAAACTCACAACAATAACAATACAGCACCGTCAATTTATATTCTTTTAATCAATGTCATCTAATTTAACTTTGCTAAGCCAAATTTGGACGGAATCTGGTTGGTACCTTTTGTCTTTGTCATACAAAATACAAAGTTTGTCCCAACAGTAACGAAAAGTTATACAATGGCAGGAAAGTTGAAGTCTGACTTCAGTTAGCCACTGTAATGGTGGATTTGGTCATAAAGCATGTGTTTTATTTGTCGTACCAAGTACCCTGTGCTCAAGCTGCACCAGCACACAAGGCATTTCAAAACACTTTAAACTGAAAAACTGTCACACGTGTATGGGGCCGGTTGGTGGTACAAAAACATGTTCCCGTCTTGATAATCTGCGAGCTACAGATTGAAGGAGTTTGATGGTGAATAAATATGCACATACTCTACCCTTTGGTGTGGGGGCGACAGTGAACAACACAGATATTAGTGGAATTCATACACAATTTGGCTCACATTAAGCACATATAATGCTCAACCAGGGAAATATTCCATTACTGTATGCGTTAGGAAACATGTTCCGTTATCTACAAACTATACAGCAGATTTCCCTAACGGAAGGCTTTTCCTATGTTGCACTGAATTCAATTTCAGACCTTCCAGGATATTGCGGCATGAAACGGCAAATTCTGCTACATGAAATAGCAAATATTGTAGCACAAAACTTTATTGCAGCATTTTTGTAGGACGTTTTATATTAACTGGAGGGTGTAAGATTGCAACATTGTAGTTAAGAGGCAGAATGCAAGGCTACACGAGAGCCAGTGTATCATTATTATGTTTCTTTTGTATTAATTTAATACGAAGAGTCCCAGATGTCTTAGGCTTGGCAGAACAGTTTTTGTTTTGCCTACATTTGTTTTTTAATGTGCATGCCTATTTAATAGTATTAACTAAATTGATCGTTATCAGTTGTAATGCTGAAACTTTTCCCCTTGTATGTTCTCCAATCCCCCAAACACCTCTCACCAACACACATCACACAGTTCACCAACTTCCCATTACAACTTGCATTCCTGAACCTCTCACTCTGTCATACAAATACTAACGTGCTATGTCACACTGTCAAGTCACAATTTGCACTCCCCCGCCCCTGCCAAACTCCAAATCATACTCCCAACTCACACCTTACACTCTACAATTCCTCACACAATATACAGTCATTCATCCTTTTGTGTTGCTTCTGCATCTTGCATCCTTTCTCCCATTCTATCACACTCATCTTTTTTCCCAATCTACAGCTCACTGCCTCTTTTCGGCCAACCGCTTCCTCTCTGCTTTCTGGCTCACTGCTCCCCCTGACGACACGCTCCCTCTACTTTCTGTACCTCTGCTCGCTCTCAGATTTCTGGCCCACTGCATCACTGCTTCCTCTGCTCTCTTGTGCGCCGCTTCCTCCTCTGCCCCACTGCTCCCTCTCTGCTTTCTTGCCCATCACGTCACATCTCACCCATCACTCTTCCTCTCTCTCCTTTCCCTTTCATAGTGTGGCCATTTTTTTAAAATGTACATTTTGACCATAATCCTCAAAAAATTGGACATTTAAGCCGAGGATATGCTATTTTTAGATAACCCATTTTTTTAAATGAGCAGGTCCCCTTATTCTCAAAGGTGACCTGCGCATTTCCACGGGGCTGAGCTATAGTGCAAATCGTGCGATGGCCAGCTGCCTTGAATAGGGTTCTGGGTTGTTTGACCAAAGTGTAATTATTTGCGGCAGACTTGACCGTATTCAATTTTGACACAAATAGATTTGCACTTCAGCCAAACAACCCAAATTGTACCTTTCACCACCAACCAACCCCTTCCCCTACTTAACTGCTTGGTCACTGCCAGTTCCCCTCCAACTCTGCGGTGTCAGATCAGTCCCTCTAACGCAGGACGGATCCTACGCCGCAGGGTCCCTTTTTAGTTTTTTTTGTTTTCAGACCCACACCTCCAATTTTGAGGAAGCGGGGGACACCCCTGCAACCCCCAAGGCCAAAATACTGAACATGGGGAGCGGATGACACCGCTGCAAACCCCGCTCCCCATGTTTGGTATTTATAAAAACCGATCGAATGGTAATGGCGAAATGGGTCAAACTGTACCATTCAATCGATTTTTGGCGGTCACAATGGGTAGTACCTTCTATAGAAGCGCTCTCCCGACAGTGTTCTGCAAGGTCCCAGCACGTACACTGTAAAATGCGACCCAAAAAACGCATTTCTATCCTGTTTGAGGAACAGAAATGTAAGCAACATAGCAGCGGTTCATACCTTTAAAAAAAATGCATGACAGGGTCAAGAAAGACCCTGGGGATCATTATGAGGTTGCCAGTCCGGAAACAATGGTACCGGTAAACTTGCCACTTCTGTTGTTTCCGGACCAGCAAACAACGGGTTCTGTGAGTGGGTGCCTTTCCTGTGGTTTTCCTTTCAGTGGAACGGCACCCGCTCGCAGACCTTGACGGATGCACCAGCACTGTTGCACACAGTGCCAGTGCATCCGTCCTCTCCATTCCCATTGAGTCCAATGGGACTCGATGGGAATGGGGATTTTCTTTTTTCCAGTGCCTGGCCGGAGGGACCGCCAGAAAAAAAAAATGACTCCGGTGGCAGCCGTGCAATTTTTACCGGCACGGCTACCGCCATACTTGCAATGAGCCCCTTGTCATGCAGTGGCACCCCCACCTCCATGTGCATGTAATGTTGCCTACAATTTCAGCACATTTAAAAGTTCATCTTGCGTGGCAATTTAGGATGCGCTTTTAAATTGGCAGAAACACCCCCCGATTTACTCAAGGAGGTGAAAAAGGCCATCTGAATGGGCGCGCATATAAAATCCACAAGGGACACCTGAGTGGGCACATTTTAACAACATGTGCCCATTCCAGTGTCCCTTGTGGATTGGGCTGCCCTTTTTTTGGGCGCAAGTGATGAGATGTGTTTGTGCATTTAATTTCTTGCATTGATATGTTTTGAGAATCTGGAACCTTGAGGATTTTTTTTTATTGTTGTTTTTACCGTCTTTTTTTGCAAAAACAGCAGTTTTTGAACAAAATGGCCGTTTGTGGCTTTTTGCGCAAAACGGCCGTTTTCGCGGCATTTTGCAGAATAGCAAAATCGCTATTAGCTGGAGGGTCCGATTTGTCTTATTCCTTATAATGGATTATGTGATCACATGTGTGGTTCGGAGAGCCGGGACCCAAAACTACCTTAACTGAAACAACTTGTACCACATAAAATACTTTTTTTCCACCGGTCTTTTGCATTTGAAAACCTTAAAACTACACCACCACATCCATGCATTTTCGCTGTTGGCATATGCTTATAGAGTAAGGTTTTCCAGCTGTAAGCAAGGGGACATTTTACAGTGGACCCGCACAAATGCAAGAAACCTGCAAAACTGATCTTTGCGGGTTAACACTGCCTTATGTCGAGTTGAAAAGGGGCTGATGAGTGTGAACTGGAGCAGCGTTTTGTGCATGGTGCTCAGTCCCAATAATTTTCATCCAGGGCTGCCTGGTTTTGAAAAAGATGGGGTTCTTGGGACCCCAGAACAGAAGCTGCTTGCCCTACAACCCCCACTTGTAAGATTCAGAAAGGCTTTTGTTTTATTATTGCTGCCTCTCGTCAGATTTATGTCACTGACAGCGTGTCGCGTGCCTTAATGTCTGGAACTGTTTTCAAAAGCAAGCTCCTAGACATGTTTTCTTTAGAGAAATCCTTAGCAAAAATATGCTTGTGTTTTTTTAAACTAAAAACTGAAATTCTAAGGTCGAGGGTAACATTAAATGTAAAAATATGATGGTTTAAAATAGAAATCAGCAAGCAATATAGAAGTTCAATGACGTAAAACCTTAAATCCATGCTAAGCATTTTTGATAAGATCACTTGTCAAACGAGACACTAAGCATGCAGGCAATAAGCGTGTATTCAATGCTGCATACAGAATCTATTGTTGAATTAAAAGGTAGGTGATTGGCATAAAAGATTTAGCAGTGACTGCCATTTCAGCAGCATTCTGCAGTTTGGTATGGGTACATCGACCCGAGCAAAAACAGATTAGAATATGCCTGGAAATAAATAACCTACGTGTGAAACACGCGTTTGCGTTGCACCAAATAAAACCCATTAAGCAAATGTATACTATTTATTTTAAGCACTTTACCTAAACATATTTGAACAACCAACATTGACAATAAATATACAGGCCACTCAGACTTGGCACTTTTGTGAGGTGGTTTCTTGGGCTAGCAACCAATCTAGCAGCCTCGATGTTATGGCCACACACTGTTTGACCCACAGCATAGGGGACCCATTACCGCCCCAACACTACCAAGGCTGGTAAACGCACTAGATACCCTTATGAAAGGAACACTCACAAGTTGCACGAATTCCAGCATCATCAATTCTGTGTTCATGACCTTGTACGTGCGGTGCTCCATCAGTAATTGTAAAGCAGTTTTATTGACCATACTTTTTTAATTAGAGCCGTACGCTCCCTTCACAAATGTGCACTCCCCACATGTAAAAGGACAACATGAGTTCAAGCCTCATCCCAGCAATATCAGATTAATTCTTACATGAGCTCACCAAAAAAGATAATTTTAACAAAAACTACAACTCAACACAAACCCGACCAATTAACAAGAGGAAATATTTCTACCAATGCATAAGCAAAGTCACCTCAATGGGAACACCAAAAGAAACGAATACGGCAGACGACCCCGTGGTTGAAAAGAGAATTGCTGCTCATAATGCAGCCGATGAGAGTATGAGTGAGAGGTGAAAATAAATGAACTTTCAATGTGCATTTAGCCAAGTAAGAAATAAAAGATTTTCCAGAGTCTGCCAAACACAGATAACTTTTTTTCTTTAATCTAAAGTAAAGTGGAAGTGTTTCTATGATATTTGAGCTTGTGCTAATGTACTTGGAGGTACCACACAAATTTCAATTCAAAGGCACAGAGAAAAGCCCTCTCACCCCACCCAGCATACCTACTTAGTCCAGCCTTTTCCCTTTCCGACAGGAGTCCAGTGCTGTGTGCAGAGGTGAGGATAAGGGCGGATGGAAGGCACAACTCTTGCCACGGAGAGGACCCTCGTTGCACTTTGCAAATCCTCACGCAGAGCATGCTAGGGGACGATTTACTTACCGACAGGCATGCTTTAGAGAGGACGCCTCGGGAGACTACATTGGGCACTTTTCCTAGCACCGCAGCCCTGCATGTGTCACTCGAGGAGAGCTCTTGTAAAGTGTGCTCTCTTCCCAGTGCTGCAGGACCTTTAATTTTGTGAACTAACAGCATGTCCAGTGTGCCCGGGGAAAAATCGATACATTTTGGAGATTGTTAGCAACAGGCTGGCTGGCTCCTGACCTCTGTCTCTCGCAACTCTTTTCTACACTTAATGCGAACAAAAGGGAGAGAAAAAAATGTTTTACAACGGCCTGCCACGAATAAGTGTGAGCTCCACTCCCCCTCAAAGCCCCCCCACACCCCTCCTCCTCATGACAGACGAGGCCTTGCCAAATGCACATTGGAAAACGGGCTGAATAGACGATCCGATAAGTGTCTGAAAGCATAAACCCTTTTTTTTGTAATCTTCCAAATGAAGGAGGTAAAATAAAAATACTTTGCTGGTATATTTCCCATGTAAGTCCAGTTTGGCACGGGCCTTCCCTGCACTGGAGTCTCGTACATTCATGCAGAGCCCCCTCTACCAGCAGGTCGCCTGCTTTGCTGTTTGTTGTTCTAGGTAGGGTGCTCAATGTAGCGGCAGCAGTGCGAGCATGATTTGGGCAAAGCGGACTGATGTTTATCCATGTCTGAGGTGGAGGGACTCGAAAATGTAATAAGCTGCTTTGATCAAGGCAAGGCAGCCCAAGCATACTCCTCCGAGGGTGTGAAAGCAAGCAATGCTGCTTTTACTCTCTGCAGCCCCAAGCAAATTGAAAAGCACACAAGTTGGCAACAGCTGCTGGCAGCAATATGGTAAACCACGGTAAACCGGTTTTGACAGTTAAATGAGGAAGCTCACGATATTTACACCGGTATACCGATGTACCGTTACAACCCTAAATATTACGACCAGTCTAGGTACTTCTCATAGTGACAGTATGCAATTTGTGAGATCAACCAGATATTAGCATTGAAACCAAAATTCCTGGTTCCAACATTCTCTCACATGTGTCCAGTTGGCAGTTTATCACTTCCTCTAAAGATTGTTTTTCGACAACTAGCCGTAACAATTACCTGTAGTGCACTCGACTGTAGAACACGCTGCCTTCGCCAAATCTTGGGCAGCAGAGAGATGAAAACACTCTTTCAACTAACATAACGTATGAGATGGCTGGGTTGAATTAATGGAGAAGAAGCAATAACTTTCTAATCCCTGTAACCTTAGAAAGGTCCTTATAATGTTATGGAGCCAAAATGGGGGTGAAGTGGTGTAGTTTGGACAACGCGGACAAGAGTTTGTTGAAGGGCGGAATCTGGTGAAGTAAAGTTGGCAGGCGCATGCACTTATTTGGGCCTAGGGCAGCACAAAGCCTAAATACACCAATGCTTAACGTGCTGGTGCCTAAAATTATTGTGGTTGCGCAGGACATGTGCACATAGACTGTGCCGTTGAAGAAAGGAAAGAACCAGAATGCAGGCCTTCTCTGGCCATGCCTCTACACTGTGAAACCTCCATCCTGTCAAAACCAGACTTTCCTCCCTCACTTCCTAATTTTAAGAAGGAGCTCAAGACACTCCTTAATAATGAATGACTTTTCTTTAACACGTAGGTCCGCCCCCGCTCCCCTCTCCACCTAAGCTGAGACTGGGCAGTGTCCTACTCCTGTTTCCTCCCCTTGTTGCTTGTAGATCCCTTTCTGCCAAATTGCCTGCCCTCCACCTCTCTCATTGTTAGCCCCCTTCTATTGATCCCTTGTGATCTGCTCCCCTCCCCGTGTAACCCGCCCACTCACCCATGACTTGTAAAGCCTTATGTTGCTTCTTAAAGCTAGGTATGAACCCAATAAATACGCTACTAATAATAGCATCCAGGCCAAGCACTGTCAATGGCCTCAGAATAAATAAAGCTCTGAAACCTGTTTTTGTCAATGTAATGTATTGACCTGCTCATTAACCACCGGGCCAAAGAGCCGCTGCCTCTTACTTCCGTAGTGACTTCAAGAATGAACCACTTGAGAAGTTCATATCTTAATTTGCCTCAACCACATTCGGTAACGACCGAGAGAACAGATCTCTTCCGCAGAAAGCGCTCCCCAGTTCCGCTGTCTTTGCATTGTCTGAAAGCTAATTTAATTCAGGTTTGCTTTCCATGTAAACAGGCCAGGGCCTTTATCGAAAGAGCTCCTCTCCTCTGACTTTCTCTTGCTACTTTCCTGCATGCTTGAGCTTCTCCGTGTCCTTTAACTGTTCTGCATTTGCCCAGATAAATACAAGGGCACGACGCCATTTTGCTAGCAGCTGCTACCACGTGATTGCCACTTCCTTTAAGAGAAACAGAAAAGCCCTTTTGCCTGCATGCATCTGCTTACGGTGTGTCTATTGGCCAAGTTGGCTCTGTTAATGTTCTTCAGTTTTAAAGACCGCGCCATGCTTCCAGTCGCAGTAGTACAAAGTACTTCCTTTGAGTACTGTTTTAAAGAAATGACACTTATCTAGCATATTCTCATTCCATCTGTTCGTCCTGCATATGTGCGTTTTAATTCTTGAGACCTTCATTATAGGACTTGGGGTTTAAACCTTGCCTGTTTTGGTTTCCTGCCTCTGAATGGTCCCATACCCTTTTGCATCATTCTGCAGATGTGACCCCCAGAACTAGTTATTCCAGTTGAGTCCCAGCCAATAATTAAACACAAACTCCCCTTAATCTGCTGGTTGTACGGTTCTCTATGGATGCCATTTTCCTCCTGGACCGCCAGGGCTCATCTCTCAGCCTGCACTGTGTCTGTGCATTACATTACTCCTAGAAGCATTGTAACTTAACTACCACTTCCTAGACCACTGCAGTGCTTTTTTAATCTTTTAGCTCCACTCCCTCCAGTATAGCAGCAGTTTGGTAGACCTGCATTTCCTGTAGGTATGTAGGTTTGCATGGGATTTATAAAGCGCAAACTCAGCTGGGAGGCAGCAGAGTGCTGCACGAAGGGGCTGCATCCGGGGTTGCAAGTAGTGGGTAAGGGTAGCAGAGGAGCTGGGATGGGTAGAGGTAGTAAGGAAGGGGGTGGGGGAGTGGAGACTCCACCAGAGGTGAAAAATAGGGTTGAGTGGAGCGATCAGCATCTGGCGAAATGTTCTTTGTAAAGTAGGGTTATCAGGTCCTTCTTGAAGTGCAAGGTGGCGGTGGTCCGTCTTTGCTGTGTTAGTAACTTGTTCCAGAGATGGGGTGCACAGCAGGAAATGGCCCGTTTCCTGTTGCTTCCTCTTGCAGTTCTTGGTTTCCAGGCTGGTGTTGTGGAGGCTTCTGGTGGTGCGCTATCCTCTGGAAATGGTGAGTCCGTCAGCCGAGTAGTGTGTTTTAGTTCTTACTGCTTTGTAGGGGAGGCAGGCAGTCCTGAACATGATGCGTGCTTGAAGAAATAGCCAGTGCAGCTCCTTGAGGATTTGGGTGATTCGTGGAATTTTTGTAGTCCTGTGAGGTGTGCTGCAGTGTGTTGGGCTGCTTTTAGGGAGACCAACGTTGCATTTGGGATTTATTGCCACCATCAAGGTCGTTGATGGCCAGGGCTTGAACAACTGTTATGAAACTTTGAGATGAAAGCTTGACTTCACAGAGGAGCGCCCGTATGTATCATGTGGCTTGGGTCTTCTTGCCAATGTGTGTTTTGAATGAGAGGTCACACAGTCGATAGAAAAGCAGAGAGCTGTTGCACTTGGTGAGAGTGGAATGGTGTGAATTCGTTGAGCTTCATATCAGTTGGCCAGTTCAGGAGGAGTATGAATCTGATCTCTGTAGGGCAGGGTTGAGCTGCAAGAATGAATGCACTAGATAGCCAGGCTTGGATGAGGGCCAGACAGCGTCCAAATCGATTAGATGCAAATGACCCTAGTTAAACATATGTGCCATCTGCATATTGGTGTATTTTGTTGTCGGTGAGGAGCTGCCCCAGAGATTCCACATAATGGTTGAAGATTCTGAGGAACAGGAGGGGAACCGTGTTGAACTCTGCAGGTTGCTGGGATATGTTGGGCCCATCTAGATCAATTGTGGTGCACTGGAGCGGTACGGCGCGAACCACTGCAGCACTGTTCCATTGAAGCCCTTGCTCATGGTGAGGATGTTGAGGAGCGTTTCACTGTCAATGATATTGAAGGCAGTGGAGTGGTCAAGGAGGGCAAGTAAGCAGGGTGCCTTTTTTCCATAATGTTTAGAGCATCATGGATGATGATGGTGACCGTTGAAGGCAAGCGTCCCCAAACAGCACGATCCTCCCCGCAATGAGAGACAATGAAGGACTCTCCCAAAATGGGAATAAGGCCAAGACAGAGTGCGGGTGAGCGTAAATGGGAGTTTATCAATCAGAATAGGGCATGCAAAGGACTCTGCAAACTCCGAGAGCGCTCTGTCTGACAATAGCAAAGACAGGCGTATATATTTACAAAAAACGTCATAAGAACCTACACACTATAGGGGGCACAAGTTCATGGGGATTGGGTGGCGACGACTAACTATAGGTGCTGCTGTGATGTGGTTGGCTTTGGCTGGAAGACGTCACTGGGCAGCCTCGTGGGTTGGGCTGGGCCTGGCAGGGTGGCAGAGTTCATCCAGGCGGTGTTGTGGGGCCATCGCGGCCAGTGGCAGAGATGAATGTCTTTTCCTGACTTATTAGCCCTAAGCCATGCACACCGCAGTCATTCAGGCATTTCTGGTATTATCTTCTTTAGTAAATCTTTCAATAGGTTATACAACAGGTTAATGCAACACAGGAGGAATGCACCTTGTGAGGGGACTGGAGGTAATACGTCAGGGCATGGTTACCAGTGTCCTGTTGACCGGGGCCATAGGTCGAGGGGCTAAGCTTCAGGGCCTGGGACGGGTGGTGCATGTCTTTCTGCCTTGTTAGAAGTTGTTATGGATGTTCCGCTGTGTGGTGTCAAAGTGTTGGGTGTCTTGATTGCACGGGGCCATACGTCTGAGATGGTCCGGTGGGTTGTGAGGTTTACGAGGGGGCACGTGTGTTCAGGCAGAGGTTTACTGCTGTGCTGTAAATAATGCATGTGGCAGGTGGTGGCCTTGGGTGCTACAGAGGGGGTTACAAATCTTTGAAGCGACTCCAGTCTGGTTGGGGGAGGTAACGCAGCGCGGTGCGGTCTCTGCTCTCATGCCTTGGCAGCCTTCGTAGGGTGGGAGGGGGAATGGCCTTGCACGTATTTCACAAAGGTATCTCCCTCGTGTGTTGCCGATTTAGGTAAAGATATCACAAACATTTGAACACTCTATAATACTTATTCAAAACATTACAAAACATGCATTTAAACTTTGCTGGATGTGTCTTGATTATACCCAGTCTGAGTACCTTATTCATACATTATGTTTTAACAAGTACAGTATTTAGTTATATGCATATATATTTGCAGTAAGTGAGGTAGAGTTAGAATTGGTGGAGAACATAGAAAGTAACCCGCCACTTGTCCGTGACGGTGGTGGCGCATGTGGGGCCTAGACATGCACACATGACATGTGCCTTCTCGTGCGTTCTTCACATGGGCCCTTTGTATGGTTACATTCGTTTTCTTGTGTCCTCTAGCAGCATTAGTTCAGTTATGGCGCGAGCCCATGGGGTGTAAGTTTTCCAGTCATACACGTAACAAACAGATTCCTGGTGCGTTCCGTTATTATTAGTACCCAACTGCAATGGTATATGCTCACCATCGCTTATATCATGGGAGCATGATCTCTTGTAATTATACATCTTACAGGCTTTTGTAATATAAGGGATTTTATGGAAGAAAAGCATCCTTTGCAAGTAGTCTCAACATTAATATACAAAGATTGTCTGTCATATAACGACCAGTTTACTGTTCTTTTCATTTGCCTAGGCCTGCTGGCCGGGTCATGCTGGGAGCGATGATACACTGCGGGAGGTGAACTGTTACAATGTTAGTGTATTACACTAGCTCATGTCCGTCTTGTTCGTGGGAACGTGCTCGCAGCGGATCTGCCAGGGTGCTGCGGCAACAAGGACGACTGAAACCCTCCAAGGGTGGGGGCCGCGCTACAGTGCGCTGAGCTCACACCATCTTTACCAGACAAAATGGTTTCTAGGCCTAGCTAAATTTTAATACATGTGGGCAATTATACGTGCGGGCAATGTCTCCAGTGGGTGAACCCTCAACCACCTGGGCCCGGGTGGCATGAGGGGACGCCCAAGAGAGCCATAGTCCTCACCTGGGGAGAAAGCGTAGGCGAGGGGGGGTCTTCTTGGACCAGTCCTCCCCTACATTTCCCCCCTTTCGTTACTAAAGTAACGAATTCTTTAAATCTTCTATCCTCCTACATTCTGCCTCGTTCATCACCGCCTCATCCCATGCAGGAGTTCCTTTGATGGGCATCCATGCTCTGCACACCCCCCTTAAGCTCTCACCTCTCCGGGCGTATTCATCTGGGGTACACATTAGATATATGCACCCACCATCTCCCTCCAAATCTACCCAAACTTCCTCATACCATTCTAGTATACGGGGCTCTTTGATGGTGGTGTGCCACAACTTATCTACAATATCTTTATCGTGGTATATAGGCACCAGTTGGTACCTGGGCGAGTTATCTATCCCTGTTTGTACTTGTGCTTCTTGCATCGTTTTTATTGTACCGTGTGAGTTGCCCATTGTCACCATCATCATTGCACCATTTGGTACTGCGTTAGCACAAACTCGAAGACCCACCTGGCACAGGCAAAAAAGTAGAAGGAGGAACACAACAGCTGGTATTAAAAATTTCAGTTGTTCCAAGCCATGAGGGAACCCAGGAGAAGATATTGTCGAACCATGTACTCGCTTCTGCTCCACCTTCCATTTTCATTTTTTCTCCTAGGTTGTGGAGTGCTTCGATCACATGGGACAGGGAGCCATTCTCTGCGTCTTCAGAAGGTACGAAAGTGCAGCAGGCACTTCCTATTTTTCGGCAAACACCACCGTCCATCGCCGTCAACAGGTCCAGGACATACCTGTTTTGCCTGGTCATTAGTCGTAAAGCTCTTAGTTCCACTTTGATTATATTGAATCCTTCTTCAGTGTCGTTTGCCAGCTGAATTAATTCCCAGCGTGTTATCTGGAGCCATTTTGCGTTTGCCCTTGCTTGGACACTTGAGACGAGTGAGGCAAAAAATGTTTCTGCTGAGCTGAATAATCGATACTTGTCTGGGATCTGAGCCAATAGTTCTGATGATGCCTTTGATATGTAATTTGATGCTCGTCTGTTACGGGTCAGCACTTCTCCCTTACTTCCAGAAGACAGGACATATATTTGTGTCTCTGCAGTTGGTTGAGCCACACTCTGCATGCGTTCCTGTGTCCCATCGATGTGGCTTTCTGGTATCACCATTAGGGCTGAGTGCAGAGTGGCCATTGAGCAGCTGCCACTCCATGACTGGGGGAGGTGTAGGTATGCCTGTTTGCCGCACACCCAGTACGTGTCCATCAGGGCCGCTGTCCCTTTCCTTAGGTCTGGGATGGTGAGGGTTTTGTTGCAGTTCTTGTTTGTTCCCATGGGGGTTCTCCCTTCTCCTTTAAAGCACAGTTTGTAGTCCATTTCGCTTTGCAGTTTGAACGGCTTTTCAATGGCAGTTACCCAAGTTAGTTTTGAAATGTGTTCTCTCCATACTGGTGTACATGTTTCCTCTATCCACTGCAATTTATCCGGTGCCACACCTCTTAGTGCTTCCGCTTTGCACAGTACTTCTTCATCCTTCCGCTTGTTGTCAGAAAAAAGTGTCCCTTCTATCACAAAAAATGGTTCTTTCAAACATACCACTCCAGCCGTTTTTGGGTAACACGTTTTTTCGCTCTGCAGCATTTGAAAAGTCACTTCGCGTGCCTGGAAGGTGTTCTTAATCCTGCACAGCGTGAGATGAAGGAGACATTGGGCATCCACAACAGCCAACTCTTTGGGTAACAACACTTTGGGTGTACCTGATGCATGGGGGATGAGGGAACAGACATAACAGCTCTCGTTTGTTGTCTGCTTAGCTGTGGCACTCATGTCTGCATACCACTTATTTGTTTGATGGGGGTGTCGTGGGTCTTCCATTTTATCTAGACCTAGCCCATAGTACTCATCATACTTCCTCCTCCCTGCTTCTCTCTTTCGTCTGTTGTTCTTGTTACTCATGTTTTATTATTATTATTATTATGTACTTCCCAACCCCCTGGGCAGTGGACAAACTAGACCCCCCTTTCTCATTCCCACCCCCCTTGGCCCATTCATCATATAATATTTCGTGCATTGCTAGTAGCTTTTCGTCTTCTTTCCTGACGTTATCTGGCAGATTGTTTTTTGGGATGGGGGCAAGCTGGCTGGTGGGGGTGTTATACAACCATGATATGGCAGACGGGTTTCGGTCATTGAGACTATGGGCATTGTAATTGGGTACCCCTGGTGGAGACACTGTGTTGCTCTGCATTCCACCTTGTGGCTTTTCTCTTTGTGAGGTCACAACACTGGATGGTGTGGTATGATACCCCCACACAAGTTTTGTTCCGTCCCATATCAAAAAATCACCTTCCCTGGTATTGACACCTGCAGTTGCATTGGGCCCGGTGGTACTGTTAATTGGTCCAGTAGTGTTGTTACTCCCTCCCCCCTCGTACATCTCGATAGAGATGAACGCAATAAACCAATATGTAACCAAGCCAAACATTATCATAAAAAACAATGTGATGCATACTGATAATCCACACTCATACGAATATCTACATCTCTCATATACTAATTCTCTCATTCTACTAATTCTATCCGTTGCAGGCTGCCCGTTAGATGCCATGGAAGCTCCTGTTTGAGATATAAAAGTGCATTAAGTGCATGCATGTAAACGTTTTGCTGGCACCATCTGTGCCAATACATTTGACGGGGAATGGAAGCGGGTGGGGATGCGGGGGAGGGGTATTCACAGACAAGGGTATATACAAGCTATAATATTATTATTTCATTAATTACATACCACTCAACAAGATAAAAAAAGGAAATCACACACACACATTTTTTTTTTTTTTTTTTTTTGGAATATCCTTGTCAGTCATTATTCCATTCAAGTCCAGTGCTGACATTATTCCATTCAAGTCCAGTGCTGACACACACACACACGTCGATATTTAGACATCCTACTAATTTACATCGTTTGCTGTTGTCTGTGCCTCCTCATCTATCTCCTCTTGTACATTGCTGTATGCTTTTCGTACGTCGGTCAAATGCACCCAGTACTTCAAGCCTTTCACCTTCACTGCCGTGGGTGTGCAGAATATTACTTCGTATGGGCCATGGAATCGTGGTGCATTCCACCGACGCACAAAGCTTCTAACATAAATTGAGTCACCTGGCATCAGCTGTAGCTGTTGCTCTGGCTCCGTGACAGGTCCTGTTATGTTTCCCTCTTCTCTAGTGAAGGGTGGGGAGAGTTGCTTTGATATTGCGCGCGCTGCCCTTGTTAATTTTCTTAGATAGTCTGTGAACTCATCTCCCAATATTGCGGCACTTCTGTGAGCATCTGAGTGTTCGCGCAGTGGAGAGTGTGCTGTGTTCATTCGTCTCCCAGTCACGATCTCGTGCGGGGACAAATGGTGGTCTTTGCTTGGCTGATTTCTCAATTCAAATAGCGCTAGGGGTAGACAGTAAATCCAACTTTTCTTCAATGAGAAGCATAGTTTTGATAACCTGCCCTTCAACAGTCCGTTCATCTTTTCCACTACGCCATTACTTTGGGGATGATAAATCGAACACAATTTATGTTTTATACCCAATAACGTGGTAACTTCCTTGAAAAGTTCATTCACAAAATGAGTGCCGTTGTCTGAGCGAATTACGTCACAAATTCCCCAGCGCGGGAACACTTCCCTTACTAGGATCTTGGCGGCGCTTTTGGCATCAGGTCGCGCACAGGGTCCTGCTTCCACCCACCTTGAAAACGGGCACACAACCACGATCATGTACCGTGCGCCATTACACCTTTCCCCCATGTCTGCATAATCTATATGCAGTTCTCTGAAGGGGCCAATGGGTTTAGGAATTGTTCCCCGGAGTGTGCGTAATGTCATTCCTGAGTTGTATATTTGGCATGTTGTACATTCCATTGCCAATCGAGACACATGCTCCTGGAGACAGGGCACAAACCATTCTTCCTGTATTTCTGCTGCGATGTGCTGTTTAGTGTTATGTGCGGGGAAGTGTAGCTGTTGAAATGCAACTTCTAGTAACTGCAGTGGCATTACCACTTTCCCTGAGTTATTTTGCCGCCATAGTAGGTCTGTTCCTGATTGGCTGCATCCCCGTTTTGTCCACGTCAATTTTTCTTCTGCACTAGCTCCTTGCTGTAATTCTAGTATTTGTGATAAGGACATCATGTTATACCCTTCTGACAGTTCTTCGGTTGTTGTGGTTTTGATCATAAACTCACCTGTGTCGTATTTCTGAAAATAGGAAGCCTCCTTGGCGGCAGCGTCCTCTGCCGCGTTTCCTAAAGATACAACATCTGTATTGGATGTATGGGCTTGGCATTTCACTATTGCTACTACAGTAGGGTTTTGAAGGGCTTCAATTAACTCTTTTAACAATTCTGCATGTTGTACTGGTGTTCCGTCTGCCCGCCTGAATCCCCTACGCCCCCATCTTGCTAGACCTCCATGTACTGTCGTTGTCATGTAAGCTGAGTCTGTATATATCGTTACTGCACAACCCTTTGTGGCGTGTAGTGCTTCTATGAGCGCAATCAGTTCTGCTGCCTGTGCAGAGTAATATGACGGGAGGCGGTACTGTACTAGTGTTTCAAACTCACCTTCTTCCAATCTCACTACCGCCATGCCAACGTGTTTTTCTCCCGTGTCCATATCAATTGATGCGGATCCATCCACAAAGTACACTTCCCCCTCACTGAGAGGGTTTTCACACACCACTGTGTCCTCCCCTCCTTCTCCTGTGTGGGTTGCGCAGTCGTGATTTTGCATATCCTCTAATGTGCACGCTTCTGTAATGAATGTGGCGGGGTTCACTGTTTTACATCTCACTATATGAATGTTGGCGCTGGACAATATAATCTCGTATGCTGTTGCCCGCTGTGTGGTTAGTGTGCTTTTTGATCTTTCAAGTATTGCAAATAATGAGTGTTCCACAAACAATGTCACAGGGCACCCCATTACTATTGTGTCACTTTTCTCAATCGCGAATGCGGCTGCTGCGAGCGATTGTTCGCACGCGAAATGACCCTGCATCACGGCATCCAAAGTACCACTATAGTAAGCCAGGGGCTTGTGTCCTAAGGATGTTTTTTGTGTCAGTACCGCTGTCATAAGTGTTCCTTTGCAATGTGAAAATAGGTAAAATTTGCATCCATAATCAGGGTTTGCTAGTACTGGAGCGCTTGAGATTAGCTCTTTCAGTGATTGGAACGATATGCTCATTTCTTCTGACCATTTTATTTTTTCATTCTCCTGTTGTGCTTCTCTGAGTGCTTGTAGGAGGGGCCTGGTGTATGCTGCATAATCTAGTATCCATGCTCGGCAATAATTGCACATCCCCAAAAATTTCTGCATAGCTTTCACTGTCGCGGGCTCTCCTACTGACCTTATTGCCTCCACCCTGTCAGGAATTATTCTCTTTCCGTCTTTTGATATGAGCTGTCCCAGGTATAGGACCTCAGTCAGGCAATACTGTAGCTTCTCCTTGTCTACCTTGTATCCTTTGTTGGCTAGTAAAGTCAGGAGCGTTGTTGAATCTTTTCTACATGTTGCTTCGTCTTGTGCACACACCAATAAATCATCCACGTACTGAATAATCGTACTCTCTACTGATAGGTTTCCCAAGTCTTCATGCAATATGTGGTTGAATATGCTCGGGCTCTCACAGTATCCCTGTGGCAGTCTGCAGTGTTCATATCTTTTTCCCCCCAGTGTGAACGCTGTAAGGTATCTACTCTCTTCAGCCAGGGGTATTGAGAAAAATGCGTTTTTCAAGTCCACTACTGTAAAATGTGATGCTGCTTTTGGGATACTGCATAGTATTGATGCCGGGTTCGGGACTAGAGGGAACTCTTTCTGGATTACATCATTGAGGGGGCGTAAGTCCTGTATCATCCTCCAAGATCCCCCTTTCGCTTTTTTGATTGGATAAATACATGTGTTACATGGGGAGTGTGAAGGCACTATTATCCCTTGTGCTAGTAGTGCATTTATCGTTTCTTTTATCCCTTCTTCAGCCTCACGGGACAATGGATACTGTTTGACTCGGGGTAAGATAGCTCCTTGTTTTAGTTTTATTATCACAGGTTGTACTCCGTGCAACAGCCCTACATCATGGGGGCCTGTTGTCCATAAATTGTCTGGTACTAGCCTCATGTCGTCATCAATAAATGACGGTGGTGTTCCTACCACTGCCATCAATTGGACGGGGATCTCTCTGGCTTGGATCAAAATATCACAGGGCATCGCTATTTCCATTACTATCTCACCATCTGCTTCTGTGTCTGCAAAGAGATCCTCATCTGTTACCTCGCGTAAGGCGAGGTTGGCGTTTGTACACAGCACTGTGCGCCACTCACATCCTTCTCTGTCCATTCCAATCACAGCGATCCATTTCGTTGATACCTGCACAGCGTGCAAATCCAACGACACCAGTGATCCTGGTGCTGCGTTTGGACACACTATGGGGCGGAAGAGGAACTCTGCTGGAATCCTCCAATCCATGCTTTGTAGCTCTGGAACTATAAGGGCCAAAGTCTTTAGCCCTTCAATAAACATCTCTTCATTCTGTGGCAGCCCTCGTATTTCCTGTGTGGTTGTGTAGGCTTGCACTACCAACATTGCACGCAAGGGGCATATCCCGGGTGTAGAACACACTATTCCTCCTTCGGTAAATGATATGGTCATGTTAAGTTTACTCATAAGGTCCCTCCCCAGCAAATTTATCGGGGACTGTTCATAATACAGTAAGGGTGCCTTTACAGTCTTGCCCCCTACGGTTACATCCAAAACTTCTGTGTAAGGAACTTCAATTACAGCCCCAGAGAACCCCTGCGTCTCTAACTTCCTGTTAGATAACGGGAACCGGCCCTCCCTGACACATGATTTCTCCGCTCCCGAATCAACCATGAATACAAACTGCCTGTCTCCTATCTGCGCCCCTACCAATGGTTCCTCTGCTGCACTGTGGGTGGTAGATAGAACTGGACACGCAAGTGTTCTCTGTGGGCTGTCCTATGCGGGGTGTCTCATCGCCCCCCCTTCATTGAATACGTTACCTGAGACCACAGACATGCCGTTGTAAGGTGCTGGTGCGGGGGCCCCGTTTGCTGCTGTCGCGAAAGGGTTGCCTGGTGTATATTGCATACTGTCGTTGTTTTGCATGTTTTGTGGGTGGTTCTGTGTTCTATACTGGGGTCCCTGTTGCTGGCCGGCATTACCTTGGCTTGGGTTTCTTAGTTGTTGTTGTCCCATTGGGAGGCCATATGGGCTTCCCGGGTGGGGATGGCCATATTGTTCTACCTCTTGGAACCCGTTATTGGGTCTGCTTCTGCACTCTCTAGAATAGTGCCCCCATCGCCCGCAGTTCCAGCAACTTCCTTGTGCACCTCTAGGGCCCTGCCATCCATTTCCTCCCATTCCCCCATACCCCGTTCCACCTCCTCTTCGGCCCCTGTACCCACCTCGTCCCCCTCGAGGGGTCCACTCTTGCCACTGCGGACCTCCACCTTGCTCTTGCTCATTCCACTGCCGCTGTCCTGTTCCCGCCCATTTAGCTGCCATCCTTCCTTGTATTGCTATCAGCCCCTCCTCCTCATCGTCTCCCTCCCTGCTGTGTGGGAGTGCGGCTACTGCCGCTGCGACCTTCACCAATTTTGTCTGTACTAACTTTGCTTCGTCTGCCAATCTTTTCTGAGCTACCTCCCTCTCCCTTTCCTTTATTCGTTTACAATGGTGTACTATTATGCTCTGAATTTCTGGCCATCCCTTTGCTTCAATACCTGCTATCTTGTCGAGCGCTTTTTGCACTTCCTTTGGGAGCCCTCTTTTTATAATGAAGTAAAATAAAGAGGTCGATTGATACCAAGGCGTGCCCGTCTCCGCTCTCCACATCTCTTGGACCCGAAAAATGTACTCCATAGCCTCCTCCCCGTCATTCATTGTGCACTGCATCACTGACTGTAAGTCAGGTGTGTCTGGAAATGTTTCGCGTAAGGCGTCCCACACCCTAGCCCGCACTGTATTAAAGGAGGCCCCATCATGGCGGTCACAATCTAACGTTACTCCTGGGAAACCGGCTTTAACCCACACTCTTTCGGCCTGATCGCCCACTGCTGATACGAGCAAACTTTTCACATCTCCTACAGCTAGGGGTACCCCAGCAGTATGTTTTTCAAAGGCGTATATCCACTTACTTGCCCCTCCTGATAACAGGGGCAATAGGTTTAATAAGTTGGCTTTGTCCATTTGTGCCCATGGGATATAGTTAGGTCTCCCTCCTCCTCTGTGTATCAACGGGAGCTGTAGCTTTCCTTTCGTTATGGCACCCGGACCCGATGTGGGTGCTGATGTCTCTAGTGATGCCATTTTCCCCACCCTGTTCCTTAGTCGTCCCGACCACTCATCGTCCAGTGTTCTCACTGAACATGTGCCATCCCCCCCTTCGCATCCCCCTCCCATAGCCATGCTCAACCTGTCACTTTCTTCTAACTCGTCCCTTATATCGCATAGTAATTCCTCTCTATCCCCCATAGGCCTTTCATCATTGTCAGGATCTCCCTCACGTGTCTCTATTTCAATTATTCGGGTTGGTTCTTCCTCAATTCTGAAAAGTATCTCACCCTTCTTCCACCCCTCTTCAGGTCTTCTTGTCTCGCCTGGCGCTCTAGACGTGCGCCCTGATCTAGTCGCATTAAGTGCTGTTTGTCCGCATATGTCTTTTATCCTTGAGAGCTCATCTTTTGCTATTGAGAGTCTTGACTGTAAATCATCTGTGAGTTTCTCTATGTCCACCCTTTGTGTACTCGCCTGGCCTCGCTCCCTTGTACTTTCATATGGTGGGGGTGCAGTGGGCCGGTGGGGTGTAGTAGTTGTCGGGGGAGGTACATACGTTGGATCACTGTATCCTTCTGCGGGTACGGGCTTTTTTAATATCTGGTACAAACTTATTACCTCTACTGGTGGCGCTACACTTGACAATTCTTTGATATCTTTCTGTATCATCAGTGGATTGTCTGTAGTGGATGGGAGATCAGGATTTAATGCTGGTGCTTTAGGCGGTGGTATCTCTTCAAACAACCTCCAGAGATCTATTATTTCCCTCCTATTTTGCAGCTGTTTTCCTTTATACTTCAAGAAAATGCATGTGACCACCATATCCAGAACGCTTTTATCAAATGACCCTCCCTCTGGCCATATCTGGGGTAGCCCCTCTCCCTTCAACTCAGTTACCCATTGGTTGTGATATTTCTTAATCCGCTCCGCGTACCCTGGAAGACTTTTACAAATATGTGATAAGGGTGTTTCAGCCCCCATCTCTGTGCCCTCCTAGTGCTTATGTGTCTCTGTGTGTCTGCAACTCCAATGTGAATGTAGTATCAATATTATTTTTCGTATTCTACTTCACATTCAATGTTATGCTCGGTTGGGCTCTCCCTCCCTTGACTGCACAATACAAAACTGACTGTACACAATTTCTACTTTGTTCTCTTTGGGGGACACATACAAGAGCAACCCATCATTTATTTTGACAATATCAACCCGGAAATGAAAAAGCACCCACTCACGTCACTGCATCAACGTTGCCTTTAAAAAGTTTTATCCGGTCACACTTACCATGACCATTTAACAATTATACATTTATAGCCGTTTTACACATTCGCAACATCAAAGTCGTCCTCTGACACATACGAGGTGCACACACCTCTTGGTAGCATTCAATTCACCATTCGAGCTTCCCTCCCTTTCCTCCCTAGCCGGCTGTCCCTGTCCGTCTCACTTAGATAGATGGATGCGCATATGCATATATTTATATATTTTAACCTGCTCTCCGCCCTTCTCGTAGGACCTGTTTCTTTTTTACTTTCTTCCCAGGTTCGTGCTAAACTTGTTTTTTTTTTTTTTTTTTTATTTTATTCTCCCCCTACCCCTAAAGAAAAAGAAAAGAAAGAAATAATAGCGAGCACTAATATATTCTCAGTGTCCCCTTTTGCTGAACACTTGTATCTTGTATTTCACTTCGTCATATATTCCCAGTACTAGTCAATATAGCACTATGCAGCGCCGCCTTCCACCCCCTTTCGGAGCTAGGTTCCCGTCACTTTTATCTCTTATTCACCTCTTGATCCTAATGGCCATATGCAGAGAAAAAGAAAGGAAATTTTAGAATAATCTTTAATATATCTTCGTACCCCCTTCTCGTTCCCTGTCCTACACTTCTCTCCCCGCTCCCTTTACAATCGCTCACACTCAGTACTCACGTGCCCGTCTTGAACCGATAGTCTCCGAAACTGGGTCCGTCCAGGCAGTGTCGCCGTCAGCTCAACAGTCAGCCCCGACTCCGGCGAGCGGTACTCAAAGGGGATTTTTCAACCGGGATCCCGTACCCTTTCTCTATTGAGTGCGCACTTCTTAGTGTACCGGTCGCCGTTGGCGGGCAGCCTCCCGGAGCCGGCTCACCGTGCGTATCCCTTTTCGACCGGAGATTCTCGTGCCAAAAGGGGACGGTTATAACGAGTTTAGGAAGAAATAATATCACGCTATCGGGGTCACCACTTGAAGGCAAGCGTCCCCAAACAGCACGATCCTCCCCGCAATGAGAGACAATGAAGGACTCTCCCAAAATGGGAATAAGGCCAAGACAGAGTGCGGGTGAGCGTAAATGGGAGTTTATCAATCAGAATAGGGCATGCAAAGGACTCTGCAAACTCCGAGAGCGCTCTGTCTGACAATAGCAAAGACAGGCGTATATATTTACAAAAAACGTCATAAGAACCTACACACTATAGGGGGCACAAGTTCATGGGGATTGGGTGGCGACGACTAACTATAGGTGCTGCTGTGATGTGGTTGGCTTTGGCTGGAAGACGTCACTGGGCAGCCTCGTGGGTTGGGCTGGGCCTGGCAGGGTGGCAGAGTTCATCCAGGCGGTGTTGTGGGGCCATCGCGGCCAGTGGCAGAGATGAATGTCTTTTCCTGACTTATTAGCCCTAAGCCATGCACACCGCAGTCATTCAGGCATTTTTGGTATTATCTTCTTTAGTAAATCTTTCAATAGGTTATACAACAGGTTAATGCAACACAGGAGGAATGCACCTTGTGAGGGGACTGGAGGTAATACGTCAGGGCATGGTTACCAGTGTCCTGTTGACCGGGGCCATAGGTCGAGGGGCTAAGCTTCAGGGCCTGGGACGGGTGGTGCGTGTCTTTCTGCCTTGTTAGAAGTTGTTATGGATGTTCCGCTGTGTGGTGTCAAAGTGTTGGGTGTCTTGATTGCACGGGGCCATAAGTCTGAGATGGTCCGGTGGGTTGTGAGGTTTACGAGGGGGCACGTGTGTTCAGGCAGAGGTTTACTGCTGTGCTGTAAATAATGCATGTGGCAGGTGGTGGCCTTGGGTGCTACAGAGGGGGTTACAAATCTTTGAAGCGACTCCAGTCTGGTTGGGGGAGGTAACGCAGCGTTGCGCGGTCTCTGCTCTCATGCCTTGGCAGCCTTCGTAGGGTGGGAGGGGGAATGGCCTTGCACGTATTTCACAAAGGTATCTCCCTCGTGTGTTGCCGATTTAGGTAAAGATATCACAAACATTTGAACACTCTATAATACTTATTCAAAACATTACAAAACATGCATTTAAACTTTGCTGGATGTGTCTTGATTATACCCAGTCTGAGTACCTTATTCATACATTATGTTTTAACAAGTACAGTATTTAGTTATATGCATATATATTTGCAGTAAGTGAGGTAGAGTTAGGATTGGTGGAGAACATAGAAAGTAACCCGCCACTTGTCCGTGACGGTGGTGGCGCATGTGGGGCCTAGACATGCACACATGACATGTGCCTTCTCGTGCGTTCTTCACATGGGCCCTTTGTATGGTTACATTCGTTTTCTTGTGTCCTCTAGCAGCATTAGTTCAGTTATGGCGCGAGCCCATGGGGTGTAAGTTTTCCAGTCATACACGTAACAAACAGATTCCTGGTGCGTTCCGTTATTATTAGTACCCAACTGCAATGGTATATGCTCACCATCGCTTATATCATGGGAGCATGATCTCTTGTAATTATACATCTTACAGGCTTTTGTAATATAAGGGATTTTATGGAAGAAAAGCATCCTTTGCAAGTAGTCTCAACATTAATATACAAAGATTGTCTGTCATATAACGACCAGTTTACTGTTCTTTTCATTTGCCTAGGCCTGCTGGCCGGGTCATGCTGGGAGCGATGATACACTGCGGGAGGTGAACTGTTACAATGTTAGTGTATTACACTAGCTCATGTCCGTCTTGTTCGTGGGAACGTTGCTCGCAGCGGATCTGCCAGGGTGCTGCGGCAACAAGGACGACTGAAACCCTCCAAGGGTGGGGGCCGCGCTACAGTGCGCTGAGCTCACACCATCTTTACCAGACAAAATGGTTTCTAGGCCTAGCTAAATTTTAATACATGTGGGCAATTATACGTGCGGGCAATGTCTCCAGTGGGTGAACCCTCCACCACCTGGGCCCGGGTGGCATGAGGGGACGCCCAAGAGAGCCATAGTCCTCACCTGGGGAGAAAGCGTAGGCGAGGGGGGGTCTTCTTGGACCAGTCCTCCCCTACACAGTCTGTTGCACCATGGGTGATAAACCAGATTGGTAGTCCTGTAGGAGATTGTGCTGAATGATCCTTTCACGCAATTGCACGGCAACATCTTCTTACTCATTTTTTTGAAGAATGGTAGATGCATGATGTGAGATAGTTGACCCATTCATCCATGTCCATTGTGTACTTCTTCAGCAGGGGACTGATCTGTATCATTTTCAGTATGAAGGTCCCTTGTGTGAGGGATTTGTTGGTGACACTGAGAATTGGTGCGTCTGCTTCGCCTTTAACCTTTACAGGTGGGGACAGGAGAAAGTCGTCCTTATTGTTTGTGGGTTTGAGTGCTTCGCAAATGTCTGCTAGATCTTCTGGAATAATTGTCCTGGACTCTGTCTATCTTGATATGTTGCCGCTGATATTGGTGGGATATCTGTAGTGCATTTGGAACTCTTAATGTCTTGCCTTACTTTGTCCATCTTGTCTGTAAAGAAGCTGTTGATGGTGTTGCGGGAGCATGCAGAAGCATGCACTGCTACCCACCAATTCCCTTTCAGTATCATTACCGACTGCAGTTATTCAAAAAGCAACTTAATTTGGCACCTGCCTCGTCACCATACATTTTGCAGAAAGACGTCCATGTATCAGCACTCTGTTGCCCATCACTCAGCCAGTTTTTCAGTCATTTAAAAAACAAATTTCTATTTGGTTTAAAATAAATCAAACATGTAAAGGTTTGACAATTTGTAAAACCACATACCACATTACATAACCCCACAGAAATGAAAAACAACGTACATAATCTAAAATATACAATACCAAGTCACAGATCACAATTTCCTATATCAACAAAGTTCACACAATTTTTAAAATCTCACCACCGTCAAAATCATAGAAACAGAAGCACCATTCAACATAGATATCTACATCAGCTTTCCCGGTTGTGTACACATTTGCCAAAAACTATAATGCTGTGACCTAGCAGATCCGGACACTGAACTAACCGATCTTTTAAATTCTCCATATTAGCAGATATTTTGCAGAACTGACGCCGTGAGGCCTCCAGGGCATATTTGTCCCCAATACTCAACACTTCGTGTGTACATATAAGGCATTGAGTCGAAATCTCCATAATATCACTTTCATACCCGACATCGGGGAAGCTATATAAATATCATTTGGCCCTTGCAGCTTTTTTGGGGGATTTCAGTTACATGCCCATAAAGGCGGTAATTGAGCAGGCAATCCCCTGTTTCAATCCAGTTATTTAGACAGACCATTAATTTCACCCTATTCGCATTTAACAGCGTTTCCACGGACAGACTCCTATTTTCTAGCATGTTATTACAGTGATTCATAGATTCCCCCAATGGGTGATCTACCCCATGATAGCCAGCTTTTCCCAAATGAAAATCCATCATCCATAATATTTTCCTAAAGAGCACCTGCTGGCTTCAAACAGCTCTACATTTTAATGACTGAAGACCAAATTCCCAGCGAAGCACCGCTAATGCTATACATTTCGTAGGTTCAAGGATGTGAGGCTGGATTGCTGCGATTGTCCACCACCCTGTGACCTAGACCAAGCGAGGGGGCAGCCAGGGGGTCCTCCCCTTACCATCCCTGAGCCCATCATCCACTGGTTCAGGGTGGTACCCCGCCTTTGAACGACGCCCGTGGCTGTGCCTTAAACCAGGCAGGGCACTTTGTCACAGTATCTATTATTGCCAAAACCCCATAACCACACCGCAGAAAAAAGAGGATGATTTTTTTGGGACAAAACATTAGAGAATAATCTAATGAAATGCAGTCTACTGCAAACGAAGTGCCTTAACTCTAATTGAATGAGGTTCTGAATAACGGCTGAATGGGTGCAGAATATGGACATTTAATTCTGATTTCAAAGAACTGCTTTGAAACAAAACCTTTGCAAAGGTTATGAAATGCAGCATAGGGGAGACCCCTCTGAACCCTGTTATGTCCAGTCATTTGAACACCAAACCCATCGCCAGCTCTTAAGTGCTACTTTCAGAGTGCTGGACAGTGCCTATAATTGCACGCATTGCATCTGCCGAGACCGGCTCTTTGCTTCCAGGCTCTGCACCACCCCATCCACTCAGTCCATAACTTCATTACATTCCCAACTTGCGGAATGGCCGTTTGGCTGATGTGAGGCCCTCTCCCTGTCCTGGGCACTTGCTGGGCCTCACACTGCCCTCGTTGGCTGTCCAGACAACCTCATGGGATTGGAGGGGACCAGGCTTAATTGGGTTCAACCCTTTCTCCATGAGTACACAACACAAGTTCTGGATTAGCCCATATGTCCTAATTTGCCGTTTCCCCAGGCATCAGCATACACACCCTGGCTACTTAACACATACTTTCACACACCTGGCTGATATCAACAGATACACAACTACCTTCCACATCTTTGCTGATGGCACTCTGCTGTTTATACCAAAAGAGTGGTGAAAAGGGATACAATTGCACACTGCTTGCTGGCTATTTGTGCATACATGTACTAATTCAGGGGTCTCCATCGTTCGGCTCTCCTGAGGGTTTGGACTACAACTCCCATCAGCCATAGCCAGCAAAGTAAATGGTGAGGGATGACAGGAGTACTATTATGTAAGACTTGGAGAGATGCAAGATGCTGACCCCTGCACTAACCGAATGGGGTCAAAGCAGAGATTCTCATTTTGGGCCACTCTGGTGCTTACACCCTGTCTTTCAAATGCTCTATTGCTCAAGCCAACCACCAGATGCTGTTCAACAAAGCCAATAACCTAGTCTTCCAGTTATCATTCATCCCTCAAATGTCCTACCACAAAGCCCTCATTGCCATCTTCACCATTTGAAAACGTTCTACTCTGCACTAAACATGAATTGCAAAATTGAACTGGGCCAGGCACTTGTGCTCTCCAAACCAGACTATTGTAATGACCTGCACCTGATCAAACAAATGCAGCTGGTGCAGACCAAAGCTGCAAGACCGATGATCTGCCAAAAATCCCAAGCCACATCACTCGAGCCTTAACCACTCTCCACTGGCTCCCAGTAAATGGAAGAATCAGGTTCCAGACACTGCCTAACCCCCAATGCTTTTAGAAAAATATGTTCAAAATACCTCCGAGATAGTTAGGATGGCCTGGGAAACCCCAATTTACACAGAGGATCAGGAGCCAGAAAAACCCAGACTCAATAACGTAAATTGAAAAAGTGAAAGGCAAAACCCAGCTTAATTAATATCCAAATAAAGCGGGGACAGCATAATTATAATTATAATTGTTCTTTTATAATGTGCTTAATACCAGCGAGTGGTTTCTAAGCGCAGGATGATGGGGATTCAAACCTATGTTGTGCTGCATTGTCTTGCTTCTATGCATATTTCTCATAACTGATATCCTGTAATCTTAGCTATCAAAATATATGGGTTATGGGGATTGATTAAGGGGATTGACCACGTATACATTATATAAGGATTACGGTTCTGATTGGGTAACACTTGTCTGATGTCTCCTCCTGAAACCACCTCTAAATTGATAACAGTAAAAAGACATCATCTCTACAATAAACTATTAGTTGGCATAATGCATAGTGGGTGGTCTACAATTGGAAGCTTTGATTGGTTGGCGTTCTACTGACCAAGCTTGGGCAACTGACAGGCCGTCAAGACGTGAGCCCGACAGGATTAGGTGGAGAGAGCTCCATGGACTGCTTTCCCTTCAATTAAACATAATACCATCCCTCATTCCTAGCCCATGAGCCAGGGTGATTTCTTTATTTTTGACCTTGTGCAGTGCCTCGTGTCTGTGAAAATGCATAAGGTGTGAGGCAGGTGTCCTATCTGTGTTTGTTGCTAATGGATAGATGTTTTCTTAAAATATGGGTCATGTGTGATGAGACAGAGTTTGGAATTATTTCACCCTGTATTTATTGGGATTTTAAATAATATTAGTGCAAGTGTTATGGTTCCTTTTACCTCTGAGGACATTCTTGAGTTATTCATTGTGGGGTCTTATTAGGTTTATGGTTTGTTCGCACCTGGCTTACAAAGGCTAGCTGTTCTTTAAATTAATCTTAGAATATATGGCTTGCGTCTTGGGAATAGTTATCTTGTGCTTTCACTGCAGCGTTCCTATCCTCCCTTTTTCATGGTAACCTCAGCTACTGTCTAAGCTCTGCACACTGCTGTATTCTTTTCAGCACTTGAAGTCTTGAGACCTTTCATTTACTTAGAAGCGTGTTGCGGCTTCCATTTTGGAAAAGATGGCTGCCCATTACACTCTTGTTTCTATGTTAGTGAGCTATAGTCGTGCATCATTTGTGTTGCATTCACCTTATACATTTTGTTAGTGTTCTTCATGTCTTATGGATGCCATGTTAATATTCTTCATGTATAAATGCAGATATTACCTAGTGTTTGTGTCATGTTGTGTGCACATTTGCTTTGTGTCTAATGCATGCACATGCATTGTCACAACGTGAGTCTGATTTTTCTCATTCCCTCTTCAGCTTAAATTGTGTACATCTGCTGCTGCACCTGCCTGGGATAAGGGTGGTATCGTTGTCTCTTAATTAGAGTAACGCTTCTCACCTGTGCAGTATTGGACCAGCAGAAAATCATTCAAACTCATCCCGTTGTAAGAAGCTCACTGCTTCCTGTCGAATCTGATTTCTTATATATTGTACGTGATCAAAACAGCATTGTTCCTCCCTGTTTATATACATAAATAGTTCCACCCACTAGGCACCAATAAGAAGAGTCTGATTATTCCCAGCTATGTGGCTACAGCCTGGTCTTGCCACGGTCAAAACTGAGTGCATACTCTTGTCACTCAAGGTCCTATCTGCTGACAATTCAGGTTTAGGAATCTGAGCTGGCTGACGTGGACCTACTTAGCATTTCTCAAACTAACACTTAGCAAGTTTCAGGAATTTGACTTTGTTGTTCTTGGAATGTAGCTCTGTATTCCCCCCTACTTACTTGTTGGTTTTTCCACTTCTCCCGCTATTCTCCTCAGTCCCCATCCCTCCCGGGCCCCTACCCATTACCAACAAAGTAAAAACATATTGGCACCTTTTTTCCTATTATGACAAATAAACCATTATTCTGAGCAATGATTTGTTACCTTTTGGGAAGCCAGATCTATACTTATGACTCAAAGCTAAAATAGGTTTTCAAAGGTTCAAAAGAACATCTTATCGGTCACGTCTGTAACGTCACGTTCCAAACCAAAACTGCAATGTTCAGAATTCAAGAAGGCTCGTCAATATTAGTCTTACATTTTTTAATAAAAAGAAACTGCTCTTAGCAAATGTGATCTAGGTGCAATGCAGATACAGTAAAGTCCCCTTTTACACGTACGTCCGGTGAGTCTAGTCTCTTTTGGTTAATTAGTGTCTTGTAGCATAGATCGATCACTCGCTCATATGCTGGAATCTTCCTGACGCTTTATTACTTACTGAAAAATGGGAGTACATATAAAGCACATTTCATTCTTCTCTGGGAACTTCAAAGCACATTGCAAACAGGTTAATATGATCGTTCATTAATTGTTAGTAACAGTGGCTCTGTTGTATACTTCGCATACCCTGTGCCAGTAGGCATGGAATTAGTGGATTTCGTAAAGCACTCGTGGGCGGATGTGCTGTTGGGCCCTAAGCGTCAAGCCCCTGCTAACGACTCTCCCTTCAGGCCTGAAAGAAGCCAGTCTTCCAGGGAGTACCTTCAAGCCAAGGTCCAGGAATGTTAACGCGATGCCAAAGAACAGACCAAAGAAAGAGGTTATGGAACATATGCTTTGTGATTACAACCCATGAGAGACATGCAATTGAGAACACACAACTATAGGCAGTTTGTCACACGTTTGTATTATCAGGCTACTCTGGACACACTAGGAAATGTTACTATCAGACAACCCCACATCCTTGTGCAAGTTGGCCCAGTGGCAGACAAAGCAGTCTCAGGATGGACTCCTGGCTGGTGATGCGATGCTATGAAGACAGAACATCAGTGAAACTATATATGTATGCTATTCTCCCTCCCCCTTCCCTCCCTCTTCCCTCTGTTTTCAAAGTTCAATTAGCCGTTTGCTAATTTTCGTTCAATACAGTTTTGTTTCTTAGCGGCTCTCCCCTCGACTCACCGGCTGTAATGAGCTGGTTGGCTTTCTTTCTCCTCGGAGTCAAGGTTGCGACCACAGAGACAAATGTCTCTCCCTAGCTTGGTTATCAGCGGACGAGGGTCTCTTGTACCGTAGACATCTGCTGCAACACACGCTGAGTATTGTTTGCAGTCTTACGGCTCCTTCTGCGCAGGTCTTGCGGGTCTTGGTCGGAAAGGGCAAGGTCATTTCTCCTCTTGTCACTGTCTTGGTATATGCCGTCTTGTCCGTTGTCTGTCACAATGTAAGGAAGTGTTCGTGTTGGAGAAGGATAGTGGTAGAATTTCCAAGTATCCTACGGGGTAGGACGGAGAAAAGGTGTTGTATGGGATTATAGCCTTCGTCCTTGGGATTTGGGTAAATTCGGAAGAGTGAGACTGGTAGGAGTTGTGGAATGAACGATAATGACCAGAGTTTTTATCATGACCTGAGCAGGGGGGATTGTGGGAATGTTAGTGTGTTGTCAATGCAGTATACTGGGGTTTTGGGAAAGAATAATCAAAGGGACATGAAGACGAATGACGGAGTATTCAAGTAGGAAACAGGGATTCTGGGGAATGTGGTTTCTAAATGCAACAGGGTGTCTAATGGATTCATCATATGCAGAGGGGATGGTGGATTGCAGAAAAGGAGGTTCATTGGGTGGAAGGGAGGTCGAGTTGATACAGCCCATAGCCTCGAGGACCAAGTCTTCCTCGTCCCTTTCTCCGGTATAGTACTGCGTCTCACCTGGGGCATTCCCTCGAGCATAACCCCTGGCTCCCCCACCCATGTGATCCTCCCTGATTAGCCGAGTTTGCTTTTTGAGGCAGTTACCTGCATAATGTTACTGCTATAAATAAAAAAAAAGTTCAGATTTTCACTCATGTGCAGATGGAACGACATTTCACCCTTACACTTTTGATAAAGGATGTTAGTTCTAGCTTCCTAATGGGGGACCCCATATGTGTTGTCCCCACCTTTCCTGTGTTAATAAAATAAAGGATAGTTGAAGCATGTTTTATGGACTCTCATGTCGAACTATACGGCCTTCCACAATCACCACAGTTCAGGTCATGCGCAACCAAAAACCAAAATAATGCGGATATAGAACATTCTCTGTGTACAGTTGTGTTGCCTTCTGTGTAAGAGAATAGAATACCTTTTATTCTCGGACAGCCTGTGATATCGTGATAGTGGACCTCCTCTTTGCATTACCTGTCTTTTGGTCGAGAAGCTGCATGCATACTATGGCATGGCGCCTTGTCTCCGAGTAGAATTGGCGCAGGTATACAGAAGTCACATGTGAATCCATCCACTCGACAGTCCTTCAAAGGAAACTGACCGCCTGCCGACACGTGCCCACTAAATAATAAGCGAATGGAAACCCCAGCTTCCATAAGTGAAGTTCCACAGCATGCAGGGCCGGTTTTGTGTGTCATGGCTATAACGGAGCATATCAATGACTCTTGGCTTCGGTTCACCTGCAACTCATGAATCATTTAATTGTGCAAAATGGACCATTTGTTTGACTTGTAATGGAGCACAGAGCGCACGCTCCGGCATCTTTTCAGGCCTCTGTCGGCAGCATTCTTCACAGCGTTGCCATTAAATCCTGAGTGATGTGGACGGGTATTGAAGTGCAGACCCTGGACTGGTCACAAGCTGAACTTTATGCTGACATGTAATTAAGCCGTCCTAATGTGCATCCATACCTCTGTTATACATTTAACTTTCCATCATCTTCTCAAAAACGTTTTCATGAAGCGGAATATGATTTTTAGTTTTGTCTAGAAGGTGGTGCTTTAGCGCCACCTATAAGTTGAAGCGAATGCATTAGAGTTCATATAGGGAGAGATGGCGTATGAGGAGGGAGGCAATGCTTGCAGGTGTGGGTTGGTTATTTACCCACCCATTGCCATGCTGATCCATATGGACACCCACTTCCTGTCCCTCCCAAAAACTTACATTTCTCCACCTTAAAAGCAAACCTTGCACTAAAGACACTGGCAGGTGTTTTTTCAAAGCTTCTGAAAGATAATAGTTACATTCGCGCTGTAAACACGCTACTGGAGTAATAATAATGCCTTAACCAGGTCTGCCTTCATCCACTTCATTTACAAGCAGTATGTGTGGCTTTCACTGGGGTCCTGCAAAAAGCAAGCATTGGCAAAGCAACTTCAGTGGTATGTGCACCATTTTCCAGCTGATACCACTAATGCCCAATTAGTAACATTACAGCAATGCCTGGTGAATACCCTTTCCCTGTCTACACAAAAGCCCAAACATTTGGCATTGCTAATGTCTGTCTTTTTTTTTTTTTTTACAGAATGAGGACACACTCGCCACATGTCAGACCTCCACCCAGGGCTACAGTATTCCTGTAGTCCTATTCATTGCTTTGCTTAGTTTTATATACCACTATTTATCCTGGGTGGATGTTGCCTTATTTTAGCGTGGTTATAGAGTCATATCGGATGAATGTGTGGTACATATGATCAGGCTATAGTGGTCGCTGTTTGGGGTTCTTTTAATATAGGGTTGTCCCTCGCGAATACGGTGGGTCTCGTTATTGTAGAGCACACGTGAATGTCCAATTAATTTACTTATTGGTCATGAGTTAGGCTCTTATACAATTAGCAAAAACTGCTTCAAAGCACCCACGGGGCAACAGGGTTGGGATAGGGCAAGGTAGACCATGAATTACAACAAAGATAAATAATTTAATTAAAGGTACAAACAAATAATCAGAACAGCAGGGAGGGGAGGCAAACCTACTATGACTTGTGAGAGTTCAGCACGTGCAAGCGCGGAGGGGATCAGGGGGTAAGGGATAGGTGCTGTGGTGCTCAATGAGAAGTGCTCGGGGTGAAGTTCTGAAGAAGAGAAGAACGTAAGTGCAACCTCCGTGGGGGCCTAAGTAAGTGCAGTAAAAAGACAGCATCTGGGATGAGAGATGTGGGGGAGTCGGGGCCCTGAGGAAACATATGGGCCCTGCACATAAGTCATGCTAATGTATGATTAGCAGGGAAGAGAGGAGAAGGAAGAGGTACAGATAAAGGTATTGGAGGTTTTTCAGAACTTAAGGAGGTCCTGCTCAAGTCGCAGAGGCAGAGAGCGGCTAGTCCACAGAAGAGAGCCTGCAGAGGAAAGCGATTGACCACCAGCTCTCTGTTTAGCAAACCGCTTCACATGCAGGGAGTTGGTGCCAGAGGAATGCAGGGATCAAGAAGGGGAGCATTTGATCAGGAAGTGTTGAAGATAGTGGTCCCTGACCCCAGATAGCCTTGTGGATGATACAGGGGGATTTGAATTTAATCAGTGCTGAGTCCGGGAGCTAGTGAAAGCTTTGTAGGGCAGGAGAGATGCAGTCCCTGGGATTGAGGCCACGGATAAGTCTTGCTGTGTTATTCTGGGTTAGCTAGAGGGATCACAGGGTGGACGAAGGAAGATTAAGGAAGAGGCTATTGCAATAGTCTAGCCAGGAGAGGACCAGAGCATGGGCAACATTGAGTCTCTGGGGGAAGGTGAGGAAGGGTAGAGTTCCTTTGAGAAGGAAGAGCTGAAAGTGGGACTTCTTGACAATGTATGGCCTGAATATGAGGGATGAAGGAAAGGGAGGAGTCAAAGATGACTCTGTGATTCCTGGCTTCAGAGCAGGGGCAGCGGGGGGCCCCATGGAGGAAGGCCAGAGTGAAGGGAAGAAGTAGGGTGCAGGGGATCCAATAGGGAGAATCTGTTTTGCTGGCATTCAGGCAGAGGTCATTAGGTCATTAGCAGTGTACCAGGCCTGTATGGCAGAGAGGCAGTCTGGGATGAATGAAGGTGCACAGGCGTCAGTAGGACGTTTGAAGAAGAGTTGTGTGTCATCAGCGTAGCACTGGAAGTTGGGGGAGAAGGAGGAAATGAGATGTGCCAGCAGAGAAAGGTATATGTTAAAGAGCCGGGGCGAAAGAATGGAGGCCTGGGGGATGCCCCATGTGGAGGTGGAAGTAAGCGAGGATAAAGAGTCCAGAATGACTTTGGAGGAATGGCCAGTTAAGAAGGAGGTAAGTCAGTCCAGTTCCCGCTCCGAGATACCAAGGGTATCATGAAGCCTTTTTATGAGGATGGAATGGTTCACTGTGTCAAATGCAGAAGAGAGATCAAGGAGGATGGGGACAGCAGGGGAGTTGGAATCCAGGGATGCAAGCAGTTCTTCACAGGTGTTCAGAAGTGCATTTTCCGTGCCTCTGGATGCTCTGAATCCAGACTGGTGGTTGTGTAGACCTCCAACATGTTCGGTATAGGAGTTGAGTTGGGGGAGGGCCAACTTCTCAAGTGGTTTCCCCAGGAAGGGGGCGATGGAAATGGGGCAGTAGTTGGCTAAACAGGAGGCGTCTGAAGAGGGTTTTGTAAGGAGGGGGTGCACAAGGGAGTGCTTGAGGGAGGATGGAAAAGAACCAGTAGCAAAAGAACGGTTGCAGAGATCAGCAAGAGCAGGGGCGAGAGAGGAGATGTTGCCCTTGATGGCTCTGGCAGGGCATGGGGCAACCTGTTTGGAAGAGACCTTCATGGAGTTGACAACTCTGGTCACTTCTTCAGGGGAGAAGAGAGCGAAGGAGGAGGAGGCAGGAGGAGGCAGGAGGAGGCAGGAGGAGGCAGGAGGAGGAGGAGGAGGGAGTTTGGGTTTGAGGAGTGTGACCAGGCTGTTCAGTATGTCCTGGTCTTTTTTAATGAAGGGAGAGGAGAGTGCATTGCAAAGGTCCTGGGAAGGAGGAGGTTCAGAAGATACTGTAGACTGGTTGGCAAGTTCCCTGCAGATTTTGAAGAGTTCAGCCATGGTGTTAGACGCATTTGACACTTGTACCTGAATGTGGGTTCTTCTTTTGGCATGGATGGAGAGTCTGTAGTGTCTCTGGATCAGGCGGAAGGCCAGTTTGTCAGTGGGTGAGCCTGAAATGTGGCACTTCCTTTCAGAAGCCCTGCACTTACGCTTTTGGTCTGCAAGTTCAGAGTTATACCGGGTGTTACGCTTGGAGGCAGGGTTCAGGTGGATCCTCATGACTCGGGCAAGGATGTCAAGGGTGTTGGTAATGGACAGATAGAGGTTTCTGAGGGAAAAATCAGTCGTAGTCTGGGATGGGTGGGCAAGGGGAATGAAGGTGGAAGAGAAGACAGCAGCTGACACTTGTTTCATCGGACATATGTTCGTGAACAAGGTTGGCAGAGATTTATGAGGAGTTGTCACAGGGCCATGGGGACTCAGATGAGCGGTTAGGAGAGAGTGGTCATACCAGGAGAGGGTGGAGAAGAGAGAGTGAGGTTGGAGTGGATGATGGCATCTAGCGTGTGCACAGAATGGGTAGGGCCAGAGGAAAGAATGGAGAGGGATAGGGAGGTGCAGAGGTCAGTGAAGAGGATAGTTGCTGTGCAAGGGGAGTCTAGGTGGAAGTTGAAGTCACCTAGAAGTAGTAGGTTTGAGGTGGTAGAGAATAGGGAGGAACAGAAGTCCGCCCCCTCAGAGAAACCAAAATGTGCCTGGGGGCCAGTAGATGGTAGCAATGGTCAAGGTGGTGGAAGGAGAGATGACCAGTTTGCATACTAGGCTTTCAAAGGACGAATAGGGCTGAGTGGGTAGGATGGAAGAAGGAATCCACTCTGGGAAGATTTCTAATCAATATGGACACTCGGGTGACTTGGCTGTGCTGATGTGGGGTGGAAAGAACAAGAACACTTGTGTTTTTTTTTTTTTTTTTAATTTCGTGTCATACACACTTCCTTTGCAAAAAAGAACACTTCCTGTTCTAAAGAAGATCAAGCAGGCATGTGTACAATAATTACAATATGTGGCTGGATTGCAGAAAACTAGTCACGCAGACATATTCTTGCAAGAAATATTCTTGTCGAGATACTTCCTTTTTTCTCTGTACTTCTGCAAGGGTGTCCATGGAAACTGTCTGGTACGGTACCAACGGACATTAAATGTCAAAACCAACACGTATTTTCTTCCCGACAGCTACAACTTTCAAACTGTTCGTTTAAAACTCACGAAATATTTCCAATCAAAGTACAGCTTGGCAACATGGATCTCAGTAAACAAAACAGAAGTGGCATATATCTGGCAGGGGCACACAAAGACATCACCATTTTAAGTGTTGGAGGCCGAAGTGGCTGTCTTCATTCCCACGGCCTGCCTGCAACCCGGATTACGACGTCAGGAAGGGCGTTAGAAAAGACTCGCCTCACAACAAAATGCAAAAAAACGCAGCCGCAGTTTTTGAGTACAAGAGCCGTGCCCATCTATCCATACACAGAGCCTAGTATTCCTGGAACCTTGCAAGTGCGCTCAGACGCCCCACACCCTGACATGTGGAGTGATGCAATGGGAAAATAAACAGCCAGTAAACCCAAAATTACACAAGCTGGGCTGAGATGCACTTTAAAAAAAAAAAAACAGACCTTTTTTTAGCATAGAAAATCACTACTTTGTAATTTACTTCGACAAAATTACTTGTTGTGGGGATGTACATTTTCATACGTGTTTTGAGTGCAAGTACGTATAGGAGGGGTGGGGGACTGGGAGGTGGTAGTGGTAGGGAACAGAGGCTAGGGGAGACCGTCCCATTCAAACCTAAATCAATCGTATTAATGTTGAAGTAAATTACGGTGAGTTCATTCTCTTTGGCAAAAGGACGTAGAACGCCTGTGTTTGTATCACTCATGGCTACTCAGGCGAAACCATGGGACCATGAACAGTGCCACATGCACCTGGCTGTTTTTTCTCATCTGAATGAAACGGAAAATGTGTCAGAAAACATGGGTGTGAAGTGTAGAGTCAACTGTAGGCTTTGCCTTGAATATGAAACTTTGCACCAGGGAGACATTGTACCTGGTTTATAACGACAGCAGCGGAGAGGTGCACATATAATGAGCCCAGGTTGGGTGGTAGGTGTGGGAGAGGCAACAGTGCATAAGTGGGCGTCAGTTATCCGTGCAGGGTCGTCAGCGTCACCCATCTCGGAAGGAATTACTCTAACCCCCCTCTCCTTTTTTTGGGGCACTTTCAGACCTAAAAAACTGGGGGCTGGGGGCGTGGTAGGAAGTGGCGGTTACAGCTGAGCAAATTCCTAACTGCGCGTCCCGGCCCCACATCCATGATCAAGGGAATCGAATGCTCGAAGCTGGGAGGGGGGGTTGCAGTAGCTCCCACGCTTCTGGCCCCTCCTGTAATACAAAACAGTGTGATACAGTCTAGAAATTGTGCAGGTTGCATTTACTTGAGCTATGCCATATTTAGTTTGGGTAATTGGGTTGCACTGAAAGCGCTACCTTTAAGCAGAGACTATTGTCATTAAATTAAGAGCTTTAACATAAGAGCTTCAAATATGTGCTTTGAATGAGGGTTTATAATCCTTTTCAATGGAGATGACATTTGAGGGGGGATGCACAGTGTATTTGGTGGTGTTTGGTTATGGATCCCCTGCCATTACCTGCCCCTAGCCATGCTAATCCCCATGGATAATGTTAAAGGATATTTATACCGCGCACTAGGTCCCCCGGAATGGCCCCTGCCACTCTGGATGATCTGAAAAGGAAAGAAGGTGAGTTGGATTAGTAAGGCTGAGCGGCAAATAGAGCAAGAGAGCTGTAATGTGCTTTTGGCAGCCTCAGTTCGGTTTAAAACGTTTGCTGAGCTTAGATGTGCTTTTTAGTTGGTATCCTTCATGTGTGATTGTGCAAGGCTATTTGTGGTATGTTTTGCTGTTGCAATGTAGTGAAGTGCATGCGGTTTGTAGTGCTTTAGAGGTATGGTTGCATTTGTGTAGAGTGTGAGAGGTGTATGCAGAGGGGTGAGGTTGTTCATTAGGGTTGGTTAGCGGCATCGCTATTTAGATATGACCCAGGCTAATCTTTACAATTCGGTCTAGATGTGACGCAATGCAAATCTTCATAATTCTGTCTAGCCCACCCCTTCCTGCACATCTCGGAACTCTGAGCTCTTCCATGGAGGCAGCCATCTTGGATGACTGTCTCTAAGGATGCTCTCTGGAAACAAGCCAAACATTTTGGCCATCTTTAAATGGGAAAGGTACCATGCATCTTCCAAATAAAATGATACATTATTTGAAATATCTAGCAGACTTTGCCTCTTTCCCTTTTCTATGAAGCAGATACTCAGTTTAACCACGGCTCCTTGTTGGAGATTGGCTGAGGGAGGCTTGCTCAATCTCCGTGTGTGTTTTAAGATGCAGCCACTCCGAGAATATTGTAGAATATTTCAGGATGCAGGCGGTCACGTAAAGCATGGCTTGACACCATATAAAGACAAGCAACCATGATTATGCAGCCCGTTTCTTCACAAATGTTACAGTCAAAAAAAGTCTACATTGGTTTCTGTCCGTGCATGCGCATAGAGTGTGTGCATGCGCATAGAGAGTATGCATGCTCACTTAGTATCTTCGCTTCCTGTAATTCACATGGCTTTCAAGAAAATCTGTAATCGAAAGAGCTTGGACGAGTTCCAACCCCGATTCGGTTTGGGTATACTTGGTTGAAAATATTGGACCTTTTCACTTTTCACCAAATTTTTTTTGCTCTTTTTTTTTTTTAATGAAAATGCGGGTGTAGCCCCTCCCACAATGCTTCCCTGTTCCCTTACCGCACCCCATATATATATTTATTAAATTTGACTGAATTTCATTCAAAAAATGATCAACAACATTCAGCCAAAAGTAAAAGGTCAAATGTTTTTCGACCAAGTATGCCAATACCCTCCGATTCACGTGTTTCTGCACTCTACTCCTCAGCCCGAAGTATCCACTTGCAGATAACAACCAAGATAACACTGCAAAAATAGGTGACCATGCACAGCCTCTCAGCAACTCTTCCCTCCTTTTAAGTGTCAAGGACGAGTATGCTCGTCCTTTTTTTGCATAGACTTGCATAATAGCCTTGCAGTTAAGGGGTTAAAGACTGCTTTGCAGGTTTTTTTTGTATTTCTGTATATGGTCAACCATGTACTCTGACAAGACAGCAGAGGTTGGCGGGTGGTGGGAAGGGGATGAGGTTAGTAGGTGGTAGGCTGAGTGGGAGTTGTTATCAGTATACCCTTTGAGAAATCTGAGGGCATCCTCACAACCACTGCCCTTGGATCCTCTTCTCAGGTGGCCAGGGAAAGGTCTACACTTTCAGATCCTGACCCTGGGAGTGGAGATGCGAGGGAAGATCACCTGGGTGGAGGGTCCATTGGGACTGGGGAAAGGATGCCCACAGGCGAGACATGATACTCCCTTTTCCTTGTAATAATCAAACTCCCCCCTGCGTGGTTTGACAACTATGCCTAGACCAGATATACCTTATCTGTGAAAGGCAAGGAAACATAGAGAGAGCAAAGTCAAAAGTATGAAAGAGACTGCAGAATTGAAGCAGAAGAAAACAATTTGTATGAGCTGTCAAGAAGCCAGAAGGAGGGTGAAGTTGATCTGAAACTAGTTTTGAATATTGAGAGACTCAAACTAAGTATAAGTTGGCAAGCTGGAAAAGCAGACGTCTTGGGGAAGGGAAAACGTAAGACCTTATGAACCTTGTTGCTGATTGACCAAGTGAACCTCGAGGCTCTTTGTGTGAAACTGTGATGTCTTCTTGGGGAAGGGAACCCCGAGACTTTGTGGCACTGTCTTGAACCTGGGAAAGGGGAGCTGGAAAGTAAGCCCAGAGCTGGGAAAAGCTCAGAACTTTATTTGGAACACAATTTCTTTTGTTGCTGACATCCTTACACATTGGTTAGCTTTAGTTGCGAGGGCAAGTATAGGTTTTGGACACACAGGTTTTTAAATTGTACTTACTGATTCAGACTTTCCTTGGGTTTGTTCAGGTAGGTAAATACCACCTTAGCATAGGGAAAGTTAGGCCTTTAACCATCATGACATTTAAGTTAATAAACTATGTTGGTACTTTGAATCTGTTGTCTGTGTCTTGCTTCATGATGCCCTCACAACCCACCCCTAACCCCTCTTAGACTGGAAATGCAAAGTTTTTCTCCTGCGCTCTCTGTCATTATTACCTGGGAAAGGGGGGTTTATTACACTAGAATGGTGATTTGATATGCCTGATTAAGAGGAGATCACAATAGCGAGTGAGCTTTGTCTGGGTTTAGCAGCATGTGTTCGGTCTTTGGGTTAATTAAAAAGGGGAAAGGGCTAGACCATTTTCCTCCTTTAAGTTGTATGTTGAAATCTATGTGGCACCCTTTCAAAGTGTGATTAATTTGCCTTTCTGTTGCGGACACATCTACTCCGTAACCAAAAAGAGAATAGCCCGATTAAGGAGTATGAAACACTTTAATATTTGCATCCGTGCAGCAAGAGACGAAGCCAGTGTTTAATCAGCCTCACCATGTTTTATTCTTACAAGACTGGTCGAAAGAAAGGATATCCCCAGTTATTAAACTGATTTGATTGAATGTTTTTTGTGATTGTACAAACCAAGGCTATAAGGGGTGATTAGATCGAAGTTCTTCGTGATAAAGTTTTACACACATATTAGCAGCAGATGCAATAACCCACTACCAGATCTAAGTGATGTTTGAAGTGTTTTACCCAATTGGTCAGTATCGAAACTTGGAGCCCCACCAGCTAGTAATTTCTTGTAACTACAGTGAGTTTACCTCAAACCCCAGTGAAGTTGGCAGGTATTTATAATGAGTCTTTTTTTCAGTTTGGGCTATTAGGTGTCTGTTGCTTGCGACACTTGTACACCTAAACTATTTGAATAGAATACAGATGGGGAGGAATGGCCTATGAGGAGGTGTAGGTGTTGTTTTATAATGTGCACTCCCATTGACTGCCCATTGCCATGCTAATCCCTATGGGCCCTTCCCACAGAGTTCCTGCCCATACCCACCCTGAACACCACCTCATGGGAACGCTTTGTGTTCGTTTTAATCAAGCCTTACCATCCAACATTGCACTTTAAGTGCCTGACACTGTTTTTCCAAAGCAGTCTTTGTAGCGTTCATGACTTAATTGGCGCAAATGTGCTACTGTTGTAATAATGTCATAACCAGGTCTGCCTTCAGCCACTCATTTTATAAGCACTCTGCGTGTCCTTCCCTTAAGTTCCGTTAAAAACAAATGCTGGCAAAGCCAACAGTTTCGGCTTGTACATAAGTATTAGGCATATGCCAGGCGCAGGTATTAAATGTTCAGGTACTTGCACCGTTTTGCACCTGCTACCATCAACGGCCAGGTAATGCCACTAAGGTAGTGCCTAGCAAGTGGCTTTCCTATGCCTAAACAAAAGCCCAAACTGTTGACATTGCCAATGCTCGTTATACTAGCCACTAGGAGCAGGGTTCGAAATTACTAGGAGGTATTTAGCTACTGCTTCTGCCCTGGGAAGGTTAGCTGAAAACCAACAGTTAGCACAAGCTACCTTTGGCTCTCAAGGCCAACAGACATGCATATGTGACATTAACTGAGCGTTTTGGGAATGTAAAGAAATAAGAATTAGGATATATACAGGACACATTTAAAAATAAGGGATCATACAGAATTGGAAAAAGTTTAAGTGTGCATCTTATGTAGAAGTTAGATTTGCAGTGCGTTGTGTACTTGCTGCTGGTTCCCCAGCAGAAGCCCCATCCTTCTGGGTTATTTTATGCTCGACATCAGAATCTGGTTTTAGCTCGTGCTCATCGAATCTTAATTTCAAACCCTATTAGAAGTGTACACATAAAGGTCACGAAAGGTCACGAGGAACAGACCGTTTTGCACTGTGGTATAGTTCTTTTTGAAGTTGATGTTTTTCAGTATGCTGATGCACAGGAAGTGACAAAAGGAACTTGTATCAAGTCTATTTTATGAAGTCATGTTTCTTAAGGTATATATTATATGTGGTATCATGGGTATTGGGGTGCAGGTGCTGAACCTGATCTATCTGGTATGTGAATAAACCAAAAAATGGCAGCTGTCCATTTTCTTCTGTCAACACTCTCATATCATTAGCAAGTGAGATACAATGGACAGGCCACTGGTGCAGACACCTGCAGGTCCTTTCCAAATTACTGTAGGTTGGCCATTCATCCTAAAGTAAAGCAGGAGTACTATTGCTCAGGCAATAACATAGGTGTTCACTTTGCAAACAAAACGGCTGGATGTTATTCTCTCAAAGGGAATTCGACTAATGCTTATGCTGTTTGATAGTGTTGAAGCTGAGAAGGCTTTTGATAGGGTTAGTTGGACATTCCTCTGTCAGGTTTTGGCCAGGGTGAATTGTGGCCTGTGATTTTTGCAGGTTTTTAGTGCTCTATATAATAGTGCCAATGCTGTGGTTATGGCTAATGGCTGCATGTCTGAGCGATTACCCATTCAGAGGGGTACACGTCAGGGTTGCCCCTAGTAGCCCTTGTTGTTCTTTTTATAGAGCCCTTGGTCATTGTGATCAGGGAGCAGGCAGGAAAAAGGAATTTCATTTGGGGAGTGCTTTTCCAAGGTGCTTTTGTATGCAGATTACCTCCTGATTTTGCTTTTGGACCCCAAATGTTACGGAATTGCTCTCTGCTTTGTGGTCTTTTTGGCCAGGCTTCTGATTATAAGGTTAACGCTTCCAAAACTTTGGTCTTTCTGATCTCGACTTCCTGCCATAGGGGGCGATTTGGTGTTGGACGGGATTATGGGGCAGATGGTGGATTCAGGTATCTGGGTATTCAAATCACCAGGCAGGTTGGCTCGTTAATTGCTTTAAACGTTCATCTTAAAATTGCAGGAATTACAGTGTTGTGTCTTAAATGGGAACGGTTCAATTTGGGCTTAAGTTAATGTTATCAAGATATCCTTGCTTCCAAAGTTGCTGTATGTCTTTAGTATGCTTCCTCTTTCGCTCTCAGGTGAGCTTTTTTGGATGGTGAATAAAGTGTTTCATACATTCCTTCGGGGAGGGGGCGGGAAATCAATGATCCCGAAAGACATCCTTATGAAACCTGTACGCTTGGGTGGTTTTGGCTTTCCCAATGTTCGTCTGTATCTATCCCACTGCTTACTCGCTGCGTACCATGTATTACTGGCTCAGGAGGGACTCTGCGGACTGGGTTGTCATTTAAAGGAATCTGACGGCCCTTTCCCCCCATTGGATTGTTTGCTTTGTATGGAGAAGAAACTGCCTGTTGGTCTAACCCCACTGTTTCTTAAACATGTCTTGAAAGTGGAAGAAAAGCTGTGAGGCTTGTGGTGTAAGGTACATTCTAGGTTTGGACTCCTCTTTATGGAAAAATCCAGAGCTGGAGAACGGTTATCACATTCACGTGTATATCATGGCAAATGACAGGAATCTGGAGCCTGGGGCAAGTTTATGATCGTGTTTCCATGCTGGACGTGAGTTTTTGTGGTTTAAATATAAGCTGTGGGACGATTAAGGCAATCCGTCCACCAGCATTGTGGGGTCGAGGCTTTGAGGTGGGCCCCAGGGAGGCGGGATGTAGACAGAAGCAACACACATGAAAGGTAAAAAACACTTTTGCGACTCAGCCCTTCTAGATTGAGTCGCATGGTCTGGGCCTAGTATTCCCAACGACAACACACAGAGACAGAACTCTACAACCTCCTTTATTGTCCTCTACATCGTTCTGGTCCCGGACTCTGGTAGCCCTTCCTCTTCCTCCCCTGTCCCTGGTGTCAAGTCCTTCCTCCTTAAAGAGGGGTTTGTCCTGTTTTCCTGGTAACACTCACCCCCCCCACTTAACATGAGACTTCCCTGGCTACATTTGTTCACTCAGCGGCTGGGGTCTCCTTACGGTCCGATGAGGCCTGCCAGGTCACTTGCAGGTCCTACCTGCATTTTCTCGTTGCAGTGTTTCGGTTGCCTCTTTGCTTTCTGCTCTCTCCGTCTGGGCCACCGCATCTTCCTTTGGTCCCGGTTCCTGCAGGTATAACTTGCGGAAGAGGGAAGCCTTTAGCGTCATCTCGCTGTGGTCCCCCGTTGTGTTTATCACAAGTCCGTTGTCCACTGTAAGTAGGGCGGGGGATCTGCACGGTCTTGTGAATCCGTCCTTTTGTACTGTCTCTGGCGCTCTGTGGCCGTCTCCTTGATCAGGAGTTGTGGGTCTGTGGCCTTTCGTTTGCGGTCTGCCCTTTCCTTGTCTCTCCAGCATCTTGCTCAAGCGTGTAGTCCTTCACCTGGGTGACTTCCAATGGTCCATACTGGAGGTCAATGAGGGCACACACTAGTGCCGTCCGATGGCTGAGACGGCTGCGCCCTGTTGCGGGACTCAGTACCATGTGGCTGGTGGCAGGTACTCTGTGGCCTCTGTGAGTTGGGCCACAGTGGGACTGTCCTTTTGGCTGTAGCGGCTGTGCTGTTCCCCACTGGAATGCGTGAGCTTGGGACTTGCTCAGGGGGTATGCTTCCTCTCTGGTTTGATAAAGTTGCTTGTTCTGGACTTTCACTGTAGCCTCCGCATTCACGACGAATTGCGTGGGCAGGTTTCCAGTCAAGACCGTGACCTTGGCTGCCCCGGTGTCATCTGGTGTGGTGCTGATCAGTCTCCCGTACTCTCCCTTGTATCCATCATGGGAGTGGTATTGGTCCCCCCCCCCGATTTCGGCACCTCGTTTCCAATGTCATTCCACTGATACCTCCCACCCTCCTCCAGTTAATCTCTTGCCCTTCCCCCTTGAAGTACAATTCTCTCAGACACCTTCTCCCTGGTAGCTCTTTGCCATTCTTCCCCCACCACACTCTGCTCCTTCTCTTCCTGTCACCATATCTTTCCTCGTACAGCTCTCCAACTCTCTCCAAATGCTTCCTTCAACTACTCCAACAACCCAAGCTCTGATAGGGTTGGGAGATGATTGTATACTGCACTAAATCCTCCCTTGCGCTGGTGAACTGGATGGCCCCAGGCGGCCCATAAGACTGGGGGGTCTCCAAACAGCCCTTTAAGATGAGCAGCAGCACCCCTGATATAGATGGGGATGCAGATTCGCACTCTTGCATCAAATAATAATGAAAACTCAATAGTTTGGCAAAGGGAGTCTGTTTAATGACAAGTACATAAAACGGGGTGTTCAATTAACATCAGCAACCGCTCGATCTTCCTTCTCGCATAAACTCAGATTAATTTTAGAAAAACCACAATGTTTATACCAAAAACTCGTCATCATCGATGTGTAATCTTAAAAAAACCTAACACGCAACATGATTGGTTATAGGAAGGTAACGAACATAGGTACTATATCTGTATATGGTAACAGGGAGGGGGGATTGGGTAATAATATCAGGTGGGGCAACTAAGCCCTTCCTTTGAACTGGCTACTGTAAACATTATTCAAAGTACGATGTCCCATTGGCTCTACTCTTTCTAGAACCCTAGATTACATGGTCCACTATGATTGGGTTGGCATTGATCCCACACATTCTTTTCCACTTGCCCTTAGCAGCATGCAGAATAGTTGGCCAGGTGCAGGGAGTAAGTCTGCACCCCAGCTTTCCTTCAATTTATGTTACAACCATGCATCACCTCAGTGGCCGTGTGTCAATTACTGCTTTCTAGTTTGGCCTTTCGTCTGCTTCTCGTCTGAGAAAGTTAATGAGTATGGGTACGACAAGGCTCTATGCGTAAGTGTGAAAGTCTCATTCCTTTCTACCTGCCTTACCACGTGACTGGGACACCGTGAAATCGGCCTCTTCTTCATGCAATTCTGCCTATTTGATTTAATTCTGTCAGTCGTATACCATCTGCGGCTTATCTCGACCTTGCTGAAAAGGAGACTCTTGTTATTCTTATCTTTAGTTGTAGGCATCGCTAGCCTATTTCAGCCTGGTACGACCTTGGCTTCCTTGCATGGTTACCTTCAGCAGGGTTTCTCTCTGTCTTTACTTCTCGATTTTGCTGCGGCCCTCTCCGCCTTAGACCTTTAGTAACCTCTATTCAATTCTGCTCATGTGCGTAGTGGATTTTTCACTCCTCTTTAAAGTGCTTTTGAGGTAGATATATGTATAGTTGGCACCCGCCGCAATCTCTTTTTCTTCTAAGCTAAGCAAGCTTTACGATTTCTTCGCTTCTTGCGGTTTCTTGCATATGTACACGTTTTAACTGACTTCATGTCTCCATCGGGCATATGGCCTAGGTTTCTTCATCTTGAAATCAACTGTTTCACCTTACGCTCAAGATGTGACTTATCCATGATGTTTCTACTTGTATCTGAGGTGCACTACCAGACGCAGGTTGTGGTGGTGGTCAGCGAGCATCAAAAGGCTCTTGCTCCCCCTAAATCCCATCTACCAATAGGCTTCCTGATTACATTTTTTGGGATTAATTTCTTTTGGTTGTTTGATACATTTTTCATTTGTTTGGTGTTTAATATTAGTGTTGTGCTTTGTCTAGATTTATTTTTTTATGTGTATGCATCTATTTAGTCACCCTGCTGTACACAATTGTCTGTTTCAGCTTTGTGATATAGTAGTATAATCATTTAAAAAGTGCATCCATTGCATTTTAAAACTTGATGGGAGGGAGAGGGGTGCCAACTACAATGGCTGTTTATTGTGCGCATGACGTAACTCTACACGTTAACTGCTGCTTTATCTTTCTTCAGATCTGTAGTTTTATTTCGTGACTCGCGCCATCTTCCCTTCTCCCCTAGGATGAATTTAAGCAATGGTTTATTTAATGTAATGTCTCTTAACAAATGTTTTTTCGCTCTGAAGCTGAGAACTTTACTAGAATCAATGGCCGTAAAGAAACAATCAATGGATACAATGAATAGTTCGGGTCCTTCAGAGGCTCTTGTAGTGTTTATAAGGAGTAATTCTATATTTACGCTGCTGAAATCCCCTGATTGCACATTACGGCTTAGAAAAGGATGAGTAGCTTTTTAATGTAACCTGGCTCTTGATAGTACTCACTTCTGTTCTTTCCAATCTCTTTTTTTAGTGCCTATCCTGATGTGCTTAATAGTTCATTTGCACAATGTTTTGCAATTTAAAAGGGAACAAAGCTTGCCTCGGTTTTGAGGATGGAGGGAGCACATTGTTAGCCATCATATGGGCGGTGGAGTACAGTAGCTTCGAATAAGAGTGATGCTGGGTACTACTCCTGTCCTGGCAGGGAAGTTTTTCCTGGCATCTCCCTGCAAGCCCATCTGTCTTTTCAGATCATAATGTGGCAGATGTGGCCTCCATTGCGTAGAATACCGCACTGCTTCCCTGTAATATTTCTGCATTGCCGAAGATGTTGAAGCACGGAAGGTGACCAAAAGCTTCCGTGCAACTTTGCACCGCTGCACAGACATTTCCGGACGTAAACAAAGTTTACTTGGTTACAGCTGAACTATGGCCACACCAGCAGACTGACCTTTTATCTTTGTCTAGATGATTTTTAAAATTCTAGGACTGTTGCCCAAAAATGTAGGGTACGTTACGTTAGATAGTAATTGGGAATCAGCTCACTGGTCACTCTCATATACTAAAGCTGATATAGAACTTTTAATAAAGAGTTCTTCTACATCTAGAGCGGCAGGGCCAAATGGGCTGAGTAATTGGACATTGAAAATGAATCCCTCACTGTGGGCCCATCTGCTTAAATTACTTTTTGATCAAATTATTAGAACACATCGGCTCCTGGAGTCTTGGAAAAATTCAATCACAATTCAAATATTTAAAAAAGGGGATAGACTCCTAGCAGTGAACTATAGGCCAATCTCGCTATTAGATGCTGATAGTAAAATCTTTGTAGGCCTAATTCTAAGGGAGCTAGAAGATTGGGCCAAATCAAATAGTATAATTCCGAAACAACAAACTGGCTTCAGAAAGGGACTATCTACCTCCTTGAATGGTCTGACTCTTAACTGTCTAAATGGAGATGTGGGAAACAAGCATGGTAAACCCCTCTTCGGAGCTTGGATTGATCTCACCCAAGCCTTTGATACGGTCATTCGATCACTTATGTGGAAGAAATTGTATGCTTGGGGAGTTCCATCACACTTGCTCTCTATTCTAGTTGAACTCCATCAGAATACTAGAATGAGAGTGAGAATTTCTAAAAGTGGGATATTGACACCCCCAATACGGGTTGAGAGAGGGGTACGCCAGGGTTGTTTGATAGCGCCTCTCTTATTTATTCTCTTTTTGGCTGATTTAGGAATGGATCTGAATGACAGTGGCCTAATACCTCCACGGATAGGTTTAACCAAAATTAATTGGTTAGCCTATGCGGATGATGTGGTGGTACTGGACCACGCACAGGTCGGCCCTCAGAGATTGTTGCATAAACTTGACCTATATGCCCAAAAGAATGATCTTAAGATTAATCCGGAGAAATCAAGGATCCTTATATTTAAACATCCGAAAAAAATAATCAAGAACTACTCGTGGGAATTGGACGATAGAAAAATTGAGTTAGTCTCTGAGCTAACATATTTGGGAGCCACAATTAAATCCTACCCGACTAAGAGTAATTTATTAGAAATGATTAATTTAAAAGACCCTTAAGCTGGGGGCACAGATGAAAAGGATAAAAATGAAATCTGCAAATTTTCGATACTCCCATTGATAAAATTCTATATAGGAAAGGTGGTCCCGATCATTCTGTATAGTATGGATACAAATCTACTCGCATTGGATGTAAATTGGGACTTGATTGAATCAAAACTCTGGAAATCAATACTATCTCTTCCAAATTGTGTTCCAATTGCCTCTGTGAGGTATGAATTGGGGCTCTCTTCTTTAAGATTGTGGCTAGAGTGGAAATGGATTTCCCTATATAGGTCCCTGTTGGTTCCTATAAAGGATTCTCTATACGAGGATCTGTCCATCCTGCTCCATGATAATACTTATATATTTCTTGAAAAGTTAAGACTGAAATGTCAAGATCTATTAAACAGTTCAGACTGTACAACAGATAGCTTGATCCAAAACCCAATGAAAGTGAAAGGTAGTCTGAAAAGGTGGGATTGGGTGACCACCGAAGAAAGGATGAGGATGACAAAATGATCACAATCGTTCTCCAGTATGGGTAGAAAAAGGACAAGTTTTGCCCCATATCTGGAAAAATATCCAGATCCATGCTCCAGGGTATCTTTCTGAGGTTTAGACTTAATTTACTACCTACCTTGGAAATCCAATCAGCCAGAGATTTGATTCAATCTGGGAACTGTTGCATAAAATGTGATGCCAACGAATGTCAAACACTAAAACATCTGGTAATTAAGTGTACTGGTACAAGGGAGATGAGAATTTCGAGATTGAGAAATTTGTACACGATATCAGCTGGTTAGATACGGAGGAATTTTGGTCCAGAGCTGCTTCTGGTACTGAAACTTTCCTAACAGCAGAAATGGTAAGACTAATGAGAGATCTAAAGCTAGATAACTATCAAAGGAAACCGGGATGAGAGTTGTACGTTTTATTAATGTTTTAGTTCTAATCTTCTTTTTTTTTTTATTCTCATTGGTTCAAATGTTTTTAGATAAACTATGTATTGTCTGTTTTTTTTTTTTGGAATTTTCTTTTTGTGAAATGGTTTGTATGTAAAGAACAGTGTAAAAAGTCATACACTTTGGCTAATGCACAATACATTAAAAAAGTAGGGTACGTCACTTTTCAAATGCGTATAATTTAAGAGCCTGCTGTGGGATCGGGCGACTGCAATATGGTTCAACAAGGCACGCAGGTTAGTTCACACTTGTTGAATGCCAGTATTTTCAGTCGAGTAATCGAGGTTTATTGCTGGAAGACATCAGTTTCTTCCAGGGGGTCTCGATGTCCATAATGGGTGAGAGGGAAATGACTCACAGAAACCCTCACTCGTTCTAGAGGAGCTGTGCCAGCCCAGGAGAGCTCACTCAACTGTTAGTTGCAGCTGAAGGAGCGCTCTTGGACTGGCTTGAACTGTCAAAGGGAAAAGCGGTTTCCCCTTGACTGTTGGTTCCGCAGCCATGCATGTCCAATAGGCCGTGCAAGGCTGAGGTGTTTTTGCTTCCCCTGCTTTGCATTGGCCATTGGGGATGCTGACTGGGGACTGCTTGTTTGTATGTGTGAGGGGGCGCGCCTGTGCCTCCCTGCACATACAAACTCTGAGGGGCGCCATGTGATCGGTGCTCCTGCACGCACAAGCAGGAACTTGTAACAATGCATTTTTTTACTGGGCATCTGTCACAGATGCCCAGTAACAAATCATCATTCTGCAGTTGATAAAAGAAAGGATGTGTCATTACTTGGCCAGACCAACATTTTGGGAATGCCAGTCTAGCCCTTTTCTTTACTGTGGCACAATGTTTTTTTCTGGATATCTATGATAAACCAAGCATGATATGTTATTTGGGTAAACTGGCATTTTGGGGCAGCCAGTCTAGCCTTTCTTAATGTGGCATTTTGTTTAAAATCTGGGCATCTTTGATGAAGCAAGCATGTTAAGTGTTATTACATGCCTAGACTGGACTACATTGTGCAGCCAGTTAGGACGTGATTTCTTATTGTGTCATGGCATTTTTGAAGGCAAAGCCAACGGGAGTAGGAATACTTGCATATTGTCATGTATTTTAGCTGAGTTAGAAGAACATATATTCATGAGATATGAACATTTTTCACAAACAGTGTAGTCCTATTATACAGTTGGTGCATACATGGGACTCAAATAAGTAGGCATATATTTTGCAGAAAGTACTGTAGTCAAATGTTGCATTTGAATTGTATTATACTATTTTGCACCAATGAAAGATCACAAATTAATCCTTTGTTGTCCTTCAAGCAGTCTGGGCTTCGAGCCAGGTTATCATTTGTTTATGGTACATGAGAGAACACTGTAAGCATAGGTTCTGGGCTGGGATCTAGTGGCTGTTTTGTTTATGTAAATAGTCCCTGGTGTTCATGTAAAAAACAATTTTCTGATGAACTTCATGCTACCAGATGTACTCTTGATATTACATTTGGGCAAGGTTAAGTCTTGTGGGGTTACGCTCGTAGAACACCATATTCTGAAGGAACATGAACATGTTCTCTTGGTTTATACTTTGAAAGACAGCAGAATATGTTTAGATATTCCTTCTGAATATGTAAACAGGTTCTCGGAATATATTGTGAAATCCAGAGGTTCTATAAAGAGAGCTTCTGGGAGGAGTAAAGCGAGTGCTGTTGAGCCGAGGACCCAAGCAAGCTGGATAGCTGTCTTCAGTCTAGATTATGGAAAAGAAAGGAAAGAGGCTCTGATTGTGCCTTTTTCTATCCTGGATTTTTGCAGCACTATATTGGGTTGTGCAGAAGGCACCATGTATCGCCATGGAAAAACCTACGGTTTGAACAGAACAGTATACAGCACACACATTCCAGAATTACATTATTACGGCGCCCCCATCACTGTGAACTCTGAAAATGTTGACTTTCTTTTTTATTTAGACCCCTTTTACACCACATATATATGTGGGGTGGGGTAGGGGTAATGGTATATAATGCAAATAGAGGGCCTGTGGGGGTGTCCCCCCATATATATGTGGTATAAAGGGGGCCAAAATAAAATCTGCAAATTCGGGGTCGCAGTGATGGAGGTTGCAGTAATCGTATAGATGCCACATTCCTACCTACAAGGATCTGATATCCCACACCGCCAAACCTATCTCAGCCATTTGATTTCTTACTATATGGGCAAACAAGAATATCTCAATATTCATGTGATACTACAGAAATGCACTGAACTGTATGACTCCAAAATATTGTACTGCCTTGACAAAGCCCGGTCGGGCGAACTGTTGGCCACGTAGTTGGCAATTGTTCCTTTTATATTGCCTTGAATATGAGCCAAAAACCTCATGTTGAAATATGTGGTTGTGTAAATCACATGAGATTATCTGTTCATGCTGTCTCAATAAACTGAATATTTATTTGTACACGCCCTCTATATACCTTTTTCTAGGAGTGCTTGCATAGGGATGTGCCCCCTGAAAACTCAACTATAATGGCTTATTGATGGCAGAGCCTCCAAAAGCTTCACCCTTTTGCTACTTGAGAGAACTATCCTTTTTCATTGAGTTGGATCTGAAAGCAGCAACCACTTAACTATAGCAGATTAAACCCATTAACCTACAGCAGCTCAAACTTAGAAAACTTTTTAATTCTGATTTGGCTTATGTTTGCAACATGCTCAATGCAACTGACACCAAATCTCTTTGAAGGCATTTCTCTTAGCATTAGAGACCATGATGGTTTAGGTGGCTTTTTTGATTTGATATTTTGAGGATTTTTGTGATTGTGCAACTGAAGCCTCGCTCCAGCTTCAGCTGTTAGCTCAGCGTTCACCTCTCCGCTGTCACAGAGGAGTGGTGTAAGAAATAAGAGATGGGCTTTACCTGTTTTCATATCACATTAAGAAAGGGAAGAGGTATTCAAGGAGCTATTAAGAGACTGTTCAGTTGAGAGGTAATTGATATGCATTAGGTGTTTTCGTGTTAGCCAATTAACATTCAAATTGCCTTTTTAAAAAGCTTTTTTTGTTTATTGATGTGATTCATTATCAGTAGAGACACAGGCTAGAAAAGGATAGAAGTGTTTTCATTAATAACCTTTGTTACATCGAGTGTTTTAGTAATCAGTGATAATTGCTATGATGTTTTTATTTCTTTTTCTTGCAGGGGAGTGTGAGGGCATTCATTGCGAACCTTTATTAAGAATCTTATCCTGAACATATGTGCATGTGGATTAAGTGTGGGGTGTCTGTGTATATTGCAGTATATTGTCTTGCAGTATATTGTGCCTGTTTCAATAAGGAATGGTTTGGTAGATAGTTTAGCACTGGTCCCTCCATACCTTTTTAAAGACATTAGGAAATCGGTCGATTGAAGAAGAGTGAGGGTTGCTAACCCACTGCAGGGGTTTATTGTCCACTCTCACTTACATCTGCTTTTCTCTAGCTCTATACCTACCATGACCACTACGAGGGTGGGGGGGGAGGTATAGCGCACTTCCTTTGGGATGGAGGACATGTTTTCTCATAGTATCATTACTGACCTTATGTGCAAAGCAAACATTAGTATGTTCTTATATATGAATTCTGGCATATATTGGTGCATCCGGAATGGAAATGTATAGGCACATCAGTGTGAAAATGTTTTTATGTTGGCATATATTGTGAGCAAAAGCATCATGAAAATGTGTTTGGTAATGCACTTTTGGCCGCTTGAACCTATTGCATTTTGGATTAGTTACCCTACAAAACCATTCGCAAACTGTCTTTTTATCCAGTTTTTCAAAGAAAGTGTGCTGTATAGTTCACCATTTTAACCCAATATAAAAACGAATTAGCGGTTAGTTGGTGTGGGCTACGCTCGGTCGCTCTGGCATATTTGTGGGAAGTATTTACGCCCTATTAAAACATTCACCAACCGCCACGTTTTTTTCTTATGTCACCAGTCTGCAATCTGCGGCTCTCCAGATGTGTTGGACTGATTGCATTGGCCCTCACCATTGACCATGCTTGCTTGGGCTGATGGGATTTGTAGTCCAAAACATCTGGCGAGCCAAAGGTTTCCCATGTCCTGTCAATCTTAAGTGACTGGGTGTCTCATGAAAGTTCTGTATTGTCCCTGAAAACTGTGCAAGAACAATGTTTACATTAAATGTGATTTATAAATGCACCCACAAACAAGTTTTAATGTGAGTGCAACAGTATCTTAAAAGAACACTGCAAATTATGCAGTCAGGTTTCATTGGGTAAACATGTAACATCAATACACAACATATTTTGTCACAACAGTAAAGCCGTTAACTTTCAGTGACTTCAAGCGATGTTGAATGTATATATATTCTCTTTGCGTGTTTTGGTTTGAGCCCTTCTCCTGTAGAAGATGCATCGCAACTTCTGAAAATCTCTAGATAGATACTAGCATAAAATATGTTTAAATGTGTTGCATTCCACTATTTCAAATGTGTCCTTCATTGTCTTACTCATAAAGTGGTATTTAACGCTAAACTTAATATGGATTATGTTGATTTGCTTAGCTCCCCAACACTAAATATAATTGATTAGAAAGCTTTTATCTAATTATGTAGAGTCTAGAACGAGAAAATAAGGGCCTCATTTCGAGTTTGGTGGTAAATCTGCAGAATTATTGTCAAAATCGTTTATCCTTCCCACCGCCACTCTGTCCCGTGGGCATACCACGGGTTATGAGTGGTGGCAAGGCGTTGTTAATCATTTTCGGCGTCCATAGCACTCCATGGCTGCACTACAGAAAGCAGAATTTTTGCTGCGCTAATTCCAGAGAGATTTGGCCATTAAAGTGGATAATATAGCGCCAGCATGTTGGTGGGCAGAATTACTTTGTTTACTGCATGCCACGCTCTTCATGCAGTACTGGGACTAGTGTCCCACTCGAGTGCGACGTAACTGGCAAAGGTATTATTTTTGATGACTATTACCTTAATAAATATATCAAATCATGACTAGCTTACTTGACATTTCTGGATGGCGGTTTCTGTAAGTCCAAAACAGATGCTTGTCATGGAGTTCCTCATCCTGTTGCGGCACTACACGCTGTCAAAATATAATCTACAAAGCAATCGCAGTCATGCCTTCTTTATCAATTGAATGCTATAGATACATCTGCAGCTTATTCATATAGAACTAACTCTACACCCTGATAAATGGTCAAATGATATGAACGTTGTAAATCTTTACTCCTGAACGGTACACAAAATGTATTCGTTTGCTCAGGCCATGCCTTCTGAAAGCACTTGTCCCAAGGTGGCTCTGCATTTGACCTACTTTATTCAGAACCTAAAGTGCATCCCTTGACTCTGTGCTTGAAGCATCTCTGTGATGTGGTATGTGGAAAACTGACATTTGGCAAAATGAGGGACAAGCGTCTCGAGGCCTCTGGGTCCATCCCAGTGCCTTAAGTGGCACTACAAATCGAGCCGGGGCTCATCGAGGGGGCGTGGCCTAACAACGGGGGTCTTCATGGCCCATTAGGCCACGCCCCCTTGACGAGCCCCGGCTCAGTGGGCTACTGGCACCCCTGCCAGGCAGCCTTTTGTAGAGATTAGCACCCTCTCCCCAATGGAGGACAGGGTGCTGATCTCTGCATTTATTTTGTATAGGCTTGCCTGGCAGGGGAGAGCGCCTCGCCTATTCAGCCTTAATGGTGGCGCTGCCCCTCGCCAGCTGGGGAGGGGCAGCGTCACCATTATGCCTGAAAGGGCAAGGCCACTGGAAGCAGAGGCCTTTTTCCTAAAGACTGACAGGCCGATTCATGGAATCAGCGTGCGCCGAAAAAACAGCGAAAATCGCAGTGCAAGTGCGATTATCGCACAGAAAACATCGCACATCAATTCATGGAAGTCCGTGCCCGCGCGAAATGTGGGATGTGCGCTGAGAAAGTGCGCGGCGCACGCTGGCGCACGCTGGCGCACAGGTCAACGAACGCCGTGCGATAAGGCCACAGCGAATTCGCACATAGCGCGGCGCACATAAAAAAAGTAGGCGTAACACGGGGCGTCACATGCAGAATGGGGAACAACTTGTGAAAATGTGGGCGTCACGGGGGAAGTGCAGGAGGCAAGTGCGCAGAACGCCCACACGCTCGCCTACAACACGTATTCATGGAATCGAATAGGGAAAAACAGCGCACGGCCAAAGACGCGCACAGGCCCATACATGTGCGCCACACGAAAGCAGCCGGTAGCGTCCCTGCGCAGGAAAAAAATGTGCGCCAAAGTCCTACACGCGCGAGAAGGCCCACACGCGATCGGGCCTGGAGGAGCGTGTGCATGTATTTCAGGGGTGCGCGTGAAGTTCCACACGCGATTGGCCTGGGCGCGTGTATTTCAGGGGTGCGCGAGAAGCTTCTCACACGCGATTGGCCTGGGCGCGTGTATTTCAGGGGCTCGCGGGTGTTTTCACACGCGATCGGGCCTGGGGGAGCATGTGCATGTATTTCAGAGGTGCGCGTGAAGTTCCACACGTGATTGGGCTGCGTGCGGGTATTACAGGGGTGCGCGAGAAGCTTCTCACACGCTATTGGCCTGGGCGCGTGTATTCCAGGGGTTCGTGTGAAGTTTTTCACGCGATCGGGCCTGGGGGGGGAGCGGGGTACCACTCACCGTCTGCCTTGCGTGTAGAAGAACGCGTAGCCAACACCCGCTGTGAAGTAATAGCGTGTGAACCCCAACGGATGGAAAACACACGCACCGCATCAAAGCACGTACAGAGCAGTGTAAAGGCATGCAGGATCTCCAAGCCCTGCCAGGGCAATGCCCGTGCGCGAAACGCCACAGACGCGCTTACGCTGTAAGGGCCTTTGGTCCAATGAAATCGCGTACGCGTGCTGACGCGCCTACGGCCCTTTCCTCGAATTTCACGCTGACGTGCAGGATTTTAACGTGCCAAATCACTCCGTATCAAGCTGGCCACGCGAAAACACACGGAAGACCACGCTCCTGCCCAGAAGGCCGAATCACTGCCCCGAACAGCCTCCCATGTGCCATCTGCTGCTGCCTGCCTGCTGCCACCGTGCCCTGCCATTTGGTGCCTGCACATCAGCCATCTGCAGGGGTCCAGTTGCTGTGTCCACCCCTGCTGGAACAGAAGACTCCCGACTCGGATAACATCGCTCCACAGCCCAGCCCCAGGACCCAGTTGCCCACCCACTCCTGCCCCTGGGGTTGCCATGTCGGGCACATCAACATCTGGCACCAGTGGCAACCCCCGGCCAGAGGGGCAGAGGGGCACCAGCTTCACTGCCACCGAAGTTGGTGTCCTGGTGGAGCAAGTCCTGGGGCAGTATGATGCCCTCTTTGGATCGTCCCGCGCCAACAAGGAAGGACGGGAGAGGATCTGGGCCGACTGTGTGGTTGCCATCAACGCGGAGGGGGTGGCAACCCGCACCATCCAGAAGGTAAAGAAGCGCTGGGAGGACTGGAGGTCCAGGACCCTCATAAAGGCCCGGCGCCTCGTGGAGGGGGGCCGGGGCCGCATGAGTTCCATCCAGATGAGGGTCCTGGAACGCGTACACCCAGTGCTCCACGCCCAGGTCCTTGAGAGGGAGACCCGTCTGGAGTAGAGTGGTAAGTGGCCAAGCATTGCTGTGTGAGACAGGGCATGTTGCAGTGTGCTGGTTGTCTGATACTTGCCTGCATGTGTGACATAGGCCATGTACGCATGTATGTGTGCAGGGACATCGTGGTAATGCATGTGCGACCAGTAATGTGTGAACCGCACGGTTGTTGCATGTGTTTAAATGCGACATGGGGAGCCCTATGCAGATTGCACACATGAGAGCATGGCAGTCTCTGTTCCTGGACATGGGTGGGGGTGAGGGATGCGTGCTGATGCCAGGTACATATATGGTATCCATGTCTGTGTGCCTGACCTGCATTTCTGTGACTTGTGAATGCCATGGATGCATGACACATGTCTGTGACAATTTACAGATTCACTGATGCAGCCTAGTCATCCTTGTATGCACTGTGATTGGGGTGTACGGGGCCAGATGGATGTGACTGAGGTGAAGTGTGTGCATGTGATAGGCATGACCCATGATGCATGTGAGTACCATTACATTGTATGTTTCGAGAGTCCATTGGACATGTATGGAAATGTCCATGGCATGCACCATGACTGTCACTGTGTGTGTTTTGCCTGGACTGACACATGTGTTGTGGAGTGACATGATGGAAGTGTACTTTGACAGTGGCACTCATCTGCTATTGCTTCCTGTCTAGGGGACCATTGTACAGTACCCTGATGCTTGTGTTCTATGTCTCCCTCTACGCAGCGGCTAGTGAAGAAGAGGGCAGAGACGGCGCTGTGGAGCAAGGCGGCGGGGATGCCCCCACGGCTGCAGTGGAAGGGGTGGGTGAGCCCCCACAGGGGCCTGCTACGGCGGTAGACGGTGAGGAGCCATCCAGGTTGGTGGTTTCCACAGAGGAGGAGGAGGCCGCCACTGAGGCGCACATGGGGCCTGGTGGGGGCATCCCTGCTGGTGCAAGTGGTGCACTCCAGGGGCAGGAGGCAGCACAGGTCACCGTGGAGGGGCCTGTGCATGTCGCTGTCCCGGACCCTGTGGGTGCACCACCATGCACCAGCAGGGATGCCCCGTCCCAGGCCCGTCCGCAGGTAGAGGGGATGTCCATGTCATCTGACTCCCCTCCACCTGCGGACGAGGGGAGCCCTGGCCGTATGGAGAAGGTCCTGATTGGGGTCGCGATGCGCACAGCTGTGATTCGTGATGCCGTGCGTGCTTCCCAGGAGGAGCACGCACGTCATCACGAAGAGCACCGTGCCGACGTGGCCCAATTGGGATCGTCCATGTTCGGGGGTTTCCTGCATGTGTCGGCCAATCTGGCGGCCCTCTCCTCCTCTGTGGAGACTATACGCCAGTCGTTCTCCTTGCCGTCTTCCGGCTCAGATGCCTCCAGGGCCCCCTGTGGACCTGCCCCGACCAATGCAGCCACCTCGGTGGGGATCCCATCCCTGCCACAGTCGGGAGTCGGAGGTCCAGCAGGGGTGGACACACCAGCAACTGGACCCTAGCAGATGGAGGATGTGACGGCATCATCGGTCAGGGCACGTGCACGACGGCGTCGGTGGTTTCCATCAGCCTGGATGCCGTCGTGCTGGGACAGGCAGTTGCGTCGGAGGCAGCGGCAGGCTCGACGTGGGAGGCATCGTGGCTCGGGGCCATCAACATCAGCGGTGCAGGCATCGGCCGGAGGTCTGGAGAACCCTGGAATGGGAGTGTCTTCCTTGTGGGAGCGGTTGGGCCAGCAGATAGGTGCGGAGCGGCAGCGGGCAGAGGAGGAACGGCTCACAATGGTCAGGGCGGAGAACTCCATGCGGAGGGCGCTGAGGCGGGCTGAGTGCCTCGAGGTCTTCGCAGGGAGTTTGAGCTGGACACTGCATTATCCCTGCGGGACCTCTGGGCCAGGGAACATGCCCGCCTCCAAGCCATTGAACAGGAGTTCGATGATGCCCTGGCCCATGACAACAACCAGTGAGCCGTCGGACTAGCCCGCTGCCCTTGTAAATAGTTATGTAGTTAGTGTAGGTTTCCTTTGCTTTTTTATTTATTTTTGACCTTTTGGACAATGGGCCAAATTTTTGTATATAGTTTTATTTTATTAGGTAGTATTTTCTATGTAGGTTTCATCTCTTCAGTGGGATCATGGACCCTGGTTTGTTTATCTGTATATAGTTGACTGTTGGATTTTTTGATTTTTTTTTTTTTGGATTTACCCATGGAGCAATGGTTTTCGGTTTTGTTTTTACCTTGGATTTACTTTCTTGAACTGTGACTTTGGACACCTTTCCTTTGGATTATGATTTGTCGTTTTTCATTATTTTACGGACATGCTGCTTTTGGTTTTTGATTCCCATTGTCATTTGTTTATTTTTAATTCCATTTATGCTGTTTTTAATACATTTTTTTCATCAAACTTCAATGTGTAGTATCATCTCATTGGTATCATGCATATCATGATATGGGTTTTGAGATTCACTGACACCCATTGGGTGTATGTGAGGGCCATGTGTTAATTTCCAGACTTGCTATTGGGGTTCTATCATGTCATTGCCATTTCTAGGTGGGTGGATGCAATACTCGAGTGGGTGTTTTGCATTTGGAGGCTGACCATAAGGGCCAGGGATCTAGATTGTGATGACATGTTGGCTGGGGGACATGGGTGGGGGCCTGCTGGCAGGTGCCCCACCGTGCTGGGGGGTGGGGGTGCAAGGGGTCATGAGTGGGGGCCTGCTGGCAGATGCCCCGCAATTCTGGATGTGGGGGTGCAAGGGGACATGAGTTGGTGATCATTAGTGCAAGGAGACATGTGCCTTTGCTGGGGGGCATGCCCATGTTGGGTGGGCTGCCTGCGGGACATGACCAGGGATGCAGGGTAGTCCCCTGTGGTGTGGGCTGCCTGCAGGGGCCGTGGAGGGTGTACAGGGAACACCTGGGAGGACCCACACTGGCAAATCACATGTAGGACTCCCCGGCACCCCTGAAATACACGTACCCTGCTGAAATCGCGTGTGAAACTTTCCGCGCACCCCTGGTATACACGCACACGCTCCCCCAGGCCCGATCGCATGTGAAACCACCCGCGAGCCCCTGAAATACACGCACCCAGGCCAATCGCGTGTGGAACTTCTCGCGCACCCCTGAAATACACGCGCCCAGGCCAATCGAGTGTGGAACTTCTCGCGCACCCCTGAAATACACGCACACGCTCCCCCAGGCCGATCGCGTGTGAAACCACCTGCGAGCCCCTGGAATACACGCGCCCAGGCCAATCGCGTGTGGAACTTCTCGCGCACCCCTGAAATACACGCACACGCTCCCCCAGGCCCGATCGCGTGTGAAACCACCCGCGAGCCCCTGGAATACACGTGCCCAGGCCAATCGCGTGTGGAACTTCTCGCGCACCCCTGAATTACACGCACACGCTCCCCCAGGCCCGAACGCGTGTGAAACCACCCGCGAGCCCCTGAAATACACGCGCCCAGGCCAATTGCGTGTGGAACTTCTTGCGCACCCCTGAAATACATGCACACGCTCCCCCAGGCCCGATCGCGTGTGAAACCACCCGCGAGCCCCTGAAATACATGCGCCCAGGCCAATCGCGTGTGGAACTTCTCGCGCACCCCTGTAATACACGCACACGCTCCCCCAGGCCCGATCGCGTGTGAAACCACCCGCGAGCCCCTGAAATACACGCGCCCAGGCCAATCGCGTGTGAAACCACCCGCGAGTCCCTGAAATACACGCGCCCAGGCCAATCACGTGTGGAACTTCTCGCGCAGCCCTGTAATACACGCACACGCTCCCCCAGGCCTGATCGCGTGTGAAACCACCCGCGAGCCCCTGAAATACACGCGCCCAGGCCAATCGCATGTGGAACTTCTCGCGCACCCCTGAAATATACGCATGCAGCCCAATCACGTGTGAAACTTCCCGTGCACCCCTGTAATACACGCGCCCAGGGCAATCGCGTGTGGAACTTCTCGCACACCCCTGAAATACACGCACACGCTCCCCCAGGCCCGATCGCGTGTGAAACCACCCACGAGCCCCTGAAATACACGCGCCCAGGCCAATCGCGTGTGGAACTTCTCGCGCACCTCTGAAATACACGCGCCCAGGCCAATCGCGTGTGGAACTTCTCGCGCACCCCTGAAATACATGCACACGCTCCCCCAGGCCCGATCGCGTGTGAAACCACCCGCAAGCCCCTGGAATACACGCGCCCAGGCCAATCGCGTGTGGAACTTCTCGCGCACCCCTGAAATATACGCACGCAGCCCAATCGCGTGTGAAACTTCCCGCGCACCCCTGTAATACACGCGCCCAGGGCAATCGCGTGTGGAACTTCTCGCGCACCCCTGAAATACACGCTCACGCTCCCCCAGGCCCGATCGCATGTGAAACCACCCGCGAGCCACTGAAATACACGCGCCCAGGCCAATCGCGTGTGGAACTTCTCGCGCACCTCTGAAATACACGCGCCCAGGCCAATCGCGTGTGGAACTTCTCGCGCACCTCTGAAATACACGCACACGCTCCCCCAGGCCGATCGCGTGTGAAACCACCTGCGAGCCCTTGGAATACACGCGCCCAGGCCAATCGCGTGTGGAACTTCTCGCTCACCCCTGAAATACACGCACACGCTCCCCCAGGCCCGATCGCGTGTGAAACCACCCGCGAGCCCCTGGAATACACGTGCCCAGGCCAATCGCGTGTGGAACTTCTCGCGCACTCCTGAATTACACGCACACGCTCCCCCAGGCCCGAACGCGTGTGAAACCACCCGCGAGCCCCTGAAATACACGCGCCCAGGCCAATTGCGTGTGGAACTTCTTGCGCACCCCTGAAATACATGCACACGCTCCCCCAGGCACGATCGCATGTGAAACCACCCGCGAGCCACTGAAATACACGCGCCCAGGCCAATCGCGTGTGGAACTTCTCGCGCACCTCTGAAATACACGCGCCCAGGCCAATCGCGTGTGGAACTTCTCGCGCACCTCTGAAATACACGCACACGCTCCCCCAGGCCGATCGCGTGTGAAACCACCTGCGAGCCCCTGGAATACACGCGCCCAGGCCAATCGCGTGTGGAACTTCTCGCGCACCCCTGAAATACACGCACACGCTCCCCCAGGCCCGAACGCGTGTGAAACCACCCGCGAGCCCCTGAAATACACGCGCCCAGGCCAATTGCGTGTGGAACTTCTTGCGCACCCCTGAAATACATGCACACGCTCCCCCAGGCACGATCGCGTGTGAAACCACCCGCGAGCCCCTGGAATACACGCGCCCAGGCCAATCGCGTGTGGAACTTCTCGCGCACCCCTGAATTAAACGCACACGCTCCCAAAGGCCCGATCGCGTGTGAAACCACCCGCGAGCCCCTGAAATACATGCGCCCAGGCCAATCGCGTGTGGAACTTCTCGCGCACCCCTGTAATACACGCACACGCTCCCCCAGGCCCGATCGCGTGTGAAACCACCCGCGAGCCCCTGAAATACACGCGCCCAGGCCAATCGCGTGTGAAACCACCCGCGAGCCCCTGAAATACACGCGCCCAGGCCAATCACGTGTGGAACTTCTCACGCAGCCCTGTAATACACGCACACGCTCCCCCAGGCCAATCGCGTGTGAAACCACCCGCAAGCCCCTGAAATACACGCGCCCAGGCCAATTGCGTGTGGAACTTCTCGCGTACCCCTGTAATACACGCACACGCTCCCCCAGGCCCGATCGCGTGTGAAACCACCCGCAAGCCCCTGAAATACACGCGCCCAGGCCAATCGCGTGTGGAACTTCTCGCGCACCCCTGAAATACACGCGCCCAGGCCAATCGCGTGTGGAACTTCTCGCGCACCCCTGAAATACACGCACCCAGGCCATTCGCGTGTAATACTTCTCGCGCAACCCTGAAATACACGCACATGCTCCCCAGGCCAGGTCGCGTGTGAAACTTCTCGCTCTGGTACAGGGTTGGCGCAGCCCTTTGCGATGGTTTTGCAATATTGATGGCTTTTCCTTGCGCGAGGGCGTTCTTGGGGGCGTAACTGGCGCTGCTGCAGGGTCGCTGCGCCACTCTGCGCCACGTCTGCTTTTGGAGGTGGGAATCCATGAATACGCTGTGCGGGGAAATTGATTTTATCGCACGCGGCTGGCGCAGACATTCGCACGGGCATGCTGTGCGCCAGCCGCGTGCGACACTTTTGAGAGGAATTACATGAATCGGCCTGTGAAACTCCCGCGAATCCGCAGGAGCTTCAGTATTTAGAATGCAAGGCCTCTGCTTCCAGCAGCCTCACGTTTTCTCCATAATGGTGGCGCCGGCCTACGTGCATCACTTGATTAAAGGGATGCCTCGTAGGTGCGGCGCCACCATTATGGCTAAAAGGCATTTTTTTCTGAAGCCTGAAGCTCTCGCTCACGAGCAAGAGCTTCAGGCTGTAGAAAAAAATGCCTTTTTGTGTAGTGGCCGGGGCTGCCAGGGGAGATTAGTGGGCCCCGGCAGGGCCCTGCCTCAAAACGAAAAGCCCTGGTCCATCCTGAAAACTTTAAGTAGACATCGTCAAACTGGCAGTGTCGAAATGACTCTTCAACTGAGTAACTAATTACCTTCCCAGAAAGTATGGTTCTTGAACCCAGCATGCTCTTCCACATATATCTATCTGCACATCATTCATCCCACGTGTACCTAAAAGACAATCTCCTTACAGAGTCCAAGGGGGTCCTTTTCAACCCTTCCCTTTATGGACACAGTACATGTATTGCTGTCCTTAAAACCCCTAGCAATTGCATCCTAGCCCAGATCATTTAAGAAGTGGCACCTAAATTCTAATGTTATTCAAGCTAGATTATTGCAATTCCCTGTTCCAAAACCTACTGCAAATCAGCCAAAATGCTCTGCCAACTGGGTACAGGCATTCCGCTCCATGAAAATGTCATGCACCCTTTGCCTTCACTTATTGCTCCTCCTCAAATACTATAACCACGTCAATCATTCTGCTTTATAGCTAAGGCTCCCAGTCTTATGGTATATATTTTTGCACCATTTCGGTCTATATTGATCCAGATTTGTTGTTCCAGTTATTTTTTCAGTATTTATCCATATTTCTTTTTTGTTATGAAAAAAACTAAGTAGTGTTTTTCCATATTTATTTACATGAGGAAATCACATTAGATTGATTGTTGGGGTGGGAAGTGTGTCGCACTGCGATGGATTGTTAGGGGTGGGAAGTGTGTCGCATTTTGAGTGATTGTTGGGGGTTGGGAAGTGCATTGCACTTGGATGGATTGTTGGGGGGTGGGGAAGTGCATTGCACTTGGATGGATTGTTGGGGGGTGGGGAAGTGCATTGCACGTGGATGGATTGTTGGGGTAGAAGGTGTATCGCACTTTGATTGTTGAGGGTGGGAAGTGTCGCACTGCGATGGATTGTTACGGGTGGGAAGTGTGTCGCACTGCGATGCATTGTTAGGGGTGGGAAGTGTGTCGCACTTGGATGGATTGTTGGGGGTGGGAAGTTCATTGCACGTGGATGGATTGTTGGGGTAGAAGGTGTATCGCACTTTGATTGTTGGGGTGGGAAGTGTCGCACTGCGATGGATTGTTGGGGTAGGAAGTGTGTCGCACTTGGATTGTTAGGGATGGGAAGTGTGTCGTACTGCGATGGATTGTTAGGGGTGGGAAGTGCATTGCACGTGGATGGATTGTTGGGGTAGACGGTGTATCGCACTTTGATTGTTGGGGGTGGGAAGTGTGTCGCACTGCGATGGATTGTTAGGGGTGGGAAGTGTGTCGCACTTGGATGGATTGTTGGGGGTGGGAAGCATTGGTCGAAGTGGGCGGGAGCGGTCGGGATCGGTGCTCCTCTACTTCTTTTAATGAAGTTTTACCGTTCCTATACTTTTATTTTAAAAAGAAACTGTTTCGCAACGGTTTCGTTTTAAAATAAAAGTGTAGGAAGCAGTTGAAACTTGCACTTTCAGTGCAGTGCACTGAACATTCCCTCAAACTGCAGGCGCATGCATTTGGGGGTTTATATTGTGCATTGGAGGGGGTGTGGCGATGGGGTTTGCAGGGAGCTGTGCAGACCAGTAGGAAACATCGCTCCACTACTTCTTTTTGTACACTTCGACCACTGGTGGGAAGTGCATTGCACGTGGATGTATTGTTGGGGTAGAAGGTGTATCGCACTTTGATTGTTGGGGGTTGGAAGTGTCACACCTAGATGGCTTGTTGGGGGTAGGAAATATATTGCTACTAACTAACCATACTAAAAACTTGCCATTCTGCTTAGTCACCCTCAAACTATGAACTAAACACAACCATACCTCTACCGCACCACAAACCGCATGCACTTCGCAAACCCCAACAGGAAACCAAGCCATATACAATCATAACTCAACACCACAAGATGGCTGCCAACTGAAAATGCACCAGCGCTCAGTGGCCGGTTTCTCCTAACTGAAGCTGCCAACAGCATATTAAAACTCTCTTGCTCTTCTCCCTCTCAACTCCACTAACAAAACCCTCCTTCCATTGCAAACCCACCAGAGTGCCACGCAGTGGCAAAAGTGCACGGTACAAAACCCATTAACATTGGCACTTGGATTCCTGTCATGGGAAACTCCTACAGCTGCATTCTTGCACAAGTCAAACGCTGCATATTTGCAGCCATTTAAACAAATTAAAAAAGAAATGCATCCCCTTTGTGCAGCCACTGACCTGCCATGCATGTTTGACAAGTGAAAGACCCAATCAAGAGACCTGCATCTCCGTTTTTCATCAATTTTTGGGAAATAAATACTGACGGGGAAAAGAGTGATTTCCGTTTGTATTTATCTGTAAAAATCAGTCAAAATTGAAAACTAGGAGCCTTAATTATAGATAAAGGACTTCATCTGTGGAAACAAGCCGAATGGGTCAACAATCCTCCCTGCATCGCATAATGCAACTCACTAGAGTGGACCCCCCCACCACCACTTGGGTGGCTTAAGTACGCCTTGCACTTTACCCCACATACATTCATGGCACTTGCCCTGCAGAAGCCTATTAAAGACACAAATCTACCCACTACAGTTCATGCCACACTTGGGCGTGGAATGCCTCTGGCATGCACTGTAGAGAAATACACGACCTCGTGCCTCCCCGCCCCCACCCCCTTGCCCTTCCTGCAGATATAAACTGTTCTGGAAAGGGCAGCTCCATCAAAAAGTCTCAAGCAAGTGCGTCATTCGTCTGTCTCAGTCACTCCTAGGAATACATGCGTTGCTTCCTGTCAGTTTAATTTGATGGCTCGATGATCCTAGTATAAAAGCACGTTGGTACTTTAAACCTAGAACCAGTTCTGCGTCCGTTTTAGTTATGAAATAAGAACATGTTCTATGTGGCAGTGATGAGGTTCTCCATAAATACTTTTGAAAAGTCTTTGCGGCCGTGTCCACGGGTATACCTGCGAATTTGCTTTTGCGCAATGCGAAGGGCAGTTCCAGGGCCAAAACTACAGTAAACGATATTACCCAGAATAAATGCATGGACCACGGATTGGAGGTTTAGTTCCTGTAAACAAGCGGCAAATAGCTGCAAAAACAGGATAGGATGACCAGATTTTTAAAAATAAACCTGGCCATGCCACTAACCTAAAAGTAGGACTAGTAAAGGTCAATGGTTGATTGGCTCAAGCATTGTATGGACTGAGAAGATGAACAATACATGTTCTTCCTAAATGTATTTCAGGGATCCTGCCCCATCCTAATGCAGAGAAGTCTTCTGTCCAGGATAATGTCGGCTTGGATTGGAGTTCACTTGTAAGCACCTCTGCTTTGCATCCTTTTTCTTTCCCGGTTCTCGCAACCGTTTGCAGTGGCTTCGTATTGCCGCTAGGGTTTCTTTCCCACAAACCCTGACGGTGCTAATTTGCAAAGTTGCATCCTGTAATGCTTTCCTGATGCACTTGTGCTATACTGTATTGTTCAATGCATGGCCCATTCCATCAGGTACAATTGTGTTTCCGAGAAATGTCCGTAACCTGCATTAATGCAAAATGCATACAACAACATTAAATCTTTCATAGCCTTAAAAGATCTTTCAATACAAAATGAAGCACCTGTGTGTGAATAATATTAAAGGGGAAGTTCTCTCAGGAATTGCCTTGTCCGAATAGATGGGGTATGTAATATTTTAGCATCGATCCTAAAATGAATCCAGTGCATCTGACCTTAGATCTTGCAGTAACTTCCCCTTTAATTCAATTTTAAGTTTCACAATAAAAATAATATTTCGTGCCCCCTCTTGCTCCCCATCTTCTGGTGTTTGACCATCTAATTCCCATCGTAAGCCAGGCCGCCACCCCTCAACCCGCCCGGCTGCGGATGCAGGCGTGCTAGCCCGCTTTGTGAGTGATGAGTGCAGCAGGCCACACACCGGTCATTCTGCGGCATGGACTATTTTTTTCTTTTTCCGTACCTGCTCACTCTAGCATCCGTGTACTTTGCAAAGGTTTTTTTGGATCTCAGAATAATTGGAGAGGCATGGCAGGAACACAGCAGTGGTTGAGACTGACCCCTCAATCCCACACCGATAATCAAGTATACAGTACCCGACTACCCACTCCATTCTGCCATGCTATACACGCCCCCCTTCTGCAACGTAGCCTGAATAATGAGCTTAAAAAGTATCTTCAGCCTTCCAGATCTTGGGTCAGAGATAGTTATTGGCTAGAAGGATAGAACTGGGCATACAATTGCAGCACCAGGGCATATCATTATGCTACTAGGGCATACAATGGCAGTACCTGGCACATGGTGGAAGTATTGGGACATACAATGGTTTCACCTGACATGTGGTGGGAGAATCTGGTATACGAGGCATGTGGGTGCAAACGGCATCTGGGAATACCCGCCATGTGGTGAAGTCCCACGTGTTGAATGGCATATAGGGTAATGGGTCTGCACTGCTGCATGTTTAATGTGTGCCAGCATGTGTGAAGTTTATTCGACTGAACTCTGAATCAGATCAGCGTACCCTGATGTTATGTCATGCTAATCGCCAAATTGTATGTATGATTTAGAGTACATTTGGCTCCAGCCAGAAGTGTAGCTCTTACCTATGTTCATATTTTCCTATTGGTCACATAATTGCCTTTCCCGCGTGGCTTTGAAAGCAGCAAACACACACACATGTCACACTACCCTGTGCTTCGAGGTGGATTTAACAATTGGAGAAGGGCCAAATGCCCAAGGGGCCCCTGCTCTGCCTTTCTCGCCTCAAAGTTAAACCACCCTGGCTGCACATGGCCTCCCATTGAGATGGTGTCCTCCTTACCAGGCTCTGCGAGGCCCACCATTTACAACAGGCGGAAATGAATGATGTTCATGGGTCACCCAATGCATGGAACTTGTGTCCCTAAGGTGCATTAATGCCCCACTTGTTACAGCCATTAACTCCTCCCAGCCTAAGCTCCGGCTACCCAGAATCCTTTGCTAATCTTGCCTAAAGGGCTATTTGCATTCAATCTGCCAATGGCTGTGCTGGCCAGCATAGGAAACCAGTGACTGTCCACAAGTCTTCTTCAGCTAAGTTTGCTAGGCCCTATTGGTTTACTTGAATGTGTTGTCTGTGTACCTGGTGTGTGTTTGAACATGAGCATGCATTTTAACAAAGCCAGACAGGTTGGCTTTGTCAAGACTTGTTCGAGGGTTTTCTAGAAGGAGGGACACATGTATGTTAAGCATTTGCAGGCATTTGCTGAAAGCAACAACATCTTAGTGTTACGCTGATCTCGAATTTTTAATAATGTCTGTTCTATGAAACCTCTTTCCGGAAAAACGGATTAACTGCAAGAAAAGCATTGCGCACAGCGACTCCCGCGCATTTCCTCATATCCAATGGATTTCTCCCCAAAAGACCTTTAGTAGTTGCAGGTGTTGGCAAAGCTCAAGATAAGCTCTAATGGGCCACGTGGGAAGGCGCGCAAAGGCTGCCAACCACTGTCGACTCACCCACCTGCAGATCTTTTATGTCTGTGTTTGATCACGTGGCTAAAAAGAATATTCTGAAGATGGAACCAGGTCAGAAAGCTTGCTGATATTTCACTGCTTGCCCCGGCATCAATTTACCAAAATAACTGGCAAAGCAAAAGTGACGTCATCACCAAAAGTGGTATCTTATGACCTTTCTGTCCGGTGACATCACAGAAATTTAGAACACTTAAAAAAAAAAGTGCCAGATTAATAAAATAACCAATAAGTACTAAACCTGACAGTGCAATTTATTTAAGTCATATATTAACTAGGGAGCCTTGACATGCATTCATGACATGCCAAAGGTACGCCCAGCAGAAACAAAGGGGCGGGGCACTGGCTTCAAATGCCAGTATAGCCTCATATGGCCAGGTACTGCTGTCTCATGTCAGTTACAGCCTCACATGCCAAGCAATGTTCCCTGTAATTATTTACTCTATGTGCGGAACTGGTTTGCTGTTGTGCGCAAATTATTTTCCATGTGTGCATCTAATGAGGTAAGCCACATTGTAAGCATGCGTATTTAGTGAACTACCGCTGCAGAAGAGAGTTTGGAAAGTAATTTCCTCTTCCCAGCGACTACAATTCTGACAAATCCTACAAAACACATAGGCTAAAATATAATGTCATATGTGATTAAACAGAAAACTCCTTAACCAGTCCAAGACTTCAAAATCTGCCACAGTACCTTGCAAACGTTTTATGTCACTGGAAAATCACTTGTGTACTACACAACGCAAATATCCCTTGTCATAAACTGATGTGGCTGTCAAGAAATTCATACAGAATATACAACATTTGCCGATGGATTAATGGCAATTAAAAGCAATGCGTCAAACATGCTGATAGGAGTTCAAGTGCGACTTTAATGAAGTAATTCAAGGGCCAGGAGAACCCAATTTGTGTAAGGATGATAATTGCATCAGAATAACTGCACCTCAGAATATGATGATCAAATATTCCTGTGCCTCTGCATAATATCCACATTACATTGTCCTTTGGGTAGTGATAACACCAGCCTTACAGCTAAGAGACATATACACCATACATTTGTACTCCCTAAAAATGAAAATGTGCCCAACGAGAAACAATGAACATTTTGTTGCTTCAACCCACAAAGCCCGACTGATATCCTTTCGAATTAGTGACCAGTAGAGCAGTGGCATAGGATGGAAGGAACTCTAATAATATTAATGCCTGATCTCAACAGGAATTTTAAGGGGAAGAACATCTTTTAATAAGCAGAAAGTATCCCTATTGGCAAAGCTAATAACTCTTTTTCTCCCGTAAAAATCATTTGACTCCAAGTAGGGAGCAAAATCTGATTAGAGCCCCGCGTGTTACGCTGACATAGAAAGTGAAATGACAGGCAACATCATGTAGTCTATAGTTTTGCTCACCCTTCTCCACCAGAGCCTAGACAAATTAAAGAAGAGCTTTATTGGGGTTTATTATGGATCCCTGTGTAAGAAAATCACATACATATGCCTTTTAAGTTAATGGCATCAAATCTGAAGAGATACAACAGATTGAGTCCCTTCTTCTGTAACTATTGAGCCCACTTCTGTAATTCTTTGTTAGAAGTTAAATAAGATGCAGGGAGATGCTAGAGATGATACAGAGCACATGGTTATATTGAAAAGCCCTCAGCAGCTGAGCATAGAATTAGAAAAAAGGTGATGTTGTTTAGACGGGTACTAGAATTTCCTATCCTTTAGCAAATAAGCAACAGCATTTTCTTCAGTGTACTGTCGAAATGTCTGACTTGGTTTTTGAAATTTGCTGCTTTGTTCATCACCCACAAGGAGTGATGACCTGTGCTCTTCCACCCATACCCTCCCCGGCCCCTGTGCTAGCCTCCAATACTAGTTGATAGAGCACTGTAAAAAATGAGGGATTTTAGCAGTAAACACTCACTGGGATATTTGCAGACCCACAATACTTTGCAAGGAAGGCTTATTGAGTGGCATTATGTGCATTTTAAGAATGTCATGACTCTGCATGTACGCAATACTTTTGCAGTGCATACAAGATTGTTTACAACATACCCCACCCTTATATCATTTTGTAGGATTACACAGTGCTCAGTGAAACAGTTTTTGCATAGCAGCGAGTTACCATATAATGTGTGATGGTCTATGCCCAAAGGAACTCTGAACACTTGGAAACGAGGCAGATTGTGTGAAAAGCATTCTCTTGTCTGAATAGCCGGTGCCCTGATACTATGGACGAGTAATCCCAGGCATAGTCCATATCCATTATCCCTTGTAGTTAATATAAATGATATTTCAATGTTGCAAGGAAGAATGGGATAAGGTTACACATCCAGGTAGCCTGCTTACTTACAGTCAGTATCCGATATTTCGATTGCATTGTGTGGGTGACGCTTTTGGTGAGGTACAATGTGTAACAGAAATTCTGGCACGTGAACTCTATTCATATTATTCATATTACAACAAACATAAAACAAGTGGATGTAGGTACACATCTGCTAACCTTTCGCAAAGCCAAGAGTGTTGGAGTCAAGGTTGTCCGTTACTATCTTAATGTGTTCTGGGACAGAAGTTAGAGTCATAAGGTCAAAGTGTGGTAGAATCAAGCTTATGGTTCATGGGTGGGAAGGGGACATTATTTGGTTAATGTGTGCAGGCATATCTTGGTTAGAGTCTTCTGTTCATGGAGGCAGTTTCTTATATTAGTTTTTAACCTCTTGTGTGTATTTTGATGTTAGGGATTTTAGGTGTTTACGTCATCCTTGCCTAGTAGTGTAATGCAAATTAGCAGAATATCAAGACTAGTTGCTTATTTTAAGAGAAATCAAATTCCAAATAATTGCTGTGGCTTGTGCCTTATTAAATATTTTGAATAGGTGAGAATTGTCTGTGTGCGCTGCTAAAAATCTTCTGAACGGCACCCAGACGGAAGCTGGGCAAGCGCACATGCGCACAGTTTAGAGGGAACACTGATGCCAAGTATAGACACTATGTGCAGCCCTGCATTCCCAGGTGCGGCCACAAGTGTGTGAAAGGCTGCCCCTATATGCCGATATTGCCAGTGTGGGGGCAGTTACACTGTCACAAGCCCGGTAGAGCCAGTCCTGCAAATGGACACGATTTACTCCGGGATCCTCCCTCCCCCTTCGTGCGAGGTGGAATGGTCAGTGATATGAGTGGGGCGGAAGTGCGTGGGGGAGCCGCAGCATGGTCAAGCAGGGCTTGGAATCTTCAAGGTCCAATCAAATACAGCTCGGAGACACCTGCAGAAGGGACGGAGCCAAGGCAATTTGCACAAAAGCAAAGAGCATTTTGGAAATCGAAGTATATCCACCGAATTTTAGATTTGACATAGGTCTGTTAAAGTGATTCACACATGCATCCATTCTGAGCAGTTAATGCAAACTGGGCTCTCTGCTCGTTTTCTCTCAATGCTCACTGCAATAGAACAATGCCTGTAAGCCCTGGAGCTTGCAACTTCACTCAGCCCTCCTCGTCTTACTGTGTGTGACAAGTCCACACACACCATGAAGAAATACAACCCACGAGTACACACTCAAACCCTAAACGCTCAACCCCAGAGGATGGAGTAATGAGGCGGTATTCAATAATCACTGCTGATGGATAAAATCTGTCAGCAAGAAGAACGAAGCCAGCCCTTCTCGCTTACCCGCGGCTCATGTGCGACAGGGGACACCCGTCGGGAGCATATCCTGGAGACTGCTGGGATAACTAGTCTAGGCTGTTTGCCCCTTGGGACTCCACGAAATGGTAGTCCGGCAAAGCAAATATTATCAGCACACAGCTCCGTTTTATTCATCCTCCGTCTTATGTAAGGTCCAGGCCGAAACGTCCTGCGACTGCCATCAAGTGCCAAGCGCAGCTACTCTTTTGGAGTTTTTCTTTTGAAAACTGAAAACCTTCTTGGGATATGCATCAACCCTGGTCTCCTTTTAACCCCCTAATGCTGGGACGTAGGCCATAATGTTTGGAGTGCCTTCTTTTGCACTCAGTTCACTGATGGCCATAAATGTTGGGTTTATGGAAGTTGTCCTTGTGTCCGCCTCATGTTTCTGAACCCTGCTTTGACAACAGACTTCTCTAAACGTGAGGGCACCCTGGGGTGCACGATCATGCCGCGCCTCGTTGGCCATCCTCGGCACCAGAGGCCCCTGTGGACGCGTTTTCTGTGCCCCATATTCCTCAAACATGGAACTCTTTGAGAAGGGAAGGCTCAAGGCCGGAGCCTGGCAGTTTGGAGGTTGTTCAAGCCCATTTCAATGTAAATTTAACATCAGTTGGGAAAGTTTCAGGCATGCTGTGGTGGTTGGATCTGTGAGAAAAACTCAAATGTTGGATTGTTTAAAAAAAATATATTCTTGTTTGCCTTTATTGCCTGGGTCTTTTGGCTAGCGGTTCAATCGCAGTGAGACAACACTTCAGTGTGTGCCAAAAAGAACGGATGCAAATCTTTCTTTCTGGGAACACTTCAGAGGAAAGGAGGTAGGCATGTTTGTTCTGTAGAACTTCAAAACATAAGGGAAGTACCCCGCCCCGGCCCGGCCAGAAACAGACTATGGAGAAAAGCTGAGGGAAAGGATCGTGTGCAGGAATGTAAACAGTCTTCAATATTCTGGTCGCTGAATGCATATGAATGCATAATCGTAACTGTTCGTTGCAATACCCTACTTAAGTCTGCGTGAGATTGTTTCTTTGGTTGCTTTGATTTCCAAGTTAAAGAATGAAATGCCCCATGAGGGCAAATTGGGCCAATGGTGGATCTGTAAACCTAACAAAAAAACCTTCGAAAAATGGCTATTGATTTTGTGGTTTGCGCCATAACCTGGTCTTTGGTGGATAACAGAGGTGTTGCTAAGGGGGCGTCTGAGGGGGCTATAGCCCTGGGTCTTTTGGTTGTAGCCCCGTATAGAAGCTCAGAGGCAACAACCAAAAGGCTAGCTAGCCCCGAGTCCCAACATTAGCGTAGCCCCCGATCTTTTCCAGACCTAGCAACACCCCTGGTGGATAACCACTCCAAAATCAGGTTTGCGCGATAGACTGTGATAATCTACCTCTATTTAAAAAAAAAAAACATTGCCCATTCCACTTGATTTGAAATTGTACAAAATATTTGTATTTCATTGCGCTTGACGGGTCGCCTTTTGCACCTTTTTATTAATGAATCTGTTGTAACCTGCTAAATAACGAAGACCAGTCTCCAGACGCAGGATTCGAACCTCTGTTGCTCAGCGTTGTCTTGCTTCTTAGACAAACTTGCTGCTCCGGAGCCATCCGCCTGCCCAACGTGTCTGTTCTATTGCTTATCTTGCGCGCAGCGCTGGCCACCAAACCAGACTAGAGCCTTTGGGATTCTCTGTGTGATGCACGGGAGCGTCACTGCCAAGTCCATGGCTGCTGCCTTGCACTTTCACTTCCCGGGTACCGGGAACCACCCCGGGGAGACCTTATGTACATGTTGCCTGGACATGGCTTCCTGGCACGCTCTTGTTTATGTGAGTTTGCTTGTGTAGCGCCCGCTGCGCGCAGGAAGTCTTTGATGCAGAGATCTCTTTTTTTATAGCTGCGCTATCCTTCCGCTCGGCCGCCCCTCCTCCGTGACTATGGTATTCTGGAAATAGTCGTTTATAAATGGACACTCGAGGCGTTACGCCCTCCACACGATCCTGCGCGAGTCACCGCCGAGGAGCGCTCTCACTATTGGCTATTTGCGTGTAGACATTACCTCCCAGGGGCCTGCACGCTCTAAATAAACATGAAAAGGCCAAGCTTTGCGAAACATGCTTTTCGAATGAAATGTGCCTTTTTAATAAGGACATTTTTACAAAGTCAACACATTTTTGAATCTTTTTGTCAGTTAATATGTATGGCGTTTGAAATTCTCTTGCGTGGGTTTGATTTAAGCCACTTTTAATTATTTTAATATCCCGTTTGCTGATTCAGGCCCAATTCCTCCTGTTTTAATAGTAAGTGTTCTTGTTTCCCTTTTTAATGGCCAGAAGGGTGCGAGGCTGAGTGGGCTTTTCCAGATTTCAAACATTCCAAGCCTGAAGAATAGCTCGGTGGGGGGAGGCAGACAAAGGTACACTGAGCAGCACAGGTTTGATTCCCCTAGTCCTGGGCGTAAAGTCTGGAGTCCGGCATGAAGCGTGATATAAGAAACCAATTAAAAAAAATGCAAGATCTTGGAAGCAAGACTTAATTCGCTGGACAGTTGTACCTGCGTTTTGGTTGCCTATTGTCAAGGTCATGCGGGGAGACCGCCTGTTGGCAGCATTTATAATTATGCATGCAGCGGCATGGTTCACTCATGCCACTGACCCAACTGGGTACAAAGCATACCTTCGGCTCCTTTGCTTCTGTTCCTGATTTGTATTTAATGGCCGGAAAAGTCCAGCACCTACATAACTACTGAAATGTTGTGAGTCTGTGCTATCCCCCTTGCTCCCTTTTTATTGATTACATTTTATTTTCAGTTCTTTCAGAGGTAGTCAACCTGTTGCCTTCTAGGTGCTTTGCTTACAACTCCCATCAGCCCCAACCAGCATAGTCAGTAGTGAGAGATGATGGGAAGTGCTTTAAGTGGCCTACCAATTCAAGCCAGGGCTTTTAGGGGTTGTGGCCGAAAATGGGCATGGCCTGGCAGGGCGGGGGTCAGCACCACAATTAAGAGGCAACACTTGCTTCAGCTCCATTTTGCAAAAGGGCGAGGCCTAACAGGAGGCATCCAAATAAGTGTAGCTGCCTAATTGAGGCTCTGACCCCCTGCCAGGCACCACTTTGCATCGATCATCACCAGGTCCAGGACAGGAAGTGACATAAATGGCTCCAGACAACTCTATCAGGTAAGCTGGTCCTTTCAGTTTGTACCCTGTCACGGTTTATTATTCGGTCACAGTCAACCCAGGTAGTTCCTTTCACGCCAAGCAAGGTGGCGCACAACAAAGCACTGTTTATTTTATTTTAGGTTCAATTTGGTGAGGCCTCTGACCTGTCTCGCACCCAACCCCAACAAGTACCCTGTATCACCAAGGGACTAGGAACCAGGCCAGTGTGTAGTAAGAATATATATTTATTATTGTATTAAATCCAGATTTGACAGACTAACATCAGCCACCAATGCTGTGGCAACAGCCAAAATCACAATTTATGACTCTGTTACATAAACAACACAGGTGACATTTTGAAACATGCAATGACCACTTACACCAGATTGAATTTCGATTTGACCAATGAAAAACATTTGCAATACAATACAAAATCCACAGAACTGACTTTATTTGAAACAATACTTTTCTCCCAGCACCCCCACCATCCAGGCCTCAATTTAATATGGCCCCTTTGATTAAAAGGCAAGATGCAGGGAGTGAGGACCCAATGGAAAAATCGTTTTGCTGCTGATTTAAAAAGGTGCTGTTTGGGAAAGGAATTCAGTGGAAAAATAGGTTTGTGCTTATTATTTAAAAGGCAAGGTGGGGAAAAGGAACTCGAATGAAAATCGTTTAACACTTGAAAATAAAAGGCAGAGTTTAATAGTTTGAGGTCACAGAAAAATGGGAACAAAAGAAAAATGTCATTTTGCACCACACATGCAGATAGGATACAATATTTCTTCATTCTGGTTTTAAATGAATGGGCAATTTCGTTTTACATCCTCCACACTGACTTGAAACATGGTGTTTTATGGATTACTTCTTTCTGGGATTATGGAACCCATCCGCCCCTTTCTATGATTCCTATCTGAGTCAAGGATTTCAGAAACAGTCAACCAAGTCTTTATGGACTATGCCAGCTGTAACACACTCGGCATGAGCTTTTGTTAGTTTCAAATTCTAACAATACTCATCCCGTGATTTTCTATGTGGGTGTTAATTGATTTACTTTAATCATTTGTGCTAAGGATGTACACTGTTTCCCCCTCCCCACACTTTAATGGAAAGGTTTAAGGCTGGCTGCTCCAAACACAATGCAATTTCAACAGAGGGGTGATTTTCTAATGGGGAAATAAGTTTGAGTAAGATTTAATAAATTGTGCGAAGGGTCTACCCAGTTTCACCCCCTCCTTCACCCACCAATGGAAAGGGATAAAGGCAGGTGACTCCCCACACAATTGATGGCTTTGGGATATCTACTTACATGGGAGGCTTTTGTCAGGGAATACAGCAGGGCTCCTCTGAGGACAGCACAGGTCTGGTCAAGGGCTTTCAGTCTGGGATTTTCTCCTGCACCCAGACTCCTGCTCCTCTAGTTTGGGTCCCAGCTAGCTTCTCTTAAGTCTCCAATGCAAGGATTGAGGCCTCTCTACTAGTTGTTCCTCGCGAGAATCCAGCCGCAGCTCTCTCCCGGAATAATTCACAGAAAGCCCAGTTCTGATGCAAAACGCCCCTTTCCTTTTCAAAGTTATTGATTAGCTTGCCACGGCCCAATTTCAAGAACATTTGGAAAAAACGCAGGCTCTGCATTGGAGACAATCCGGGTGCAGAGCCCATCGTGGCACTGAAAGTGCTCTCCTGGACCTACAGACGGAGATGCTACTTCTGATGGACAAGGACATAGCAGGGCTGCTGATATTATTAGATCTTTCAGCAGCCTTTGACTTAGCGGACCATGAACAACTCGTGAAGAGGCTAAAATCAGTTGGAGGATGCACAGAGGTGGCAACCGCTTGGTTTGCATCCTTTCTTAATGAAAGAACTTCTAGAGTGGTCTGGGGTGACACTTGCTCTCCATATGAAATTTGGAGGTGTGGGGACCCGCAGGGTTCCTGTCTCTCGCCATCACTCTTTAATGTCTTTTGCCAACCTCTATGTGCTCTACTTCAAAGACTTTTCAAACTATGCTGATACTCAGCTGCTCATAGAACTAAGTGGCATTTATGAAACTGACATGAAGAGAGTGACACAAATGTATGAGGACATTCAAAATTGGATTATACGTAATGATACGTGTTTAAATACTGCGAAAACAGAGCTTTTGATATTCGGATCATCTCAAGCTAGAGGGAAGCTTGAGACTTTGTATGCCGGCTTCTCCGTAGAAAATCATCATATTCTTGTCACCCCAAAGGTGATAACCCTTGAGGGTTCTTTTTGAAGCTGCCCTCAGCTTAGAGGCCCACATTCAACACACTGTGAATAAAACTCAGTACCATCTGAGACTGTTACGTTTGATAAAGCCGTATGTCTCAAAATCAAATTGTGAGCTATGATTTTGCCCAGAATAATTTGCAGTCCATCTGGTAAGAAATGTGAGCAGGCATAAGCCCACCTCAGAGCATAGGAGAAGTCTCCATTGACTCCTGGTAAAGGCCAGGATCCATTTTAAGGCCCTAACTATTGTACACAGGTGCTGTTATGGACAAGCACCTAGATATTTGAAAAACCAAATGAAAATACATACTGCCAAAAGAACCATTAGACTTAGTGAAGAAGTACGTATGATTTTGCCATATAGTAAATGTGTCAGAAGAGCTGGGAGATCTTTCCCAGTGCAGGTATCCATGGCATGGAACAAACTGCTGAAGGACATACGCACAGAAATACATTTGTTAAACTACAGAAAACGCCTGAAAACTCTTCTTTTTGAATAAACTGTTCTGGCGACTTGACTCTTGCTTCTTGTTTCTTCTTCTGCTCCCTGATGCCTGTGTGCTCCGGCGCGATACAAAAGGACAAATATTATAGGGCTAGTGACATCACAAACTTATGATTCCCGTGGGCAGGATTGGCTACCTTATTCCTTTCACCTCCCCCCACCACACCCCCTGCCTGCTGATCGGACCAGGAGCTGAGAGATATGCATGATGTAGGCTGAGAGAGGGGAATAGATGCATCATTTCAAATTGACAAGGATTCCTGCATCTTTTGTTCTGAAAAATCTCAGTGTAATAACTCCCTGGGTCTTTTAAATAACCGCATGATAATATACATGTAGGAGTTCTATATTTTACGGTGAATTGGGCCATACTCATTTTACCTCGGCATGCCCTTCCTGAGCCGAGTTATCATTTTTCGTGATTTCCTCATAGACCGTACTAGTTGAAACTATGGCACTCCATCATACAAATGTTAATTTAGTCCTTCACCCTCACACCAACTTTCAAATCTCTCGGAATCCTGGGAAGGACCAAATCACATGTTTCTTAATCACCTATGTTCTATTCTTCATGCAAAAATCGTTTTAGCATGTTTCAAAAGAGATTTATGTCACCTTTAATAAGTCTGAAACGAGCTTAGTGGCATATACCCTGGCCTTTTTATGCAATAAAATGTACTTTTCTATTAATTACACCGCTGCCTCACAGGCTTCACTCACTTTCGTAGCCTCCACCTTTTCTTAGGTTTCGATTTTTCAAATGCACTTACAGGGCATGTGGCTTCTGGACCATGTTGATTTTAGCTCTTCTGAAGAGCTTCAAAAGCACTATGCTTGATGCCCATTTTCTGGGCAGATCTGACCCAAGGTCACTTCTCTCGAGCTGGCCTTATCTATTTCCACCGTGGTTCACATCTCTTGCTATGTATTTCTTTGTGTTTTTAAGCAATTAACCTGATTTATTGTTCACAACCAGATCTCCCTCTCCAGGACAAGCAGAGGAAAGGTCTTTGAGGTTAAAGTTCCAGTTCAGTAGAAATGCCCAGCTGCTCCCCTACTTTGGAAAGTACAGTCATGAATCTACTGTGTTTACCTTTTGACATTTTTCATGGCTTGATCTTTAACCATTTGTATAGTAAATGACATTTAAACCTGTCGTTCATAACATATACTTTTTGCTTCCACAATATTAACCCTGAGGTACATTCAGAGTTTCAGCAAATAGGCCAGTTAACAGAGAGAACCTGTGTTCACTTCTACCATAGGTAGGCCTCTCCTTTTCACTTATGTCATTTTAATGCTGAAAAGTACGTTTCCTTATTCGTGACAAATGCACAGTGCTTGACTTCACTTTAGATTTCTGGATCACAGTATTTTGCTGCAAAGAAGATAATGTACACGCTGTTATCTGTCTCTTTAAGTAGAAAGTGTAGCTTTCCATGCATTTAGTAAAACAGCCTTTTCAGCCAAATAGGTTTTTTGCCATGCATTGGGAGCATCCAGCACTTTTTAAGTGTCCATGCACATTTTCCTCCACTCGAGTGCCTGTTCATTTTGGTAAAGTTGAAAGAGGCCCATTCCTGTTCATGTCCTAGGCCTTAAGTCAGAAAACAGCAGTGTTTTGGGACTTGCCTGCATTTTCCAATGGATAGCACCAGTCCGCTTCACTCTTAAATACGGGCCTGGCCTCTTTATTTCTGGCGTTCAGGGGATATATTTTACCCCACAACCCTGCTCCCAAATCCTTGTCAGGGAATCTGGCTCTCTTGGGAAAACCTTCTCCATTTAGCGCCCTTTGGAAAAGGCCTTCTTAAGTAGAATTTCTATCAGCTACATTCAGGTGGAATCTAAATCGTCTCTTCTCGTATCAGTAAGATTCTCCGCCTCTACTTCTCTACCAACAAGTCTCAACTTTGGTTGTGTTAACTTTTAAATGCATAACAAACTCCACCCATACAGCATCATTTGACATGACAATTTCTGATTGGACGTACCCTGTAATATATAATCTTTCAAAATGCACCTTGTTTAATAAAATGCGTTACATTTATTCAAATAGTTGACATAAATAACTTGAAAATGATGGGCACTCAAGTAATTTTCAAACTTCAAAATAGCGTTCTGAACAAAGATATAGAATGTATCCCACACATGGTCCACCCTGGAGCCACGAATAGTAAGAGAACCCATTCAAACTTGCCCAAAGAGCATCTGCCATAACCGCCCATCAGTACCTGTGGAATGCTATGGTACAGAACCCCTAATTGATGAAGGCACAATACACCAATAACAGCAGTTTTGTATGTCTGAGCGTAATTGATTTGTAGCTATAATTAACATAGGGCAGACTGAAATGCGATGCTCAATTGACCATACAAACATTGGTAAAGTATTTTTGCATTTGCCACTTTGTATGCAAGCCAGTAAGCCATTGCCAAGCATGATGCACACTAAAATAACGCAATCAGTTCACCTTTAAAACCTCGGGAACATATATTGTAGCAGTGCTTTGAGGACTGCCATGTGGAAGTATATGGCAGGAGAAAACAGTGTGGAAGCACCTTTAGGGGCTGGTTGATTCTGAGCGAGTAGTTTCACAATGAGTGTAATCCGTTTTTGGCATGCTTTATGCACTCTTTTGGAGCGGTGAGAGTGTTTTTTTCTAATATATATATTTTTTTAAAAAATAATTTCTTTATTTAATCATTTATCTATTTATATTTTTTGGTGAGCACTGTGTGCTAGTCTGGTGTCTGTCTAGTGTTTCTTTTGGCTTCTGAGCCTGTTTCTGTTCTGGGCTGCATCCAAAGGGTGCACTCTGTGGGGTGTAGTCCTTTGTTTGTTTCTGGCCTTTTCCCAGTCCTACCCTCCCCCTCCAACCCGTCCACCTGCCCCAATTGGTGCGTCCACCTGGTCATAACTGACCTTCCCAGGGCAGCCCTCTGCCCGGCAGCCCCCTCGGCTAAGGGCCCCGAGGCAAAGGGCGGCTCCTACTGTAGCGGCTCCAAGGCATGTCTACAGGTGTCCGCAGGGGAAGCAAAGGAAGCCAGCAGCCAACAGACACCAACAAAACTTTAAGTGTGGCATGGGTGGGGTGTAGAGCAATTACTCTACTCCAGAAAGCCCTCGCCACTCTACCTCACCATAACATAGACTGCCATAGAATTACGCCATGCATTCATAGAGATTTGTGACCACAAGCCTAATTCCATTCTTGGCCTGACTGTAAATGTTGCATTGCATTACGCACTAACGCACTAGCCAATGTTAACATGTGCCACACCTGGATGGAATTCTTAATGTTAGCTTGTGTCACATCTAGATAGAAATGTGAATGTTAGCTTGCGCCACACTTAGATGGAATTCTTAACGTTAGCTTGCATCACATCTAGACGGGATTATGAATATTAGCATGTACCACACTTAAATGGAATTCTTAACTATAGCCTGCATCGCATCTAGATAGAAATGAGAATTTTAGCATGCGCCACACTTGGATGAAACTGTGAATGATGGTAAGTGAAACAGTTGAATGGAATCATGATCACTAGCCTGACTCACATCTAGACATAATATTGAAAATTAGCAACAATGGAATAGTGAAGGATAGCAAACATCAGACATAGAAATAACTGCAAGAACAGCAATGCTTGCTAACCAATCCACTAACCATTTAATCCCTCTGCATACACTTCTCAAACTCTAACCAAACACAACCACAAGCCTAAAACGCAGCAATCCGCACTAACTTCGCTACACTGCAATAACAAAACAAACCCCACATAGACTTGCACAACAGCACACGACGACTACCGACCGTAAAACACCCCAAGCCCAGCCGACGGACGCACCGGGCTGAGGCTGCCATCAGCACATCACTTCTCTCTTGCACTTTTCCAGCTTATTCCCACTAACTCACCCCCTCCCTCTTTCAGAGCCGCCAGAGTGCCAGGGGACCACTCCAGTGGTGATAGTGGGCAATACAAATATCCTTTACCATTAACAGTCATATTGTATGCAAACCAATAAAAAGTAGCTGCCGTTAACTCACTTTATGGCTCTGACATAGTGGTTGCAAAACACATTGGGCCTCATTACGAGTTTGGAGGCAGCCATGCCCTTAATAAGGGCATGGCTGCCTCCAAACTCGGGTCCGGGTTCCCTGAATGGGGAAATACCGGGCCATTCTGACTTTGGAGGGCCCAGTATTTCCTCCTTCAGGGAACCCGGACATTCTCCATTCCCATTCGAGCCCCCATAGGGCCCAATGGGAATGGGGAGGGAACTAACAACGGGCCCGTTAATAACAGGCCCGTTGTTAGCTCCCTGGTCCCCTTGCAGGACCCGCAATGGACGTCTGGTTTGACAAGACGTCCAGAGCGGGTCCCGCAAGGGAACCTCGTAATAGGGCGGAATGGGATTACCGGCGCCGTTGAACCCATTCCGCCTGCCTCGTAATGAGGCCCATTGACTTAATTGTGATGTAATGCATTATTGTACGCTTTAAGGAGGTCTGCAAAGTGCCATTATTTAGCTAAGTTGGGCAGTGTAACACGAGCAGGTATTTACATAGGTGTGGCTGCCGAGGAGATGCCTTCTGCACTTGGGGCGCGAGCGTGATGATCCCTGCATTGCCAATGGAAGGGGTGGCTTGCAGGGGGTCAGTGCTGCACTGAAAAGGCAGGCAAGGCTTTTTTCTAAAGCCTAAAGCTCTCGCATACCTGTGAGAGCTTCAGGTTTTAGAGAAAAGCCTTGGTTTCTAGTGGGCTGGAGTTAGCAGGGGGCATTTGGGAGCCCTGCCACGGCCCGTTCTCGGGCACAATTGTCCACAAATCTAGCTCTGGCCCACTTAAAGCCCCGATTATGGGATTTTTAGGCCAAAACACCCAGAGAGTGACAGGCTGGCTATGTCTGACTGGTGCAGTTGGCACTGACCTTCAAGGGATGGCACATACAATGAGCAACAGGCCAAAGTACTTTTTCTGCCTTCTTCAACTCAATCAGGGAGCCACAGGTCTGCAACAATGGGGCTGTTTCTGGCTGAAAAGCCACAGTGGGAGTAGGCTGGGCTCGTACCTTGGCCACACAATGCTGAACAATGTTTGACAGGAAAGTAACCACTTAAAAAATCTGTGAAAGCATTACTATTTATTCGGACCTTTCCTCTTGTACCACAGCTGTTGACTATGGAAACCGCCAGGGATCTTGTACTTCCTGTGTTTCATCACCCTAAGGCGGCGAACTTGCAGTCACTGACCTACCTAAAACAATCTACCCCCAATCTGGAGACAGCCATTAGTCCTAGCCCCTAATACGCTGATTGATAACTTGCATGGGAACATGGGTGCCAACTTAACAAATGTAATGACTGGGCCCGGCACTGATGTGAAATCACCAAAATGGAAGGGAGAGCTGGGAGAGCTCATGTTATGAGCACCCAGGGAATTTGCGCCAGCCAATCAGCTTTGCATGATCACAGGCGTTATGAACAGGTACAAGCCAATGTTCGAAGCTGGTGGCTGGTGCTTAATACTCTGATGCCCGATTTGTTGGCCAGCCCTTGGAACCTGTAACCCCTTCTCAATGCTCGCCTTCTTACCCGGCACCCACTCCCAATACATCACTGTGCAGGTCTAGTCTTCAATATCCAGCCACTGGCTCTCACTGGCACCTCCACTCCCATGCCATGGGAAAGGAAATGGAACTCCGCTCAGAGCCCTATCATTTGTATGGCAGTTACTTTCTTTTTTTCCGACATCAATATAATGCACGGGGTGCAAGCCTGCCCTAATACTCACCCGTAGCACCCTAGGTGCTTGCCCTAGGATGCTAATAGCCATAATACTCTGTTCTTCGGGCAGCTAATGACCTGCTATTAACGTGGCCTGCAGGCCATTGCGACCCACTATGGACCGAAGACCACGAATTATTGCTCACGTAGAATACGTTGACTTCTCCCTCACTCATTGAGTACCCTCTTTTCTAGGCAGTTTCTAGACAATCTAGAAACCAATCTGAAACTCTAAAATACACTGCATATCACACACCCTGCAGTGCAACCCAGCCCCTAGCTAGCACTTGCACCAGATAGTTTAGGACTGGAGTTTGTTAAAATAATTATACCAGTCTTCGAATATTTTGGTTTTGAAATATAAACAAAAGCGGTTTTATTTACTTGGAATTAAAATATGTAAACTTAATCTATAATGTACTCTTTCACACTCTGAATTGAATCACTTGTAGGGGCTCAAAACGTTGGCAGGCGAGGCACAGTGAAATTAAATGATTGCCCAGGATCACACACTTTGGTTAGGTGGTGAACCAGGGATTAGATACCAGTGAGCAATGTAGATACTTGATATAGCGAACCATCGCTAGTTGGTACTGATGTATGTTAATGTTTGACTCCCCAGGACTAAAACAATAATTTGCTTTTTAGAAATTCATTTAAAAGTAAACAAATTACATAATAAGCCCATCCGACAAAATATAAATAGTTACAGAAACATGTTAGGCAAAAGAGTGCGATTGTTTATTTTCCTGATCCGTCAATGAAAGACAGCAGCAGGTCAAGCATTTGTGAATGGAGGTTTGGTACCTTTTGGGCATGGGGCTGCGCCAGGTTAGGTATGTTTCCGCTGGGATCTCTGGAACAACACTGCAGAGGAGCTGCAGTGACGATGCGCCTTCTGTAAGCTGCATTGGCACCGAGATTTCCCTTGTGTCTTTCAGTGTCTTGAGAGGGGGGGATCACCAGCGAGTATAGGGTGGGCAGCCTCACGGTATGAGGCAACAGCCGGGTGACCCCATGTAGCGCAAGGGCGCTGTGCTGGCAAAAGGGATATTGACGCGCAGCAACATACCACCGGCATAGGCAAGCCTCTGCTCGAGGAGAGCTAGCTTCAGTTCCTTTGAATCAGTGTTGGCACTTTCAGTGAAATATGGTAAACATGCTTATCCTGATTTATTTAAGTTCTCCCCTTCCTTGTTTCTGACCCTCGTTTCACTGCTTATTTCCAAAACCAAAGAGTCTGTAAAGTCCATTGCAATACCAATATGCTTCACAATGCAGATTGCCAACACTAAGTCTCCAGGTTTGCTTTTATGAAATGTTTGGTCTTAGAAATAGGCAGACATGGTTCCTTTCTGCAATTCCTTTCATTGGAAAGTAGCCTTTGCACTAGGCCTCCTGGCCTGCTTTCTCACCATCCCACTACTATAGGCACTGGCCACGAGAACGTGAATCCTTTCAGTCTTTTAAAACCATACTAAACCAAGTAATGCAGGAAAAACACTGCACACTTTTTTGCTAAAGGAAAATGTATACTGCAGTTCTTAAGTCCTGTACTATATGGTCTATCTGCTTTAGTACATGTGATTTAGCATACCTCTAGATATGTGAGAAGTCTGTCTAGAGGCAAATGGATACGCCATTCACCACATCTGCCCCGCCCCTGCCTCCATACCGTAGAAACAGGAGTACTTCATTCATGGCATTCGCACCTTCCCCGCCTAAGTGCGAGAGACATTACTCACTAAGACAACCCTACCAACTCTATCCTGAGACCATCTAAGAAGAGATGAATTTGCAAGCTCAAGAAGATATGAATCTAACTGAAGGTGACAAGCGCAAGTGACCTCACTGCCACACTGACACACGTAGATGCACGAGACACGAAGCAGATATGCACTCACCATGAAGATACACGACCACTAGGTCAAACACGCATTTAGACATGAACATTTTTACCCGCATCCAATAGGCATTAGAAACATATCATAATCCATGTAAACGCTGAAACGCAGAACGCGTAAGGATACATATAAAAACGTGCTTAACGCAGAACTGCATCAGTAACTTGTCATCATTTTGGGGAAAATGGACGGTGCAGCTACACTAAAGGTAATGGCGAAACCAAGGACGCTGCAAAGCTGCAGAGAAATTCAGTTTGTCGAGTTAGCTGAAGCACAGACCTGCACAGACCAGACAGGCTACGTGGCCCGTTTCCAAGGTTATTGCAGAAAAGGTAGGGTCGGCTAACACTAAAGTAGAACAGAAGATAATTCCAGATATGCACCTGCCTCAACTCCCTAAAGGTTCTCAGAACAGAAGTCCTGACTTGTGGCCTAGGAAATCGGGGATGGTCTCATTTAATTGGAAAAAGCGGCACCTTGTTGTCTATGCCCCTTACCACTATTTTTGCTTACGTGCTGATGACCTGCCAAATGCCCAAGGTTGGTGAAGCCAGTGCCAACCAATCATTGCTCTTCAACAATGCTGTCTTGCAACTGTTGCAGGAGCCAATTAATTCTTATTACAATGATGTATTTTTTAGCTTTAGGGGTGGTCCGAGATGGGCCCACCAAAGTTCTAAATCTAATAAAACACTGACCAGTATATATTCCATATGTAGACAATTCCCTTAACCAATCCCACCTTCCCGTTGGTTTTTGTAAATGCAACGTCAATTATAACGTCTTTTTTTAATTATAAGCTGGTGTTTGGTATGAAAATCTTTGAGAGCGTGGGGCAATATGGTGTTTACTTCTGTCCCTGTTCTATACTGATAATGAAACCGGCCTTTGTCAATAACCTTGGCTCTTCCGTTATTGGGCGTGGGATTTCCTGGCCTGTCTGTTATGCTCACGACTGGGGATTTCCAGTCCTCCATTACAAGTCTTTCAGGTGTAGTTTCACAGTGACCTGCATCCTGGGGCCTGAATACATGTAGAATTTTGCAAAAATGGAGAGCATGTTATGTTATCCAAGTAGACACAAGACATACTAGTCTGCGTTGTTAGGTTTAAACCCAGGATTATGGTGAACATATATTTATTTTTTAGTAGGGGCAGATTGAGAGGCTTTGAAATGCTAATGGCCGATCCCAGTAAGATGTGACCTGGCACAGACATGGGCCACTCCTACTCACCACTTCACACATGTTTCTACTGCAGTCTGCAAAATAATACATGCCATGTGGGCTGCTTAAAAGAAATGGGGGTTGGGGGGAGGGGAAGAGGATTTGCAGCCTATGAAGCCATGCTGGGATAGTGCCCTAATATTTTTCATAGGTCTTTGACCAGGGCCGCCTCAGCATGAACTAAAAAAGCAACCCTTAATTAGGACAGAGGCAGGCCATTTCGCACTGACGAGCCGCCACAGGGGCTTGAAGGTCGGCTGCCCTGGTCCCTTGAGCCACAGAGCAATAGTTATTAGGGGGTGGGCGAGTCGCACAGGCCCATTTAACCTGGCTTCTATGTACACCATACTTGTGGTTGAAATGGTCCCGAAGTTCGTTCAAGCGCTTGATGGTAGGCTTTGTTTAATTCTGGGAGTATTTGTCCAGGTACCTGTCCCCAGCCACTGGAAGGCGACCCAGGTCTGTCGCAAAGGGAACCTTTACCTGTTAGGGAGAATTCTCTTATAAGGCTAATTTCCCAAACCTAGTGAGTCCCCCAGCAGCTTTGCTGGATTTTTGGGGTTTGTTTTTTTCTCCTGCTAAGAGTGAGACTCTTTTCCTCCCACTCTTAGGCATGATTTGAGGTACGTCTTTTACTTATTGTGTGCTTATGGGCTATGGGGTCTTTTACTCCATTGGGTATCATCTGTTTTAGTGTATGTGTTACACAGCACCCTAAGTGCAGTAACACAGGGGTGTCATAGTGACCCCCAAACATAGACTCCATACCCTGGGACTAACTACTGTCTCCCAGGGCATGTAAAGACACCATTGGCTTTATTAGTCCAAAATTGTGAGCAGAACCAGTACAAACCATCATATTGTGGAAGTACTGGAAGGGGTTAATTAGATTGCCCCTGGGTCTGTTTCCAAGGGGGGACTGTGCAGTCCCCCCTTGTCGAGTTTCTGGCTGGTGGCAGTGGTTACCACGCGAAATATTCCACTGGAATATTTCCTATGGGATTTTCCCATTGATTTTAAAGGCACCACTTTTTTGGTGCAATGTTAAAGATACCGCTGGTTTATTTATTTAATATAAAATCACTGGTTGGGTTGTCGGGGGGGAAATTCTCCTGGGGTCGGCTGGGCCGTCCGCGGACCTCCGGGCGGGAGGCCCCAACTCCTCCCGTATATCCCAAAAGAGAGAGAGTATGAGACACACGCAAGAAGCAAGGTGATTCTGCTGTTTATTAAACAAAACGGCAGGGATGGCCAAGGATTGTACGCGTCCGTCCTGACACTCTCTCCGTCGTGGGGCTCGCAGGCCCTTTTTACCTTAGTATGACGCGCTACTTGCGTCACCTGAGAAAAATTAGCAAAAAACCTATCGCCACTCTGGATTGGTTCCCCGAGTGGTAGGGTTAGTATAGCATATGTATGGAGAACGTTGTTATTGGTTAAGGGTTCGTCAGGTGGTGTACTTGGGTTGTCCCTTCAGTTTGATACATAAAAATTGTTACATGAAGACCCCTGAGGATTGGTCAATGTTAATGGCGTCAGTGATAAGGGCCCCATGTTCTGATTGGTTCACCCGCGAGCCCCCCAGTCTGGGACCATCGCTGTTCCCGCTCGCGGTGCACCTGTCACTTGCAACAATGTTTCACTATGGGTATGTGCAGACAATGTGAGGATTTATTCATAAGCAGGAAGGCCGACTACTCCCACCGCCGCAGATGTCCATTGAGTCGCTTAATTGTATCTGCCTGTGTCTTGAGACAGGGGGATCCAGGCGGCTTCTTCCTCCTGGGCTTGGCACCCTATCAAGTTAGGCTTGGTCACGTGAGGTGGGACCGTGTTTGAGGCAGAATTCTGCACAATTAATATTGCATTTCTCGCTGTGTGCCTGGCTTATCTTGCAGGTGCGACCTTGGCGTCGGCTTGCGGAACGAGAGTTTGCAACGTTGTGCCCTTGACTGTCTACTTTCGCTGGGCTCATTCTGCAGGATCAGCAACCGAACTCTTGCTCATTTAATGTTCATGGAAGCTTTTGTTTGCGGCCTGCTTGGGCCTGGTGCATAGGTGGGACCGTTTAATACACAGGTTCTTTAGGTTATGGTATCTTATTGCTCTATCCCCAGTATCGTGTCTTCGTTATATTTCTCATTATGGTACATGGTTTTAGAAGAAGCGTGAGCAAGCCTTTTTAGATGAGTTCATTATGCGTCTTGCGTTTCTGCATTTTGAAAAGCCTATGTGGAAAATAATAAAGATGCACGTCCGTGGGTGTGTCCGTCGCCTATGTCATAGCACTGAGTATGTTCTTCGTGTGGATTGGTGTGGGAGTGTCCGGTGTGTATGTTTGCACGAGTGTGCTGACCGTTGGCTAGGTCGTCATGGCATCTCTAACGATGTGTTGATTTGGTCCTGGATGGTTTAGTCGAGTTCATCCATGCCGCAGGTGTCGGCATGTGCAGGGCAGGCGGGTGGGCACGCGAGTGGGCACATCCGTATGTTCTTGTACCAGGGTATTTGGTCGTCTGGGAGATGGGCAAACTCCTCTCGTGGCGGGTGTCTGGGCCGTGATACTCTAGGCCAGGGTTGAGAGGGGATTGGTGGGAGCCTTTTGTTCACTTTTCCCACTTCAGGGTCTTTTCGCAAGAACTCTTTTCCAAAATGGCGTTTGTGTCCGTCTCTGTAACTCCAACCAAGGTCGGCCCTTTGTTCCACTTTTTGGCGGGCTTCTCCACTGAAGCCCTCCAACTGGTGCCACTCTGTCTGGGTTCCACAGGATGGGTGGGTGGGGGAATTGGCACCCTGGACTGCGTTGCCTTAGCAACCCAAGTCACACTCTGTTCTGATTGGCTCAGTGGTGAGCCGCCCAGCTCACCACTTGGCATGTATGAGTGACAGCTGGGCTGTTGAATGGGGGGTTTTCTGCATAAAAGTAGGGCTTTTGGGACTGGAACTTCAGAAGTCACCACAGGACCTAAGAAATCCGAAGAGGGGAGAAGCTGAGCCATCTGCAACGACCTCACCACTTTCCCGACGACAAGAGAAGATCTTCTGCTGCAAGACTCTTCTCCCTTTGAGCTGGTGGGTACAACCAGTTTGCCATTCACCTTCCAGGACGTCCCTTGGTTGATTCGCCAGTGCCAAGCACCCCGGCGGCCAGATAGCCAAGCTTCACCACTGTGACCGCGAATAAAAGGAACGCACCTTTTAACCGAACGAACTCTGCGGCTGGTCTCTTCCCTGGGCAGTGCAACGACTCCAAGTTTCCTTCTCGACGAGACCTTCTCTTCCCCTGGTCGAAACCACGAACTGCACCCACTGCCAGGTACAACTGCCACCGCTGGAGCTTCCTCACTCTTTAAGGTACTGTATTCCGCCTGGCCTCCCTTTCTGCGGTTTGCTAAAGGTGACCCTTAAATCCTTGGCTTTTCAAATGGGTTGGTCCCAGACCTTCTAACTTTATCTTTCGCATCAACCCATCCTCCTTTGAACATTTCTGCAAAGACTTGAGTGCTTTTTAAACTGTGTGATCTTGGGCACATTTCGCCTTGCTCCATTTAAAGTGGGCCTGGCCTATGAACTTTGGCTCTACAGTAGACTCTGCCTTCATTACTGTTTTATTTTCATGGCCTGCCTTTTTCTCTCCCTTTAACTTAATTATTGGAGTGCCATCTAAGTTAGGCGCTCACATCTGTTTTTACAAATAGTGGTGTTTTGACCTAGACTTGTGTAATAATTATTAAGGGAGGTGTGTCTACTTTTTCTGATTGTGTTTTGAACTTGCTTTGATCTATAGTGCTTACTGTATTTCCTAAAGTGTGTTTTAAATAAATAATTATATACTTTTGATACCAAGCTTTGGTCAGTGTTTGCTTGCTCTACTGTGGTTTTTAGCCCTATTGTGTATCCTCTGTATACTGCCCTACTCATCTTGAGAGAAGTCTGACTGCTCAGCCCAGCTTCCAGGTAAATCTGGGTGGTGCAGACTGCTACCAATTGGGTTTGCTGCTTATTCCTGTAGTCTTAATCTTCTTGAAGTGCTCCCCAAGGGAACTGCACAGGATTCTGCCTAACATCACCTCTACCTCTTCATATCCCCGATCTCCGCCGCCTCCATACTTTGAAGAAGTTTTCTCTTAACATAGCATGTCGCAAAACTAAACTAAATGGATGAAGTGAATCAAAACAGTTTCTGTACAGCTGACCTGCAAGATGCTCTCAACCAAATGCTCTTCAATTGTCATTTTTATTGTCCTGAGCGCCAAATTCCAATGTGCCTTAAGGGGCGCTATTCTTAATGCGCCGCTAATGAAGATTGTACTCAATACACTGTACAGGTCAGCATGAGCCAGTGGTATCAGTCAAGCGTTCTTGAATTTTTCCAGGGTCTCCGTAACAAGGGGAGCCGCAGCTTAACTTTTTGAGTCCTAGGGTTTCAGTGCTGGGAGAAAAAAAAATATGCTTTGCTGGGGTCCTTGGGACTTGAACTACAGGGATTACAACATGTGGCAAAACGAGCCCACTCTTTGGGGTATGTGAATACGAGCATCCGAAGGGCCCCGAAAGGCCAAAGTGTCCAAACGCCATAAGCTTGAGTGATGCCTTCGGAATCCACAGTCCCTCACACGGTTTTCAGAAATGAGAGCCATATAAGACTCAAACATGTACATGTAGGGATAGTAGGTGACCGTTGACGTACCTAGGGGGCAGGGCCCACTAAAGAGAAGAATGCGTTTGTTTTTAATTTCTTAACGTTTCCCACTTTTCGTTTAGAGTGTAAAGATGAGGTTTTGTACTTTGCAGTGTTTTATATAATGTCAACGGGAGTTTTCACTTCACGGTTGTATTGTTGATGTAATCACATTAGGTGATATACAATTGTTGATAACATTTACATTTTTAGGAGAAGACTTTTTATGTGCTTATGGATGGAATGCAATGTGTGTGTGTGTATATAAATAATATATGAATTTCAGCATTTTTTTGTATTCAATCATCTGTTTGGCCAATATAGGTTACTCCATGCATGCGAACATGCCCCATTTCGGTCCGCTACTGGTTTTAATTTGGTATTCTGGTATTTGTAGTCTGTGGTTTCAATTGGGAAAATGTAGGACTAAAAGTCCCAGAATACGAAGTTAAAAAAGTTAACAAAACAGTCCTTCAAACTGACACCCCTGAAGTAATCCAGACAGTACAATAGCCTTCATTACAATATGAAGTAGGCGCAGGCACGCCAGGATTAAGTACAAGGTACGTTTTACTGTTGATACCCTGCAGCACAGCCTCCACCAACCAACAACAGGCGGTCCTTCCGACGAACTGACAAGCCCCACATTCCACGATGACCTCACAGCCTTCTGAATAGAACGGCTGACAGGTACCACACATCTTTCCCCCCAAATTCCTTGAACTTAATGACATATCAGAACATACCTAACAGTGAATAAACAACAATGTACAAACTAAACAGAACAACGTAAGTAACTTGTACTTACACGAAGAGACATGACACAGATCATGCAATGGAGAGAAACATCCTGATACATGAACATGAATCGCCTAATATAATCCTTCATCCATACTGGCTCTCTTGTCCTCACCGACCTGCCACCACAATCACTGCCAATGCAAACAGCGGCAAAGCCCACTCCACCAACCTCACCAAGGGGACCGTTATCCCCAGTTCCTACCCCACCACCATATCTGAACACATCCTCCAACCCCGAAAATTTGCCCCATGCACAACGATCATCCACACCTTCCACCGCCACCGCTCTATCAAGATTCCAAATTGGACCCATCATCCACCCCAACGGCATTGCACAATCACTCAAGGACCCTTCTAGACTCTGAAAATGTCGACCTTCCTTTGGCCGTATGCACTCCCATCTTCACACGCACCCACGACCCAACCATCACCTCGACCCTCGCCTTTGTTCTGCGACCCAATTTTGCATCATAATAACTCTTGTTTCTCCTTTTTGCTTCACTCATTCTTTTCTTCAACCTCGTAATAAAATCTACACTTTCCTGGGCACTCTGCCACATCACCACCCTTAGTAATTTTATTCACTCAGGCAGGATAAAGACCTGTGTTGGCCTCTGTAGACCTCATAATCCTAAACTGTGACATCTGTGTGACCCCTTTAGGAGACACCCTTACATTCCACAAAAATCTCTGAACCACCTCTTTCCCCTCCATGCCATTCCTCATCTAACACCCTGTTAAAGTGCTCAACAACACCATTAGACTGAGGCCTATACAAGGATGTGAAATTCCATCTAAAACCCCTCCTCCTAGCATAATCTGCAATTTACGCACTTTTACATTGGTTACCTTCATCACTCCACATTTCCACAGGGAAACCCTCTCTCATGAACACTTGTTCCAGGAACTTAACTATCTCACCACCAGAAATTATTTTTACCCACTTCACCTCAGGCCACCTCGAAAAATTATCCACCAGAACATTCAAGAACCTATGCTCCTTCCCAAGCAGCTCACAGGGTCCCAGAATGTCAATGGCCACCCGGGACCACGCTCTCTCAGGCAACTTCGGCAGCAACAATTCCTGTCTGTGAGTTTTCAATGCCTTATCACAATTGCGACACACACCACACTCCCTAATCACCCTCTCCACCATCACATTCATTGCTGGCTACCAATACCTCTCCCCCAACTTCCTCTTAGTGCATGTTATGCTGGAATGTCTGTCATGAGCTTTGTTGATAAGCTTCTCTTTAAAACACATATGTACCACCAATACCCCTCCCCTCAATAATATCATCCTCCATCAACTGGTCCTTCATTTCCCAGTACGCCTTCAAATCATCAGAAAAATCTTTTTTGTACGGCCAACCCTGTTTCGTCCAAAGTGCTACCTTACCAAGCACAGGATCCACTGCTAAACTACCGTTCCACTCTCCCTTCTTAATCACCACATATTCATCTGCATAAACCTCCTCAAGAAAGTATGCTATAGGTTCCTCTTCCTCCTGCACAACCACCAAATTCCCTATTCCTTCCAAAGACACCCTTGACAGAACATCAGCTACTCTATTCATAACACGAGGATCATATTCCACCTTAAAATCATATTACTGTACTTTCGAGCGCACCCTGGCAATCCTAGGCGTGGCTCTCACCATTCCTTTGACTGAAATCACCTCCACCAATGGCTTAGGATCCGTTCTCACCAAAACCCACTTGCCCCACACAGTTCCTTACATGTTCAATTCCCCAAACACATGCTAGAAACTCCCTCTCTATCACCAAATGCCTACTCTCACACTCCGCGACTGCTCTAGATGCATGGCAAATTGTCCTTTCATCTCTTCCAACCCTCTATCCCCGAGTCTGCTTAAAACTTCCAATAGCCTCTTATTGTGTCCCAATGCAGTTCTCCCATATATCAAAATGCCGTCCTAGTACACCAATGTACCTCCAATTCCCTTAAGTACTTTTCTCATTACGCTTTGAAACACTGCCACAGCGGATGCTAATCCGAACGGCATTATGTGGAAACAAAATAAACCAAAAGACGTGATAAAGGTTGTTAAACATTGACAATCTTCTGTTAACGGAATCTGGTAGTACGCTGCAGACAAGTCTAGGCTCGTAAACACAGCTGCCTCTCCCATATTGCTCAACATCTCCGTGATCACCGGCAACGGGAACTTGTCCACAAGAATGTTCCTACTGACATCCCTCAGGTCCACACATTCTGATCATCCCATTCTTCTTCCATGCCACCACTAGGGCACTGATCCATTCTGCTGCCTCCACTCCCTTTATAATTCCCCCATCAAGAAGCATTTCAAGTTCCCTCTCCACCCCCCCTCTGATGGAGAGAGGAATATGTTTAACTTGCCTTCACACAGGACTTAAGAACAATCCAATGAGCGAATCCTGGCAAGGATCCCACCTTGCTGGTGAACATATCTGGAAAACGCTCCTCTGTCGTGGCACTGCCATGCATGAACAGGATAAGTTCATCACTCCTGGGGCCCAATCAAATACCCAAGGCTGCCTGATCTCGCCAACCCAAGATGTCCACACCGTTACTCGCTACATACACGTTGACCACTGCTAACCTTCCTTTGTACTCCACTACTGATTGGAACATCCCCTTCATGGTAATCCTGGAGCCTTCAAATCCATCAGGATCCCTGATGTTAGATCTCCTAAGCACTCCACACAAACCTGCTTCCCGCAGTTTATTCCATCTGGCTTCCGACATTATCATGTAGGGTGAACAACTGTCCACCATTAACTTAACTTGAAAATCATCTACCCTGATCTTACAACTTGGACACTTCATTTGAGAATAATCCCCTTTACTCTCTTGCACAACCACTACTCGTGCCTCCTCATCTGAGCTTTTGTCATCATCTTGAACACACGAAACCTTTTTCTTACTCCGGCACGTCACTGGGAAGTGTCCCTTGACACCACAATTCGTGCAATTTTGGTTTATAGTAGGGCACGTTTTAGAACTGGCAAGTGAACTCCCATATGCTAGCCAAAGTCTTCAGTGCACAAACATATTCCTTCACCGACTTGTGCTCCAGCTGCTTCCGAGTCTAAAAGATAAAGCAATATATAGCTATATTGGTCTTGGGTGCAAAATATATGTCCAACTGAAGAAGAGCTTTTTGATATTCATCCATATCGCCCCCTCATTGGGCCTCAGTCACAAACAAAAAATCTATATATTTCTTCTGGCCTTCCTGCCCTAAAGAATGCAATAATATCTTTTTAGCTGGGCTCATTCCTTCATGGCACCCAAGTAATTCATCCAATACTCCTTCCACTCATTACAGGGTGTGTTTGGTATGCCAAGACTTGGCAGGAAGGCTCCTGGGGGATGAACTGTCACGACATATTAGGCACCTTGAAACACTTGTGTATAGGCGCGTTACAAATGCCATATCATATCATATCAGCACCAACACCTTAGACGGTCCTTCCTTTGCACCCACTCTGCAGGTGCTCCTTTCACTGGAAAATACCCACTCAGCCCCCGTTAGCCAGTGCAGAGCATCAACCAGAAGCAAAAAATAAAACCACTGGGATGAAGAAGAGTGGTTTGGGAGCAATGACGATCCCGGCTCACTGTTTACTGCCGGTTCCCACGACAACCAAGATGACTGCTTATCGCGTCAGCCACTCGTAGGTCCTTTCTTCTAACCTGCAAGCGCTCGAGCAGCCTTACTCCTGTCTTCCAAGCCGCTCCGTTACAGCTCCCCAGGGAGCACTTGAGACACCCAGCCCCGCTCCACCTGGCCACACAAGGAGCACCTCTCGGCCATGACTCGCCGACAGCGAGCCCGCCCTCAGGCCTCCCTCGCCATATATGCCACAGGGTTTCTTTCGTGCCAGCACAAGCATTCACACAATAGGATTGCAGCGGCACAACGGGCCCACTGGAGACAACTATACTTGTCACCAAATTCAAGTAGGCGCAAGTACACCAGGATGAAGTACAAGGTACGTTTTATTGTTGAAACCCTGCAGCACAGCCTCCACCAACCAAAAAAAGGAGGCCCTTCCTGTCAACTGACAACCCCCACATTCCATGATGACCTCACAACCTTCTGAATAGAATGGGTGACAGCTACTACACAATACGCACAATCACTAAAAAAAACAATGTGTGCACCTTCCTGTACATAATTAAGAAGCTGGGAGAGGTGGTAGAGCCAAGTGTAAGTGTAGCTGGTGTGATATCTTATTAGGTAGCCAGACATGGCAACGTGCCGCAGCCCATTCTGGAGATAGTAGCAGAATCCTGGTTTTAACTTCGTATTCTGGGACTTTTAGTCCTACATTTTCCCAATTGAAACCACAGACTACAAGTACCAGATTACCAAATTAAAACCAGTAGCGGACTGAAATGGGGCATGTTCGCATGCATGGAGTAACCTATATTGGCCAAACAGATGATTGAGGTTTGGCCAATATAGGTATAGGTATAGGTTTGTAATTTTGTGTGAAATGTGTATTTGCCCAGTGAGACTGGTAGTAGTTGCTGCATGAAGGATGCAGCATAGTTCGTGAGAGGTAATTGATGGAGGCTTTATAGCAGATTTTTGGGGTGCATATGAGTACATTTGCTCATGAGAAGCCAGGCACTGCCAAAAAGGCTTCGCGTCTGTCACGGGAAATTGGTTGGTATGTGGATGGGCAGTAGCAGGGCCTCGATGAACAAATCTGTCCAACAGCCATGGTGTGGGAATTACTTGATGAATGAAGGTGTTGGACACATTCTGCTGGGAGGGAGTCTGTTTGCTGGAGAATTATTTGGACATTTTCCGAGTAAGCTTTGTAGACTTATTGCATTCCTGATCAGGCTTTGCTGCAACTGTTCAAACTTCTTACAGTTCGGCAGTGAAAGGGGTGCAAGGAGACCAACTTTAAAGTAGGAGTGTTCTGCAGCAGCAGGATTGCTTCGTGTTGAAATCACCATGCCTGTGCTGCCTCACAATGGGCTTGCCAAAACTACAACCTTTGCACCTTACATACATTTCTTCCAGTAATCATAGTTTCAAGACCCCGGTTCTTGCGCGTACACTTCAGGGACTGGGGGGTAACGTTAAATGAAGGTGGAAACACTTCCTGGCACTTTATTAGTTATATTTTGGAATATTGTCATTTATAATTAATAGAGTTTGATATTGAGATCTTGAGAGCGAAATGGGATCCAGGCCTTCCAGGCAATATTTGCTGGTGTTGCAATGGATCTTGAGTGTTCTCAGGATTTCAAGATCAGGCGTGTTCTACCTGCCTCCTCATGCCACACTTCTTCCACCCGAGACTCCCAACTCCATTTATTTACCTCTGTATGGTATTGTCCTCTGTGGTTTCTCCAGCCTTGATGCCTTCTCCTCTAAGAGATGCTGAAATGAAGATTGGCTTTGCTGCACCAACTGCAGAGTGGTAGTTGCTCGTGGGCATTCTTGACTGTTTTCGTCTTTGCCTTGATCCTCATTTTGCCACAAAAGGGTCAACTCCTAGGACCCAGCTGCATGCCTGTGGGCTAATAGCATCATTGCCCATTTGCATTTGGTTAGGACAAGCAGTTAGGTGTCCTCATCTTTACGTATGCATCCTAGGTTTGTTTGGACCCACAAGTTGGACCTCCGACTACATAAATGCCTATTTTGCCCACGGGGGCAATAATACTTATTTGCACACGAGGAAGGCTGCTCAGTGTCTGCTAATGCAGGAATAATCAAACAGTGACCACCCACGTTCTCCCAGCCATACATACCTCTCCTTGTTGTGTGCCATTGTTTTTTTTCCTTCCTCTGTCCCATTCCATCTGGCTCCCTCCGCCCACCCAACAGGCCTACCTGCTGGCCTGGGGCTTCCTCCTCTGGCTACTCTGCTCCCTTGCTGTCCGCTGCTGCCCTAGTAAAAGGACAGGAACTTCACTCCTTTTCCATTTGCTATGGTGGAAGCCATCTTAGATTCCTTTTTTTGACGGGAGATTGGGCATATGCAATATGCACAGAATCCATCTCACATCCCAAAACCGACCATAACACTATTTGCACTGCAGAAGCAGCCCTGGGGTGTGAATAGCCATCATCCACACATTCAGGGGTACACAGGGCTGGTAACGGCCCTGAACCCCTGCTGAGGTTTTTGCTTTCTTTGGGCCTGCATTAGGCTCAGCCTGGCTGGCCGCTACTGGCCCTGTACACCCCCAGACGCGGTGGTGATTCCTATAATGTGAGTCTTGTGTTGATTACCAACAGGCCTACACACATGTTACAGTTCTATTTATTTTTGTACAAGATTTTAATGAGTATGTATACATTAATCATCCATTAAAACCTCTGTCAGAAGAAATTGTTGAGGGTCAGAAGGAGGACACAGACTTTTTGAGGACATTTTGAATGATATCTATTAAAACAATATGAATTCTTTATTATATGAAGGCCTAACCTTCCCTATCTCTATAGGTTATTCAATACCTATTTTACTAACTAAGGTTCCCACAGTTGTCTTGGAATGTCCAAAAAGAATACGTCCACCACCCAAAAACGAACACGATCTAACCCCATCACTTACATGAACAACAATAAGGACAGGAGAATGACGTCCTTCTCCTGTTAGATGCTTCTCACACTTGTCTTCTTTTTTTCAGAAGAATTCCTTTAATAGTCTTTAGAGACTCTTCTCAGTTAATGTAGCTGCGATATTAAAGTTTCTTTTTAGAAGCGCCTTTCCTTGACTTGACTTATCACAAATGCTATCTTTGCTTGCATATCCTCTTATTCTTTCTTAATTCCCATGCTTCTACTTTTGACTCTGGATTTATTTTCCCTTCTTTCAAGGTTAAATGTATATCGGCTTTATCATTACTTCTTGGGATCCTCTTTGGTTTCCTTTCCTTTTATTGGAAATATCCAGGTTTGTTAATGTTGACTCCAAGTCTTTTTTTCCCATCCATTCCTGTCCCTCTCAGGGAACGTTATTCTTTCTCGTCCGTTATCACAGTAGAGGTTAAACAAAAACACCCCCTTTTCATTCACTTGCCTTTCAGGGGACAGTCTTATTGAAACTTCGTAAGCTTGCTTTTACAGCTTTTTTCATTGCTACTGAGACGAGTTCTCTGACTCCTATAATAATAGTGTGTTGCTTTCCCGTGCGTCTGTGGTTCCCTGTTACCTCTATGATTGAGGACCATCTCTGGGATCCTCGTAGTTCGTTCTTCTCCTCAGATTCTCCATTGCAATGCCCACACATCCGTCTGCGGTCTTCCTCTCCATTACTCACCTTTCAAACGGGGAGCCATGCCACTTGCTGTTGCTTCCTGGGTGTGGTATCAGCAATGTTTTGAAGGCAGACAGCCCTTCACAACTCTCTCAGGCTCATGCGACCACCAGCTCCACAATCCACATGATCCGACTTCGCTCCAGCACTTGTTTACGCTGCTCTCTCAATGTTCCCTTCGCTGCTATCCAGCAACTTTGTATCTCGTGGGCTCCGCGTCCTGCTGCGGCTCCGCCTCCTCCCAGGTTCTTGTTCATAGGAGACAACCCCTCCTTTGATGTGCATTCCTCTCACGCTCTTTTCTTCTTGATGAGTCTTCATCCTTTAATCTACTTGTCTCAGTGACTGGTACATTTTCCATTAGAGGAACAGTTTCTCTATCTTCAGGATGTTCACATCGGTTTGTTTCTTCTTCGGCCTAGTCTCATTTAATAAATTTGACAGTCCCATGTATGCCATCATGGTTCCTGGTTCAGGGAGTTCCTCACTGGAACGGGAGTCCATGTCCCCTAAGGGGCAGTCTCTCGTGGTGAGGCCCTACTTGCCTCAACCCCTAGGGAGGAATTTGCAGAGCGGGCTCACCTCCCTAGCACCACGGGGGGCTCCCCTTTGGGGAGAAAATGAACTCCCTTGATTCGTCATAAAAACCTCTGTTTTTTTTTTTTCAGATGTATGAAAACGTATTTCTGTCTGCGCTAGGCCCACCTCAGACATTCTAATCCCCTCATCAGACACTTTTGACCAAATGCAACACTGGATCACTTTTGAGCGTGCATGCGTGCATGCGTGCGTGTGTCAGACATAGGGTTACATCATGGAATAATACTTGCTACAATGCATATGAAGTAACGTCTTTTTATCCCCTAAAATATAATGGAAACTCAATGTACTTCTTGTAATGAAAGGCGTATTAGTTGTAATGTGCTGCACCATAATTACCATTTACACCCGTTTTAAGGCAATTGAATAACCTACTGTAGCGTATATTCATGATATAGAAGTATTTTGCACTCCAAAAAGGTTGTGGCATCTATTACTCTGTACAGGAGGCCTGATAATGTGTTGGCTTGAAGGTACCCATGCCAAAACCTATTTCTGCTGTCTGAGGGTGAGTATCAGCATAGCTGCAGCTGAAGTAACCCGGGGTATGGCCCAGTACAGTTTTCCAGCCCCTAATGTGTTTACAGGCAAGCACAAAGTATGCCCGCCTCCATCATGATCGGCTTCTGGGCCTGATAGCAGCCTACCCTGAGGCAGCCTTAGCTGTAAGTCCGACATCTGAATAATTAATTGACTGACGAGTTAATGCAAATGTGTAATCATGCAATTATGAAAGTTATACATTATTAACAGTTTCAGAATATTTTTTAGGTTGGTATCTTCCTTGGTGGGAAAAAGAACAAAGAGAAAAATGAGTGGGCACCACTTAGTAGGAATAAGTTGAAATTAAATCATGCAAAATTTCTGTAATTACATGTGGTTAAAAAAAAAGTTGTGCGGGAGCTGGCTGTGAAGAGTCTAGAGACACCCTGACTCCAAATACATGTACAGCAGAAGACCGGGTAAAAATACCAAGTCACACGGCCGCTCCCCGTTTAACCCAACCTGGGTTGTGAAGTTAATCCAATTTCAAAAAGAGTTCAATTGTGTTAACGGAATTTGATTCAAGTCTTCCAATAAATAAGTCGCTGTTGTGTTTCACAAATGGTAATTTATCAAAAAGAATCTCAAAGTAAAACAGTCACTAATAATTTCTTAGTGAAGAAGCAGCTGCCACATCTCATAAGTGAAACAGAGTTAATATGCCAATGCATTTCGGAAAACTATTTCCTTCATCAGGGCTAGTCTCTTGTTAAAACAATCAAATGCATAACAAAATATAGATTTCAAAAGTGACATATCATTATAATGTATGTAAATAGCAACAAAAAAAGACGAAAAAACATACCATCTGGTTGAAGTTCCAATAATGGGAGGAGTACCAAAGAGTAAAGGGGAGAAAAAGAGGAATGAGAGTAAATAAATATATAGTGATAGTAAACCGTTCAAAGTGTGTCGCAAGAGGTGGAGCAGTATGAAACCTTTACCTGTGTGGTGTGGCAGGTGTCAAATGGAAGCAAAAACGGTGTTGCTTAAGTGCTGGTGGCCATTAATGGCGTTCGTGTGATTGCACATTGTTCCTCTGCAGCTAAATGCAAGGTGATAAAGCAGTAGTTATTAAGACTCTATGTGCGGTGTAATACACAGAGATCCTAAGTGGGTAAAGGACATACCCTGAACTGCATGGGTGGTCGCGGCTCTTGCGAGCGCAGCCGAGCGAAGCCTCTGTCTGCTGAGTAGCCGCGTAGAAACATTGCTATGTCAACAGTACTCTTAAGTACCACTTGATCGCCTCACGTCCCTACAGACGCGGGGCGATGGGATAATACAACCACTGATTGTGAGGGTAACGGGTTGTGGAATGGAATCTAATCAATTTTAGGACATTGTGAGATGTTACCATTAATTTACATGAAGCAACACAGAGAAAAATAGAAAATAGAAGAAATCCTGTGTAATCAGGGGTACATGAAATTGAAAAGAATAGCAACAAGAATAAAGGGGGAAGCCAGTAAATATGAGGGAGACTCTCTGATGGATTCAGAGTAATGTGAATAAATTGGGGCAACATTGTCGCGGGAGGTGACACCAGGAGGTGGCACCTTGGGTCCCAGACTGGTTGTCCGGGAGGTGCGACAAGGCTGCAGAAGACTGATAATACATGAGAAATAAGTACAAATAATAAACGCACTAAAAGGGAGTAAAAAAGGATGTTCAAACGTACAAAGTAGTACTGATGATCAAATAAATCAACGAAACAGCGAGTGTAGAGACTCACGCAAAACTAATGTACAAATTGAAACGAAATGAAATGTAAATAGAATGCTTAAAACATCATACATGATTCAGAAACCGTGGTGGACTACGGATGTCGCATAAGTATAAACAGTGTAAGGGTAAAGGGTCTATTCAAACAGAAAATACATCACATTTCAAATGAAGCAATGGTAATTCATTTCCTCGTTAAGACCATTCAGCGTTAGGCTGCCAAGTTTGTCGATCCAAAAGGTTTCCCTACGATTAAGTCGCAACCCCAAATCTTCATGTGGGTTGTTTTTGGCAGAGTCTCAAGGATCAGGAATCTTATTTGTGTTAAGTTGTGATGATTCGCGACCCAATGGCGGGCCACAGCAGAGTTGGGGTTAGCATTGCGGATGCAGGACCGATGTTCGTTCCACCGTGTTTTGGCTGGTCTGGTGGATTGGCCCACATAATACATCCCACATGGGCATTTGATGCCATGAATAATGATAGCACTGTCGCAGGCGCCAAATGTTTTGAGGAAAATTTGCTTGCCTGTGCGTGGATGGTGAATGACATTGCCTTTAATTACCAAGTTGCTGTTCATGCACTGGAGACAGGGATATGTTCTAGTGCGTTGAGTGATGGGTTCTTTCAATGGTGGTCTTGTGTGCACTAATTCATCCCTGAGATTTCTACTTCTTTGGTAAGCAAACACTGGAAGTTCTCTGAACAGGTTTTGTACCCTTATGTCATTCTTGAAGATGTTCCAGTGTTTCTTAAGTTTTTTTGATTTTGTTACTCTGCACAGAAAATTTGGAGACATATACAGGCGATTTGAGCTCTCTCTTGGTTTTCTTCGGAGTGGAAAACAGAGTGTTGCAGTCTAAAGTGTTGACCCATTGGGCTGCTGAATCCAGTTCCTCTCTTTTGTAACCACGTGCTAAAAATGTCTTTCATTTCAAGTTGTTGTGCTATGCAGTCTTCCGGGTCGCTGACAATCTTCTTAACACGTAAAAGTTGGCTGTATGGGAGATTCTTGGTGGAAAGTAATCTTGTCGTATGATGTTTCTCTACTAAAGAGAAACATCATACGACAAGATTACTTTCCTTGATGTCCAGATCAAGAGGAAGGAAACAGGTTACAGCACGACCCTATTTCGGAAAGCCACCGACCGCAACAACTTATTGCACCGCTTGAGCTTTCATCAACCCAGCCTACTCAAGAATAGCATTGGCATATTAACTCTGTTTCACTTATGAGCTGTGGCACCTGCTTCCTCACTAAGAAATTATTAGTGACTGTTTTACTTTGAGATTGTTTTTGATAAATTACCATTTTTGAAACAAAACCTCGACTCATTTATTGGAAGACTTGAATCAAATTCCGTTAACACAATTGAACTCTTTTGAAATTTGGATTAACTTCACAACCCAGGTTGGGTTAAACGGAGAGCGGCCATGTGACTTGGTATTTTTACCCGGTCTTCTGCTGTACATCTTCCTTGGTGGGGCCAGTCTGATGAATGCACCTTCACGCCCTTTCAAATCGCAAAACGGAGATGGAAAATAAGAGATGGCTGAAAGAACAGAGTTTTAAAAAAAGGGAAAATAAAACTCACAAAGACCTACATCATGTGGCTACAAAACCTTTCTGAAAAATGAAATCCATAATGTGTAGGCACGTGTCGTGGATCCCGAAAATATTGTCCGGAGTATGTTTCAGCCATGGCCATGTTTAGCTCACTTCCGGCTGACGGCGTTAATTTCAAGGTTGCGATGCGCATGTCACGCCACCTGCCAGTCACTGACGCCACCCGCCAATCACTGCAACACATCAAGGTCTATCCAGGTTCGAGCACAACCCCACTACCGGATAATGATGAAGCAGCTGCTCTGCTGCCTTTGCATCATTTGGCCGAGGCCTACAGGAGTCAATTGGGGTCGCAGGTCAAAGTATCGACACAGTGATAATTTGATATTTTGAGAGGAGTGATATTGTACTCCTTGTGGGAGGAATCTAAGGAGGCACGCATCGTAGGAAAGAGAACACATCGGTTAAGTGATAATATCAGTCGGGCTTGTTGTTAAGCTCAATTATTGTGTTGTTCTGGCTGGCTCTGAGGAGCAGTGCTGCTGCTGCTGAAACTCTGCAATCCGTGGCCGGCCGTTTCGCAAAGCAATATCTCGTTCTGATTTAATTCATTTTGCAATGAATATTGTATTTCTCACAGCTTAGTTCCGTGGGTTATTGAACCGCAAAGCTTTCATAAAGGGAGAGCCTGATTGGCTGGTCGATTTTGTACATACAGCTCCAGCCTGGGGGAGCGGATTGTCAGATGCTGTGTGTGGTAATTGTAGAAAGTAATGGGCACCCCTCAGGCAGCCTCCCTCCCATTTACACCCTGTGCTTGGGGAGATGCGCATTGTTTTCTAGTGTATCCTATATGGATTGGCCGGGTACGGCGGGCAGGGGTCACAATAGAGGTTCACCGTTACCAGTTGAGGCATTATGTTGGCATTTTGAGATTTTAAAAAACGCCCATAAGAGGCAGCTCGGGCCACTGCAGTCAGGCAGTCGCAAAAGAGAAGAGGTACTTAACTCGCTGTCAAAGATTTTTAGGCACGCCTCCCACGTTGGTGCTGGGAGTTTTTCTTCCCAGCCCTATTGCATCGAGCGCAATGCCATGCAGCGCTGATTTCCCCCCCCGCCCCACACGTCCTTACCTGCATGATGGTGTAGATGTATGCTTCCCACCCCCCCCATTCCCCGGGCCTGCTTCTCTCATCTAAGGAAGTGATGTTCCAAGTGTTAGGATATGTCTTCCCTGGTGCTGGGTGAGGTAGGAAGGTGTGTGCCACGCAGGGGAGGACAGGCAACGTTTAGCCTGAGGGGCAAGTGTAATTTTCTGTCCCATAGTGCAGTGAACGAAGCCCACAACCCAGCAACCCCAACTCAATATACACCTCGCCCCCACATTCTGAAGCATATATAGTAGACCCTATTGACATTGCTTTCCTTTTATGCAACCTGTCTTTCATTTATGTTTGTGGTTTTTCTTTGTGGCCCGGATCCCAGGAAACTCTCCCACATACCAAACATAGTAAAATTATTTCACTGAATAACATAATTAGTGAAATGGGAAAGCTGGGATTTGAGCCCAGGTTTCATAGTGTCCCAGTTGGCAATTTGACAGCAGACTACATCTCCTCTCCAATCCCACCTTTAGTGTTCAACCAATCCAAAGAGGTGGGGAAGGTAGAGAATTCATTGGTAGAGCCAAGCCATTGCTCAACCATGGGGTCTGGCTTTGCTCTCACAGCAAAACATAAACTGGCAAGGCAAAATAACCATACATGGCTTCCTGCTTCCCCAAATCACAACACAAAACCCATACCCGGCACCCTCTCCATCCAACCCTCTCATAAAACCCTTACTTGGCACCATGCATCAACCCGACCAGTACACAGTGTATAAATGGTTACAATTATAATTATTTATAGAGTAACACTATAGACTATAAACCCATATGAGTGAGACTTTCGCAACAGCTAGTTGAGTTACTCATGGTCCCATGATGTATGAAGCATGGAAGGTGGAGATGTGAGCCCTGTCTTCTCGTCTCCACAGTTTCCAATTTAGAAAGCAGGGGAGACTTTACCTTCTGCTATTTCATCTTCAATATTAGAAACAGAAAAGTTTCTTCAAAGTTGTTATTCAAGGGATGAATAAATAATTCAATGAATATAGCTTTCAAATCACAAGTGTATCTACAAGAGAGAAGCCTATTAATCGTCTGTATCCTGAGGCTAATGCATCTGAGAGCACATACAAGTGTACAGACTATAGTTATAATCTTAGTCTGTACAATTGTGTGTGATTTAAAAGCACCAAGTCACAATGTAAAGCAACCTGAATGTCTTAATTGAAACATAACCTAATAAAGCAAGTATACACCACTTTGTCAGGAAAAAAAGAAAGGGGTCGAGCCAGTCTGACAGTTGGCTGCAGTAGCTTGCAGGTCAAATGCAGATTTCGGCAACAGTTATTCAGTCTGCTGACCTTTCCAAATGTGTATCTCTGTCTAGTTTACCCTATTTTACATGTCCATCACCCTCCAGTGTTCTTCCCTTGGTCCATATTCTCAACACCAACTGTTATTTACAATTAACTTTCAGACCTCTGTTCCGCTTTTGCTCAATACTTTAGCCTTTAATTCACGCAAACCACTTCCCAGTCACCAATTCCTTGCCAATCACCCCTTTAGGTACCTATCACCCCAAGCCCATTACTTGATCCTCACCAATTCCATTGCCCTGGCTCACTTGTAGACAGTAGAACACCAGGATTTGCCTGATAATGTTTGTCAGACACCACAAGAAGCCATGGTGGGGGTCTTGCTGGTAATTGTGGCTATTGGGTCTGCACTTGGGATAACGCAGAGCGAAAGGCGCTGAGGGTTTTCCTATGCTCCTAAAATTCACTACAGCTGAATATTTCCATTCGTGGAATGAGATGGAACTGCATAGGGAATCCACCAGGGATCTGATGATGGGGATAGAGCATGAGCAACCTATATGTATGTGAATGTTTGAATAAGTGTGTGTGGGTGTGTTATAGGTCGAAGGATGCATCTGTGTTCGTCTGACTTTGTATCTATGTAACTGAATCTGTTGTTGATTTGCATTGGTGTCTTTTGTTGGCCACATTGTTTTAGTGTTCTGGAAAAGACAATGACAATTTATGGGGAAAGAGCCATGTCCAGGAGATGGAAAACCTGAGCATCTCTGATTGCCCCCCCCTCTCACCACCTCACCCATGTAATGTATAAAAGGGTATGAATTGACATTTTTGTGCATAGAAAAAGTACAGTAGTGTTCTCGAGCCACTACTGCACATAATACATGTCTTCCCCTTCACATTGATAGTGAAAATGGCTGAAATAGCCCTGGAGGTAATCCAGAATGATCTCCTCTGATGGTTCTTTGAATAAGGTGAATTTTCAGAAGAACTTTCTGCTGCAGTGTTCTTAAGGCAATCCACCCAACTCTGAATGACTTCCCCTTAGTTTGTAGTCTTACTAATAAATGAATGTTACATATTTCTGTGTGCGTTTTTCAACACTGCCCGAAATCATGTACCACAAACAATCCATTGTCCATTTCTATAACCACCATGGTTGCTATTTGGGGTGCTATTAAACTGTTTCTGTAATGAACTCACTATACATCAAGAAATTCAGCAGATCATAGGGTGAGCCTTCTTTCAGAATGAAACCGAAGGCAACCTCTAAAAAGATATGAACATTTACTTTCTTGGAAAGTAGGAGTTATTGTTACGGACCAATGGTATTTGGGGCAGAGTGGTGTCAACATTACCATCCAGGGTCACAGAATCCGTCATTTGAGTGTGCACATTGCAGCTGGGCAGCCAGAACATGCACCTGCAGCCTAGACTCTCCCCCCACCCCCACTCACAGCAGAAGCCCATGCGTGGGAGCCACCCAGGCACATCTACAATGCTGAAATCAAGACCAGTGCCTCATCCCATCTACACAGAAGCCAAGCAGGTCTTGCAGCACTCGTTTCCTTTGAGGCAGGCTGAATTCTGAAGGGTTTTGACTTTTTGAATTATTTTTCTTTTTACATTTTGCAGCTCTGACCCAGAGAGCAGGGGTCCAGCGAGCCTGGGGGCAATTGTCACCTTGCTCTCCCTTCCCGATCTGTGTTTTTTTTTTTAACTCCCCATACCCCCCACCCCCCACTCTCTCCAGGTTTTATTTTGTATTCCAAGATTTTTTTAGTAATATCAATAGAAGAGCTACACACTCATTGCTGAACCTATAGGTGAGTTACTGCAGTCCAATCAATGTTTATACTTGTCCCCACTAAGAACAAAAGTAACTGAGACTGATTCCAGGCACACTAGGTACGCTATGTCTTAGCCTGGCCATAGGCCCTGGAGAATGTCAGAGGCCCAGTTCCTTGAACCCAAATAGAAAGATGGAAATGCATTATTTTTTCCCCATCCCTTGTCTGTTTTTGACATCACCCGGCATTTCTGTTCCCAGTTGTCCAGCCTGCCTATTCGATGTGACTCCATTCGGGGGGGGGGGGGGGCGGTTGCTAGTCTTTAGTCGTATTTTTAGTATGATGTTGTGGACTGTTCCTGGCCTATTGGCCATTGTTTTGAAGTCGTTATGGAAATAGTCATTTTAGGTGCGGCTGAATAGGATGTTTCCTCTAGGGAGGATCTTAAGCAGCAGCACATGTATGGAGAGGAGCAGTGGAAAGCCTTGGGAATGCTCCTGCTGTGCCATAAGATATGAAGGGTCCTATTTGCTAACTGTGTAGCTCCAGCTTTACCCAGTGACCTGAAGGAAGAACACATTCCAATCAGCACAGATGAGTCACAAATAATTGAAATTTCCAAACACTGACTGGGTCCTTTCCTAGTTGGCCCTCTGGCTCCACCGCTTGCGACTGTGCCTCTCAATACTGTGAATCACTTTTATGAAGCAGGGGAGGCAATTCCTTGGTATGTGGAGCTTAAGCATAATAGTGCTCCTGAGGCATAGCTCTGCTACCCAACTTCAATTATCCATTTGTGGAAATCCCTCTACCTAGTGTCTTTGTCCATGGAAACCTGTGTAGCACACGACTTAACAGAGCTTGCCATAGGTGATGCTGAGTAAATCCAATTGAGTGCAAGTTTGAGGTTACACACCCCATGCACTCTGAAGTCCCTGTGTTTGTGATTAATGCTTTAAAATAAAACTCGGCTGTCAGCAATTCGGTTCCACTCTGTGCTGCACTGGACACACAACCTCACATTTGTGGCATCAATTGCCATCAGACTCTAGATGAGTTTTTGACTTCAGGAAGAAATTCTGCAAAAACCTTTCATGAATCTCTGGTGTGCAGGAGACCATTCGGTGGCTCAGACCTGCAATCGTTTGAATTCTACGCATTTTCCAATAATGGAGTGAACACCTCACAACCGGGCCCACTCAAGTGTATCATTTCCTGCAGTAAATATGTCCACATTCCTACAGTGCATGTCGGTGTGGAATAGAATGTTTGAGTATGTGCTAACATTTCAGTACCACTTTTCTATGTACACAAATTTTTCCCTCATGCTAATTAAGGAGCGGACTGAATGGGGTGTGACTGTTTTAAATCCAGTGGTTTAATGTGAAATAATCCAACCTCTGCAAGAGATACCTGAATGGTACTTTGATGCATTCACGTGTATTGTGTTAACCTTCAAATACCAGGAAAAGGTACACCTGTGAAAGGCATGTAGTTACCGTCACAACCGAGACCGCATATAAATGATGTTGATTTCACCACAACTAAAAATTCCTTTGAACTGCACAGGCAAAAATGTACTTCGGGTCCAAGGATTAGGTCTGACCAACTTCAAATTGACAACAAGGATGCTGAAAGCCTCTTCTCAAAATAAAAACGTTCAACCTCCTTGTATGGTATTTATAGAGAATGGTTTGTGTACCATCAATACAACAGAAGTGAGCAAGTCTAATAAATGGGAACTCATGTGATGTTCTGGTATAGCCTTGGCCCTTATGGTTTTTCTAGCCCTCCAGTGAACCTGGTACAAACTAATTTCTGTTTAGCTCTGCATATATTGTTGATGGGAAGGCTTAAAGGCCCAGGAGATTGGCTTAGCCATCTGTAGTGGAAAAGGTGTATGTATCTTTCATCAAACAAACACATTGTTTCCTGTAACAAAGATCCACCTGTTCAAGGCAACTGGGTAATCTGTTGCAACCCACATGGGATTATTTCAAGAGACAATATCCTTTAAAATACTCTGAGATACAGTCCCATTAGGCCTACAATATGGTCTTCTACAAAGATATAATCTAAATTATTCACATGCTAGGAGCTTGGTATTTTCTGCCCTAAGCTTCAAAAGGGAAATTATTGCATTTAAAATCTAAACTCTGAGCTAGGCCTCCAATAATCTACCTTCTGCCAAGCCATGAAAGGCTTTGCAAACCACAGGCCTGACAACTATTCATAGCAATCATTGACTGAAGGTTTCTCAAGGAGGGGCCTTCGAGAGGTGCTCACAATCTTTATTGTGCTGACACAAATAAATGTTATGGGACATTTGATTTAGACAGGGTGCAAAATTAATTCAAATTCCAATCTTGTTGCCAGCCATACAAATTCACTTACCACCTCAATTCTATACATCCACACAGCACACCATTCCGTACTTGCACAGAGTGAAATATAGCTAGCCAATGGCTAGTGTTGAATGCAAATTTTGCACCCTGAATAAGCATTATTTATGTATTAAATAAACAATGTTGCCTCTAAATCCACAGCCATATGAATTTGAATAAAAAGAAAAGGTGTACAATATTGTAGTACATTATTAATAAATTAAATCATAAATATGAATAATTATGTCCTATATCATCACACATACTCGTGTTGGGTGCCACTGGATTCATGAGGGTTGTGGGGGTCTAGAACTCTGTATGTCACAGGTTCAGAAATATGAGCAATAGCAAAATCATAATCTTCCTCACCTTCATTAAATATCAAGAACGTGATTTATTCCAATTTTAAAATCACACAAGGTGATTTAATTAGACATATTGTAGTATTTTATAGGTATAGTACAAAAATGCAAACAATCAAAGCTATTGTTATGCGACAACATTTGTTGTGCAAATGTCAGTAAAATGTAAGTTATTCAATAACTTACTGGACTCAAAAACCTCATATGTTACAATTGACAGTGTACAATTGTGTGCAGAGCAGCTAAAGTGTACAAAATAAAGCAATTCTGTACAAAACAGCATAAATTCAAATATCTAGATCGAAGATGACTGTTAATGTTCCAGTCTGGCAACATTAGTCGAAGAATACAGTTTGCCCATAATCCTATTTAAGCCTTTGCTGCAGCTCTCAACTGCTTCACTAGGGCTACAAACGTTATTTGCTGGTTCTTTAGATGGACAGATGTCCCTTCAATGATCGTCCACTCGAGTTTCAGCTCTAGGCCCAACACTTCTCTAAACAGGCCAAGCCTTCGCAGGGTGGAAAAGTCTCTCGAAATATACAGCATGAGAAAGTCCTCCCAAAGAAACAAATCTATACAAAAATTGCAATTAAAAGAGAATTGTGATTTAGTTCAATGTCCTTGCCAATTATTTAGTTAATAACAGAAGAGACCTCACCTTAAAATATGGGACAAATCACTCCAGTTGTCACAGCAACAATTCTGTTTTGAGAAGGTAAAAAATGTGGACATACAAAACATCGTCTTAGTATGGCAGCCTTGATGGAATATTGTTACAGTTCTGAGAACTTCTAGCCATGACGGAAGTGCATATTACCAGATTACACGACATGGAACAATGTTTCACAGAACTCATTTCAGATCTGAAACATGTCACTCCAGGATGCGGCAACTCAGCTGAATAACTTTAAACTTGGTGCAAAAATTGCCATCAAGTGATATCTATGTAGGGAAAACGACAGCAGCAAAAACGTGTAATAACTGACAATTGTTGCTGGTGCCTAATTACTGGGTTACACAGAGACAGAAAATTAAGGTAGAGGCATCAATAGGGAGCGCACATTCCTTCATGAATTGCTTCTGGTTTCAAAAGTTAAATTGTAGTCTCGTCAATCCCAGAAATTCAAAGCATCACATTTGCATAAGCTGAACAATATGGTTTTGCAATCAAAAACATGCAGTAATTAAGAGGAGATTGGTATTTGATATTGCTGCTTGTATCTACAGAAACCTTTTAAAAGTAAGGGGTGTATGCTCTGGGAGTGTCTGCCTCAGTGGGTTTTGCCCCTGGCAGAGTTGCTGAGTGGTAGATGTTGAAGATGCTAGGAGAGTCCCAGTGGTGATTTAGCTTATGGTATGTTTTATGTTAGCGGTACTTGTATAGCGCACCATCACCAACGGAATTGGTCCCCAGGCGCTCTGGCGGATCTGTAAACAAGAAGGGTGGGTAGGGTTAGTCATGAGGAGGGGAGAAGGAGAGTGGGAGAAGTGGTTTGCTGTTGGCAGCTTCAGTTCGGTTTACAAAGAGTGCTGGGCTTTGGTGCTAGTATCGGATCGGAGGAAGGCCTCGAGTGCTGTGGGTGAAGTTTGTGGTGTTGATGCAGTGTTGTAAAGTGCGTGCGGATTGCTGGGAGAGAGATGGTTTTGTGGTTTTGTGTGGGTTTAAGTATGCAGAAGATTGAGGGTTGGGTGAGTGGGGTCTGTATCCTGGTTCAGGTACTTATGATTCCGTTAGAGTTGTGAACCTGTGGATTCAGATGTTGCTGGTTCTTCGAGGCCTGACTTGTTTTGGTGGTGATACGCTGATCCACATGTATCCTATTGAGTATAGTTTGGATTGCTGGGTGCGTCTGAACCTAATCTTCAAGTGTGGGACTGGGTGGGTGATATTTGTTCTCAGGTGATCTAGTGTGACCCTGGTCGGTTAAGGCTTTGCCTGTATTGAATCGCCTGCACATCTCTAGGCTCTGCAATTGCTGAGATGTAAAACAAATAATGTACTCGAAACGTTCTGAAAAGGTTTGGATGCTGTCAATGTATTGCTACAGGCTAGTGTGTACATTTGTATCTGTCCCTGTGATCTGGATGGACTGCTTACTACTCCCCTGTCAATCCTGGACCCTCGCTTTGGCTCTGATTTATAACCCCGCCCTTTTTTCTGTAGTTATTTTAGTCCTGCTTTTTTCACCCAGGTCTTGTATTTTCAATTAATTTAATTGTAGTCATGCGCTGCCCGGTTTCAATCGTGTCCTATAAAACCAGCCTCCCTCATTCTGCTCATAAATCATTCTATCATTTATATTCTCATCCTTCGCTACAGTTCTGCTAATTCCACTGCCACTATGACTTAATTCCACACCAACACCCTATTAGCTTCCTGGGAGTCTCCTTATGTCTGATTCAGTGGTGTTCTCAGTGGTGGAAATGGAAAACAATTGCAGGGTGGGGGGTCCACAAGGGCCGTGATGGGGGCAGAGTTTGGAGGAGGGGAGATGGAGTTCCAAGGAGGCAGAGTTCAGAGGGGGTGTAGCTGGCAGTTGAACTCGGGTCAAAGGACATTTTCGAAATAATACTTTAAAAATGGTAACATTTCTTTCATGGCTTGAAAAGTACACAAACCATAGTAAAATATGCACACACATTTGTAAATATAAGGATTTATATATTTGTGGGCGTACCTTACTATGGTGTGTGTACTTTTCAAGTTATCTTTTATAAACTTGGAAATGTGTTAGCAGGCAATGAGGCTGTGCAAATGGACCTGGGGCAGGCAAAGGAGGATGTAACATGCTACCAACAGGTCTAATAATTACAGGGGCACAGAACTGTCATCATCCCTTGCTCTACAGATATCACGTGGAATGGTAGTCAATAATGATTCCATCGATCTGTTCTGCACGACAGCCTGCTCCGAAGTGATCCACTTGGCTTGATGAATCAATGACGAAGCTCAGCTGCATTGCCACCACTTTTTAGGTGCTTTGTACCTCTCTGTGGGATAATAATGTCTTCTGTTATTTCAGCACTCTGAGACCTATGGGTGTGTAGCGCTAGATAAGAAATACATTATTATTTGTGACCACGAGATCACAAATTATTTGCGATTGGTCGAAAGTTTGTGGAGCTGGCACAGTCATGGATAGGTTTATAGGATTGTGGTCACTCTGGGATATACAGCCATGCAAAAGAGGCATTTGGTATAACAGTTGATAAGGACGGGAGAGGCTTTTGAATACTTGTTTGGGGCACAGATCTGATGAAGAACCAGCACTTTGTAAGGTTATAAAGTCCTCTCCAGAGAGAAAGAAAGAAAGAGAGATTAATATTGACGGAAAAAGTGATCATTGGTGGCCACAGCAGGAATTATAGTATCAGTGTATGGATATCTAATTGTAATCCTTTCAGTTTTTCTCACCATGATGGCTAGTTGATGTACACGTAGTCAATATGCTTAGTGCAATACCCAGAATAATCAAATGTCAAATATGCATAGGGTACTGGCCAAAATGTGCACAGAACCCTTTATGCAAATACGTACACGATAATGCTCAAAATATGCTCATACGACACAATCTGCACAGACACTCGTTATCCGCTCTCTCCAGAGCCGAAACAGCCTTGGTCCAGCACCACTCTTGCCTGACCATCTCTGCGCCGCACCACAGGTACCACCAGGGGTGTTGCTAGGTCTACAAAATATCTGGGGCTATGCTAATGTTGGGACTCGAGGCTAGTTAGCTTTTTGGTTATATGCCCAAAGCTTCTATCTGGGGCTACAACCAAAAGACCCAGGGCTATAGGCCCCTTGCCCCCCCCACCCCCCCTAGCAATGCCTCTGGGTACCACTTGCTGGTACAAAGGTTTCGCTGAGCCACTTGCACTACATGAACAGCAGGGGGCTCAATTGACACAAACAAATACACTCAGCAACTGAGCCCCCTGCTGTTCTTGTATTGTGTGTGGCAAAACCTTTCTCCCTGTCCCTTGGTTATCTAATTGACAGTCAATTAGTGAACCGAGGGACATTGACAAAGGTTTTTTCAGTGTATCCCCCCGCGCCGTGGGGGGGGGAATAGGGGACCCCGAAACATCTTGCACAGGGCGCTCTGTGGGTTGCTTGCAGAGGCAGTGGCAAGCCGGATCCTGAGATCTGCCCCCCTCCCCCCATTTCCCTGTGAGGTCCTGGTAACAACGCCTATCCCCTCCACAAATGCCCCCTCCCTCCATGTCCTACTTAGGACAAGAGACTGTCCTTCAGGATCCCCACTGGGGTCTCGAAGATAGATACTTCAATAATTAACTGTCATTGGCAGAGAAGGTGAATGGTATGATAGGTTATTTATAACGAGCTTAATACCCAGAGGTTTCTAAGTGCGACCCAGGGATTGAACCTGTGGTGCTCTGTGTCGTCGTGCTTTCAAGGCGAGCACGTTTCTCCTGAACTATCCTCCTGAGACTAACTGTTTATTGCTGAGGGTTCATTGGAGTATCATAGTTTCCGACAAGACCTTAAGTTTGAACAATTGGCCGGTAAGAACGAGAATAGGTGTATTTTTCATATTCAAGCCCATACGAAGATTAAGTTGGCTACCAAAATCTTTGCTTTTCTAAGACCATCAAAACCGGTCACACAAAAAAGCATTTTTGAGCTGTGTCCGTCCTTTTCATGTGTGGTTATTTCTCACAACAAAGTGTTTTAATTTTTTGTGCAACTTTCCGAGATTTCCTTTGTCTTATGTGCAGCATGCTTGTGATGAACAATGACTACAATCGGGTGATTTTGTCACACAGTGTATTTTGTTGTGTGTCTTTGTCTTGAGTCTATATTCCCATAACCAAGAGGTCAGTTTTTAGCCCGCTCTACTTTTCATTCCAGTGCTTGAATTCTTCATGCAAGATGGGGAAAGTAAGGCTACACTCAGTCGTTCTGCTTAACATATTTCCATGAGGTTTTACACAGCTGTCAGAGTGGTTTATTCTGACTTGTGAACGTATCAAGTCCTTTCTATAAAACAGTCTTGTGGAAGACCAAACAACAGAGCCGGGAAGATATGTGGTCACATAACTCATTTGTAGATGTGTGATCCTGGGCACACACTTTCCCCTCACTATGCCTGATCTGCAAAATAGACAAAAGTAGATATATACTTTCATATGCTGCACATCACAAGCGTTGTTGCTTGGCTTATTCATGGCAACAATGGTGTCACTCCCTGTGATGTCATTCTCGGTGTTGTGATGTCCCGCTAATGTCAATACCTACGTGGACCACGGGGCTCGGCACCTCTTTCCACGCAGGGCCTTGCAATTTCTAGACCTGAGTGTGATGGTCAAAACAGATTTATTGACAGGCCAATATAAGAAAAATTGATTCTAAACAAGTGTTTCTGTAAACACAAGTTGAAGAGCATTAGAAGTAAAGAACTGTTGGTATGTAGGAATTGAATCGAGTAGATGAAGGCATGCCCTTTTCAAGAGGGACTGCAAGGTTGCCCTTGCCAGGAGTTTTCTCCAGGTAGGGTTGTAGAGCTCAGGGTGATGACTCTTTGGAACTCCCACAAGGATGCAGAGGCTCACACTGGCTACGTGTCACCACCTAAACTAGTTTATTCATCAAACGTTGCGTCCATCGAGGCGCTAGGGAGGGGTCTGTTTAGAGCTGTGCAGCGGGTGTGTTTCAGACTGTTACCCCAGTAAATGTGGGATTTCGGCTTTAAACAACATTGCAAGAAAAACTTGTGCTTATATGAAATGCGTTGCTTAATGTTCAAGAGTTACTACCACATCGCAGACTGTGTCACGCAATAGTGTTGCATGTGCACTTAGCTGGGCTGCAGGCCATCTGCAAGTGGGTATTGTGATGGTGCGTGGTGTTTATAATAAGCCATGGGCAATGAGTAGGTTATTAGCATTTATTACATTGTTGCAACAAGAAAAACAGACTGGGAACCAATTATATGAACCTTTTTAATAATCTATTGTGTGTTAGAAATGTCTGTCCTTGCACACCATGATTACAGTGTACTTTCTATCCACATATGTGCTGCTTGCAGGAGCCCGGGGGGGCGGGGGAAGTCGTGGGGGTTGTGCAGCAGCGGCGGCGGCAGCTGCTACACATGCCCTCTTTCTTACAGTTGTTCTCGCGATAGACTTGCACCTCTAGCTAGAAGAGCTGTCTTTGCAACTCCCATCCTCCGTCGCTACCCAGCAATGCAGATTGCTCCGCCACACGCATCCGCTGCTCGCCCCTGCTCCCCATTGCAGGCATTTTGACTATTCACTTCCATTCATTGTCACCAGTAAATTAGGCTTGCACAATGCTCACCAGTAGCCATGATTAGATTTGAATTAGGGCTAATTTCCCTTTACAGCGCATGTGCCTGGAAACGATGCACGTTCTACAGCAAATGTATTTTGGCACCTACGTCGGATATGTTACGAAGCATATTAGCTACTTATGTGTCTAGTTTATAACTATGTGGAAGACTACAACGCAAAATATATTGGCTGCGGCTGATATATCACTGGAGTTTTGCGGAGCAATCTAACACGCGCTCAGTTAGAATTACATCAGTTCAATTGGATGAACACGAGAGAAGTTTGTCTATCACATATTGGCCCTCATTACGACCTCGGCGGGAGCCATGCCGCTATTGGCGGCATGGCTGCCGCCGAAATCCCGTCCGGGTCCTCGAAATGAGGAATAACCGAGCCATTCTGAGTTCGGAAGGCCCGGTAATTCCTCCCTCCAAGGACCCAGACCCGGTCGTTCCCCATTCCCATTTCAGCCCCCATAGGGCTGAATGGGAATGGGAGAGTGAGCAAACAACGGCCCATTACGAGTTGGCCCGTTGTTTGCTCCCTCTTCCCCTCGCGGGACCTGGTAAGCACGCCTGGTTTGACCAGGCGTTACTTCCTGGGTCCCGTGAGGGGACCTCATAATGAGGTGGTACGGGGTAAACGGCGCCGGCACCTTTTACGGCGCCGTTAACCCCGTACCGCCAGGGTCGTAATGAGGCCCATTGACCTTAAAAAGAATCCCTTTTAACAACCAAACATTTTGCGTTTTGGAATTCTACTTAGCATAAAGTCCACCCCCTTCACATGTAAATGCGATTATTTGCGATTCAGACTTAACCTATAGGCGACCAATGACGTATTGGTAAGAAAAAAAAATAGTCGACAAGACTGAAATATGTCGATTCTGTAAAATTGCATATCAATCAGAAACTTTACAACATTTAATCACTAAACGCCCAATGCTCACTGAGAAACGCTCTTTTTATTTCGAAAAACATTTTAAACACTTCAGAATTGTCTATCCAGTAGCACTTTGGCAACACATCTTTTGCACCAATCGAATCTCTGTTAGAATTGCAACAATAAGATTTCTAGAAGCATTACAATTAAATAATGTAATTGAGTGAGGTTGATTTTGTTGAACAATTATTCATTCCGCTCCTATTCACACCTTTGTAATTATCTCGCAACAGATAACATCATGAAAGGAACTTTTTGGTAGACATTTTATGAAACGATTTACTTAAGCGATTCGACTAATTTGTAAATATTTATATATTTTTTATATTAATTGGAAAGTATTGATGTGTTGCCTTGTCCGTTGATGCTCTGTTGATTTGTTTGCTTCATGTTTGATATTTGATGTTTTAGTTCTTTTGTGTAAATTGAAAGGTTGATTCTATTCAGCCAAATCAATAAAATAAAATTCAAAAAAGAATTAGGCTTTACAAATGGAGGCCAAGCCCTTCGCAGATCTGTTTGTGTGGAAAACGTAGACCTTGGGGGAGCTGAGCAGACCAGTCCCATCTGTCCATTTCCCTGGCTGGACTCGAGGCACAGACTCAGAAAGGTCATGGGCTTTCACTTTTCTTACCCTGAACCCGCTTCTCTCTATTGCAGGATTTGTAATGCGTTTACTGTTACTTTATCACTTATGATGGTAGGTTGACCACTATACTCATTCGCATTTCTATTGCAAAAAAACAATGATTGCTTTCTGAATTCTGTACTGTGCAATAACATCTGTACAATACGATAGAAGCAGAGAGAGCAGGCCGGAAGGAGAAGTTCTCAACTTTTACGGAGTAGTAAGACTTAGTTTCACCATAAAAGGCATTGACGGAGCCATCGTGTTGCAGAACTCTGGGTAATGAGACTGGGGGAGAAAAAGGCAATAAAAGACCATAATGTTCAAAGAATATGTTCTTGAGTTTACTAAAGGGCATAAAATAACCTATCCAGTCTTTAGGGCCCAATGATGCACCGGGTGGGGGGGCAAATTAGTCAATACCTGTGCAACGGTCTTGGTGGTTCAACGGCGTCGATCATGGGTTCTCTTCAGTTAAAAAATCCAGCAGTTGTGATACAGCGGCAAGCTGGCGTCGAGTCGGGGTTGAATTGAAGGTAGCTGTGGTCTCAAATCGCCTACTCGGGTGTTGCGGATTGGGCGATCACCAGGCTTAGTTTGGCGGTTGAGCTGGTAACGGGTTGTGCAGGCGAGTTGATTCTGTGCGGCACTTAGAGGTCACGGTTCAAGGGACCCTAGTGTCTGGTCGATCGAGTTAACAGGAGCGGCGATGAAGAGGATGGTGCTTCGAGCAATGCAAGGCAGGGGTACTTTGTTGGTGCAAGCCGAGGCAAAAATCACTTCAGTGGGCATGTGTGGCAATGAACTAAGTCAAACAGGCAAAGGCAGCGTCGAAGCGTCCTAATAGTTTGCTCAGTGTAAATCGTGCTTAAATCATGGCTTGCAGCAGGTCGACATTGACAACAGTAATCTCAGATGTTCTGGATTCCAGGTGCTGGGATTCCAAATCCAGGGTTTCAAGAGACAAGGTTAGTCCTCTCCTTGGGAGGCTGGCACACACCTCTACACGGTGAGATCTCAGGCAACAGGATGACTGGCAGAGATCTGGTCTTGGTCCAGCAGCAGAGGTCACCCCCCCACAATGGTCCTTGGGGGGGGGGGGGGGTGGTTCGGGGACAGAGCTCACCTCTGCTTTGGAACACCTGCCTTCACCTCACAACTGGAGGACTCTGGAAAGGACTGCTCTCCCAGCAACAAAAGTCTTTCAGGATTGGAGTCCGAAGGATGAATCAGACGTGAGACCCCTTCTTTTAATTGCAAAAGTCTATAGGTGATTGGACTAAAACTAGCCTTCTTTAGGGATTCAATCCCTGCTCTTGAAAGGTGTGGACTTTGCCCTTCTGACATCGCACCCAAAGTGCTTTGTGCTCAGGAAGTGGAGGGGACAGGAAAGAGAAAGATCGGCGGAAAGCTCCAAGATGGCATAATCTTCCCAAACACAGTCCAGATATCTCAGACTACACTAACCCTGCCCTTCTCAATAGATCAAAGGGCTTTACAAATGCAGCACCCTGGTGGGAGTCCTAGCCTTTTCTGAATGGGTGCGTCCTTTGATTCCTGTTACCACACCAGCTTCCTGTGGAGTGGTTGTCTCTGGGGAAAGGCGTGACCTGCCCTTAAAAAGTAACAGCAAGGCAATCTCCTTCCCCCACCCCTCAAGGCTACAGTCCTGCCATTGGGCAGGCAGAGCCTTATTTGGAATGAATACACTTAACCCTTCCACGGCTGAACTGGGTCCACCAGGCTGCCACGTGTGGTATCAATTTAATGTGGTTGGGACACCTGAGAGAAACTGGCCACCAGCATCTAACTGGGGTATGGCTTATATTTACACTGCCTCCAGGACAGGCTCCTCCGGGTTATGCACTTTTTGGAGCATGGGTGCATATTTTAAATGCAGCACCTGTGCAGCAAATACTTGGCTGTCCCTGCAGTTGTCAAGGGGGGCTCCTGTGATCTCTCAACCTGCTGTGCCATTGGTGGAGCAGGCGCTGCAAATCCGGACACTGATGCAGCATAATACAAGTACACACTATGATTTTGGCATGCGGTTTATGAAAGGGGGATCTGATCAGCCGATTTCCTATTCAGAGATGTATTACCTGGATAATTGTATGAATTAAGAAAAACCAAAACGTCAGGGCTCCTACACCCTTACCATATAGCAAGTCTTCACAAGGGGCCTCAATAGAACTACACGTCCCAAGAGGCACTCTGATTCACTTCAGAAGCCCACAGCGGGCACACTCCCAAGACTAAGTGTCAATAATGCACGTTGGTTCATTCAGAATAGAGACCCGTACCATACTACATTTATATGAATGCACTCTGCCATGCACAGTAAAGAGATGTATCCAGGGAACTACATTTCCCAAAATACACTTTGCATAACTAAGTACAGAAGTCCCTATTGAACTCAGTTCAGAGTTCTACCCAAAAGGATTTTATGTCCCAGGGTGCACTCCTTCTTGCTCTGCAGAGTTGTTCCTACGAGACAACACATACACTGTGCTTTTCTTTGGGCAGATGACCTAGCAGAGCTTGACTTTTGTAATAAAGTTGCATTAGACACTCCCTACTGTGGCTAGAGTGGCTCTGGGCATCAGGAACACCTGCACACTGTGTGATGCTGATCAGGTGCTGGTACACGGACGATTTCCCATACCTCACACCCTTATCAGCATCCCTCTCGTTTCATATCCCCAAAGGTTGATCATCTTTAGGGTCTCTAGCAAGGGCATATGATAAGAGGAGCCCCCTTCCCAGCTACCAATATGGACTTCCGCCTCACTCAGGTGTGGCATCCACAATCTCCCCCACGGAGTACCTGATTTGCGTACTGTGGCTGCTGTCGAATTCAGCGCTTTTGCTCAGAAGCACAGTACAACCTTCTGTGCTGGCTTATGGTTGGGGATACATTCACTCTCCTGGCTCCTGAGCCCCTGCAGTCCAGCACAGTGAGCAGAGGGCCACCACCCCCTGCTGCAGAACCACAGGCTCGGCTGTTCCCTTCCGCCAGACTTCAACATTGCAGATGGATCATTTAAACTCTCGGCCACTGCCACGCCGGGTTCATTTCAATTCTCAACAGGGGAACAATGATCTGTCACAGCTGACCTACATCATTTATTATATTTATTTTTACACTTGTAGAAGCGTACAAAGCCCCTGGGCATCTAGGCGCTAGTTACAGTAATGACCGGACAAAGAGAATACAGGAGGAAGTTAGTTGAACAAGTAGGTCTTTAGCTTTTTCCTGAACAAGGGGTAGGAGGGTTCAGCGTGAAGGGGGAGTGGTAGATTGTTCCAAAGGGAGGCAGCTGATACCGGGAAAGTGGATCCTCCGGCTCTTTTGCGATTGAATCTTGGTAAGATGAGGCAATGGCTGTGAGGGGAACGCAGGGGTCTTGCTGAGTCTCTGAGCTAGTTTCAACGGTGCATTGTTTGACGGACGACGATGAGTGATTGAGAGGATTTTAAATGTGATTCTTTCTGTAGTGGGGAGCCAGCGAAGCTATCTTATGGCTTCAGAGATGTGGTTGTGCTTTCCCAGGTCCAATGTGTCACGGAGAGCATTGTTTTGTGTTACTTGGAGCCTGTTTTTTTTCACTGTAGCAGCAGAGCAGAGAGTTGCAGTAGTCCAGTTTTCAGCCAATGATGGCCTGTGCAATGGTGAGGCGATTGTCAGTGGAAAGGAATGGTTTGCTTGAGTACATGAGCTTCGAGGCGTAGGCTGCTGTAGAAGCGATGTGGTAGATTTGACGGCACATGTTGAGTATAGCATCTAGATGGATGCCTAAGGTTTTCGCAGATGAGGAAACTGGTATCTTGGGGCCATCATTATTTTAAAAAAAGGAAGGCATTGTCCAGTTTTGGTGAGGTGGGTCAGAGTTCTGACGAGACAGAGCTCTGTTTTCTCAATCAAAGACGATGCAAGGCCATCCAGGTTTGGATCATTTCGTAAATGGAGTTTACTTTGCGGGAGTCCTGAGAGTGAACACCACAGAGGTGGATGAGAGTTTGGGTGTCATCAGCATAGTTTCTGTAGGAAATTCCACGGGGAGCCGGTCAAAGGTTTTGTCAAGATGTTGTAGAGGGTAGGGGAGACAAGAGCCTTGTGGGACCCCACAAGTGATTGGTTGTAGGAGGGGCACCGGCTTCGCCTGCCAAGACTCCTGAGGTTCATTTGGCAAGGAAGTTGGAGAACCACCTGGTGGCTTCCGGAGAGAAGTGAGCAGAGGAAGTGAGGTGGTGGCATAAGGTCTGGTGGTCAACGACATCGAAGGCAGTGGATAGGTCAAGAGCGAGGGGAGCAAGAGGTTGCCAGTTGGTTTTTAGGTTGAGGAGAGCGGTTTCTGTCCCATATCTAGGGTGGAAGCCAGAGTAACAGTAACAAGAGCAAAGGACGTGGTAGATTTCCAGGAATTCTTGAATTTGGAGGTAGGCAGCTCTGTCGATTTTCAGGAAGAAGGCTACAGTGGTGGTAGGTCCGTAGTTGGTGGGGATGGCCAGGTCCAGTGAAGCAATGGGGTGATCCATGATTCTTTAAGGGAGGTTGGGGCGCAGCAGGGGGCAAGGGCGGCATTGATATCAGTGATGAGTGGGAGTAGAGGTTCTGTGCATTCCTTTACCAGCGAGGCTGGGCAGATGTCATCTTTGCAACGTGAGGGTTTGAGCCCTTTCATTAAGGAGGCTAGGTCATGTTCAGAGATTGGGTGGAAGTTGAAAGGTGGGTTGTGGACTAGTGTGCCGAACTGAGAGTTGGGTAATAGGACATCAGTCGTAGAGGCTAATTTAGAATAGATTTTGTCTTGCAATTGTCCAATTTTGCCAGTGAGTGCGTCTTGGACTTTGCTGCACCAGAGGTTGACTTTCGAGATGGTAGGGGGGGATTAATAGGGGAATCCATTTCACAGAGAATTGCTAAAAGTTCTCGAGAACTAGAGGAAGCAGCAGCTATTCTGCTGTTAGGTAGTTAAGTTGCTTTGGTAGCGTGGATGCCTGTTTGTATTTCAGTGAGATGTCTGAGAAGGGGGGTGAAGGTGATAATGTGGTGGTCAGTCCATGGGCAGGTGAAGATGTTGCTGTTGTTGTCCAGGAGCCAGTCTAAGGTACGCCCTTGCGAGTGGGTGGGGTTAAGAATGCGTTGGTTGCAGCCCAAGGTGGAGGTAGATTTGGTGAAAGCTGAGGCATCTGTGGGGTCATTGAAGCCGAGATTGAAGTCTCCCAGGATAGGTAGCTGGGTGGTGGGTTTGAGGTTGGTGGAAATAAGATGGATACGGTCATCTTCGAATGTAGCAAGGGGCCCTGGAGGTCGGTAAATAAGTTGGAGAGTGTTGGAGGATTTGGGCGAGCAGTTGATTTTGGTGGAAATTGATTTGCAGTATGGGAGTGGGACGGTAGTGGGATGGGATTCCTGTAAATAAAGGTGACTCTGCCACCCTAACTGAGGGTTCCATCACATTGAAGTATTGAATAACCTGAGCACACCACAATAGGGAGTGATGGCCCAGCTAATGAGTTGTGCCATGTTTCAGTGATGGCCAAGATATCAATGCTGTTGACTATAAGATCCAGGATGTCAGGTGCATGGGCAACTAGTGATATAGCATCTAGGACAAAGCACCTGAAAGGGTACACACAGAAATAACTAATCAAATGCACTCTGAGACAATAAAGAAACTAGGGAATAACTAAGCTAAACACTTATTGAACAATCACATTAATCAAGGGTGCTATTAAATAGCTCAGTGTTCTGCATTAGGCATCAAAGGCCAAGTGCAGCTGGAGTACAAACTCGAGTAGGTGCCAGGAAGAGGAGCTGTTGACCCAAGAGGACTGTGGCTGGGAGCAATCTGAAGGTACATGTGTATCGCTTTTTCGGCTTGGAAGTACACCAAAAATATTCTTTCCACAACAGGCCTTGGTGGTGTGACGAATCGAGAGATTCAGTCACTTCTCCGAAGGGGGGAGCCTCTTCGGTGAGGCTAGGGATGTGAGCCCGCTATGCAACATTCCCCCTAGGGGTGGCAGTAAGCAGGACCTCACAGGGAGAGACTCCCCTCTTGGGGATAAGGACTCCCTTTCCAGTGAGGAATTCCCTTGTCGTCATTCTCAAACATCCAGTACAACCCTACCAGTTCAGACAACTAGACTCCTCTTACATCTGTTTTTGTAATATAACTACAGAAGACCAGTATCAGCATGGTACTGTGAAGAGTAAGAACATAGGATTGATAAAGAATACCAGTCTGTCAATCACTGAGGCGAAGAAATCTAAAGAGTCATGAAGAGTCAATTTCCAAAACGAAGAAAGGACTTCCTTGAGAAGCTGGGAAGCCAGGAAATGTGACCCAGGAATTTAAAACCAGCTGGTGGAGGGAAGCTGGTAACTCTGAGAGAACACTGGTTTGCACGTAGGAATGTACTATCTGGAGAAACATTTGAGGAGCGGTTGTCCAGAGGCTGCTGGTCCCTGGAGGAACGTTTGATAAAAGGTCTGCAAAGGAGCCCCAACCCCGGCGTGCCTGAAGTGAAGCAAGACTCATTCAGAAGAGGTGGCCTGCCGTTGTAGAGGGAGGTGGTTAGGTTTCTCCTTCTGCATTCCAGCTTTCATGGGAGGATACACACAGAACAGAAAATCAATGCAGATAGAACTTCTGCAAACATCATGTAATGGGACCTCCTCTTCTTGCCAACTATACCGCTCCCAATGCATCCAAGAGTTCTGTTGCTCTGCCCATGTTTTTCTCATATTGATCCTCCTTTTCCTGTTCATAGAACATAATAGCACAGCCCCTCTGCTGTTCATCATCCACTACAATGTGACATCCAATCCTTTACTGCACCTTGGAATTCGCATGCCCCAAATACATGCCATTTCCTTGGTTGCAGTGAATGTAATTTTCCACCTCCTATCGCGCACTTCTAGCTCCCAAGAGTATTTCCCTATTGTTTCCATTATTTCTTGGTATCGGCTAAATTCAGTTTCATGTATCATTTGCAAAAAGATATCCATTCACTTACAGTAGCTCTGCAATATGGCATGTTTAGATTTGTGAAGATTAGCCATACGTCACATTTAGATAGAATTGTGAAAATTAGCCACTGAGTAGAACTTTAAGAGTACCCAATGTACTAACCACCCCACTCCTGCTCCCCTCCAACACACCGCCCAAATACTATACATGCCCACAGGGCAGGCCAAACTACACACAAACACACATCCGACAAAAGTAACATTTGCATACAACAAACGACCCCAGGCACTGGAGCTTACCTCTACGGATACAAGAAGCCAGTGCGCACAGCCACAGCCCAAATACCAGCCAATCTACACCTAAAACACACACACAACATAACAAACGTTCCCATAGAACAAACTACCCAGGCAATGGGCCTCACCCGTATGGCTACAACAACGCCATGAACGCAATCAACCATCTGCAAGGCAACACACCCAGAAGCCAGTTTCTCCTGCTTCTGGACCTATCCTATCACTCTACCCTCACTAACCAGCCCTGTCCTTCTTGGAAAGCCACGTGAGTGTCTGCAGTCTTCCACTGGGTTGTAACGATGTGCAGTATAAGCCAACATAACATAACATCACATGACCTATGATAAAGGCGATAATACATCCCTGGAGTACCCCACGTTTCACTGCCTTCATTTGTCATGCAGGCGAGCTACACATATGTACATGTGTGGACAGAGCATTACCCTGCCACTAGTTGTGCAACAATGTGCTAATGCACATGCCTTCTTCTGTAATTATGATGGGTTTCACTAAACAGGAAATGACTGGGCATAATGTTTATCACTGGGTACATCATTCGAGACATTGAACCTGAGCTTCTGCTCAGGATGCAGTCTGAGAAATGTGATCTAAAGATTTTATTTCAGGTAGCCACCATGTTGCATCCATTTTGGTTGTGATCTTGCCTCTTTCTCTCGGTGCATGACAACCCCTAAATGGAACCTATTTCCCAGTTCCATCACTCATGAATGTGGTTCATGGGCCAGGAGCTGTGTTAATTGGTCCATTTAAGACCCAGTGCTGCCGGCTAGTCACTGGGTGTGTATGTCAGTCAGGACTGTGGGTAGTGGTACTCGTGTGGCGCTGGGCTTTGGTTGTTGGAAGCAGCAGCGTGAAGTTGTTGGTGCCGTAATTGCACCCCTCCACCACAAATGGATCTAGTGTTTTTTGCCGTTCAGCAACAATGAAGGTCTTGCAAATTGAGAGCTGAGGAGCGCATTAGTAGTGACGCGGCTTTGTTGCTCCTCACATGACTGGAATTAACGCGGAATGTTGTGCTCGTCTTGTTACAGATTACTCTTCGACGGCTTCCATTCAGAGAGGCAGCTGCGTCCCGGAGCTGTGATTGAAAGGTAATTATTTGCTTGGCATGGAAGATTGTATGACGAACAGCTCGCATGTCGGGTCCCTTTCTGTGAAGTCAGGAATGTCGGTTATAGTAGCGCAGTATTACTCAAAAGAACTAGAACTGTTGTGTGACTTTGCTTATTTCCTGTGTTTTTTTTAATTTAGGTAAACTCGTTTTTTACTGCAATGTGATGAAGAGGATACATTAACAAATTGCCTTTTTTAAACTACCTTAAAACTCTTGACCTTGAGATGTGAGTGACACCACTAAGCATTATTGATCAAGCAAGGGGGTGCAGAGTCGTATTCTGGTTGTTCAGCTTAGTGTAAAGAAACCCTCCGGACTGGCCTCTGCTGGGGCGGCCTCAGAGGTCTACAGTTCTCCTGAAATTGCCAATAAGTAACACAGTGCTTGTAATGTCCCCTGATTCACAGATACGGATTCTGTATTTATGTTCTGTGTATGGTGTTGAAATAGTGCCCGCCGAGCTAGGAAGCAGCAGCGCGCAAAAAGGTAAATGCAAGGTTTACAAGCGCGATGACCGGCCTGCGATGCCAGGAAGGCACGCACAGGCGTAGGCGCTTTAAAGTCCCTGGCATCACAGCAAATGAACATGGTTTTCCCTTGCAATCAACTGTTTGATATACCTATGCCATTGTTTATAAAATTCCTTATAAAGAATAAAAGCTCAAAACGGGCTGGCTGTTCCAGTATCTGGTATGTATTGGATGATCAGCCTGACATGGGGGTTGGGAAAGGCCTATATCCTCTTTTCTTTTTACAAGCTCCCTAAAAAAGGAGAGCAGAAAACATCTTTTATTTTGGGTATTTACTGAGCGAAGAGCTAGTCTCAGGAAGAAACAAAGCACTCTGCGTCATTAGGTGTTGAAAGACTGCATTAGATTATGCTAGGGGGAAGACCAGGGACCCCTTGCAGCACCACACGAGTTACCACATCAGGGAATAGTTTAAGCTGTACAGGTAGTGGAAACATGTTACACAGGGGAAATGAGGGCGTGCTGTCAGTGGAGTAACGTTGCTGAAAATGCTGGGGGGGACATGTCATCTGAAAAAAAAATGCCCCATTCAAATGAATGGGGACTAAATTGTGTGCCATGAAAGTTGGGGGGGACAAACACCCCCGTCCCACCTAACATTACGCCCATGCGTGCTGTGCCGTGTGGCCATCAGGGAGGTGGGGGCACTGGGCTGTGTGGAATAGAGGGGAGAGATCCTGCCGGGTGTGAAGGAGGTGCTCCTTAAAGTAGAGTGTCTTAATTTCTTTTCTCTATTGAGTTAAGGTGGGCAAGAGCTGGATGTTGGAGTAGGAGGTACCACCAGCTGGAAGCCTAGACCAATGGATGGCTTCCTATCGGAAGAATGCTGGTGAACCCCAGACAGAGAGGAGCTTTGTTTCACACCACTTGCTGTGGGTGATCGCAATAAAGGATGAAAACTCAGAAACATTAGTAACCTCGCAATTTGTGGACTCAGGGTCTCAGTCATTCCTGGAATGGAAGATTGGAGACCGGTCCAAAAAGGCTGAAGTGCCTGGCTCTGCGTACCCCAGTAGATGTCTCTGTGCGGACTCTGGTGGGGTAGGACGCTTGGCTGACATAGACCCAATAGGCAAATTCCCTGCGGAACTTGCAAACCTTTGCTGTAGGTAATTGCTGTGATTTTAAGACCAGACTGGAAGTTGGAACTTCTCTCCTTAACAAACCTTTTTAAGTACTTAGCTGAACTCCCAGCATCAGCCTCAGGAATGTCCTCTGGATACGTTCCAGTCCCTCCACCTTTGCATTTCGCCATCCCAGGCTACCACGCATCAAGGTAGATGCCTTAGATTGGTAGAGTTTAATGCAGGGATGGGGGGCCGGCACCTGAATTGGAAGTAATCCCATACATCATAGGAACGCAAGGTTGCACCCCAGGCCACCCAGAGTCACCCCCTGCCATCTCCCAGCCTCCTCCCTAAAACGAAATTCTCACATTAGTTCCAGAATTTACACCAGTTGTGCCACCTCAACCGCAAGGTCAACACATGACTCTAACAAACCAGCCAGCACAATAACTACCTGCCGCACACCACCCCACCTTGCCATTCACAGCCAGAACTCCTGTCTGAACCCTGTCTCCACCATGCGATGCCCCCACACTGAGGATCTCAGCAGGCCTCTTGTCGAGCACCCCATAGAACATGGCACCACTACCAGAGCACTGTGAAAAACCTGAGGGTGTTCTCACTGGTAGACCCTGGGGATCCTTTGTTCAGGTGGCCAGGAGAGGGCCATCGTGCTTGGATCCCAACCCTGGGGCAGACAAGCGAGGCAGGATCACCTGGGCAAGGGGCCCTTGGTGGCCCACGGAAGGAACGCCCTCGGGTGAGATGTTGTATCCCCTTTTTTACGATACCCACCTACCCGACAACCCCTCAGTCTTCATGGGATGTTGCCACCACAGTCCCATCTTACCCCAGTACTTTCCTTTAAAAAAAGGCAGGAGAAAACACATTCATCCACCATGATACACCTCTTCTTCCCTTTCTGACAATAATCTGCCCTCCTCTTCAGAGAAACACTACAAGCTCCATAATCCCCGTTTTGCGTTGACAAACCTTTTTATAATTATTCAACCAACTTCCTCCCAAGATCTACAACTAACTACATTTCCCAGAATCCGCTTCATTCAATCTGTACTCCAAATACTGTGAAGAAGCAACAAGGAGGAATGAGGATTACCCATGGGAATACCCGGGCCATTGGCTCCTATGGACGACTGCCATTTTGTCACACTAATGAGGCCAGGCAGAGTCAGCAGTCCTAGCCTTAACCACACACCTGCAGCCTGTTAATATCACACGGGTGCTTAAAAGGGGCCTGCAGAGAGAGAGAAGGAAGTTGCTTTTGGGAGCAGAGGAGGGGAGGCTGCATGTCTGAGTCCGGCAGAGGATCCCTACAACAGACCCAAGCACACCAAGAAGCAGGAGGGATCAGAGGAATCCGTGGTGAGTACCCAGAGGAGGAGGAGGAGGAAGGACGAGGTGCTGAGCCAGTACCTGTGTGGGGCTACAGCACAGCTAAAGAGCCTTACCTCCCTAGGGCTAAAGAAGGCAGACTGCTGGTCGTGTTTACTGCAAAGCTTGCTTCCCCTGGGCATTTGTAAGGAAGTCTAGGTGCAGGAGGGGCCGGTTGTGAGACCCTGACCTCCTACAAGAACTCCCCATCCCCCCCGGAGCTACCCACCAGTGCCACGCTAGCAGAGTAAGTCTCACGACGGATGAATAGGAACCCGGTAAGCGTATGGGTGGTTGAAACGGGGAGTTAAGCGGAAGGCCCTGATATCGAGAAAAGGAACTGTAACCGCGTATATCGGAGAGAAGCCCAGGAGTGTGCTGTGATCAAGACCCCAGCTATACCATCCTGACTTATCATTTTGTGGTGAACACTTTTCTTTTCTTGTGAACATTACTACCACACTATTTTGTAGCATAGCGGTAAGGATTGGCAATCATTATTTTTTAAAAAATTTTTTTTTAGTATAGGCCCTTTTTATTTGACTAGACTCCACTAGGACTGTATTATTATGATTTGATGGTCGTAGCTTGCTGCCATCTTAGATTTGGGTTTAGATTAGGTGTTTATTTCACCCATTTTACAGTTTAATAAACACCCTTGAACTGTGATCACTTGTGTCTTACTCTGATACCATGCTTTCCTTGGAGCATCTGCCCTTGAAGCCCTCAACCCCCCTGTCACCCTGACCCATCCCCTGAAGTGTAAACTCCCCCCCTCTACTCGGAGCCCTCATTAACGTTAGGTCACTCCTGGCTCATGTGCTGCATATCAATGATCTGATAACCTCGCAGAAAGTAGACCACCTGGCCCTCACTGAAACCTGGCCCAGCACTCTCTCTAGCCATTCTAGATGAATTTTCCATCCTGAGGTAAGACAGACCACTCACACGAGGCGGCGGCGTAGCTCTCATCTACAGAGACTCCCTCCAAGTCAGACCTTGCAGCATTTACACAGAAGATCACTGCGAGCGTCTCTCTATAAAACTTTCTACTACCCCCACTGATACCATCACCATACATATCCTCTATTGCCAACCAGGCCCACCAGCCTCCTTCGAGGAAAACCTTATCCACTCTATAGGCGACAACATTAAGCCTGCATCCAGAATTATCCTTTTGGGTGACATCAACCTAGGCCTCGACGACCTCTAGATACAGCAGGCACCTCAGTAGCCAGTGCCCTTATAGACCTCGGCTTCAAACACTATTTGGCCTCACCCACCGACTGCAAAGGAAGAACCTTGGACTGGATCACCGATCTGAACAGCCAGACCCTTATCACCTCCAGCACCCCCTGTCCCTGGTCAGACCACCACATACTGGGCGTCTCCCTTGCACAGAAACTTCACTACCCTCCCTCCCCACACTACCACTCACGGTAGTCCACAGCTCCAGCAAAAGAACCGATTACACCCTCCCTACCACCACTGAGTCTGGAATGCCTTAACACCTCAGACCCCCAAGGCCTAGCAGACATTTATGCCAGCACCCTGACCAATTCAGTAAATCTGATGGCACCGCTCCTCCCCAGAAAATCCAAACCAATGTGCCACCTTAACCCATGGTTCACTGCTGACCTCCAAGCTTTGCGCTCGCAGAAGAGACGAGCCGAAGCCACATGGGGAAAAAAAAACATCAAACCACCGTAAAATAAGATTGAACAAGATTGCTAAAGCTTACAAACTAGCTATCTCGGCAGCCAAAGCAGAAGTTTATAACTCCAGAATTCTCAAAGCCAGTTCCAACACAAAAGAATTATTCAAAATACTTGGGGAATTGGAATCCTATGTCTCTGCCCCTGACGGCATCAACAAAGACGAAAACGTGGTGCACTAACATCCAGAATGCCATGCGTACCAAAATACTCACACTACAGCAAAAAATTGCTAACGAGCAAGCCTTAATCACCCCTTCCAGCCCATCATTGGAACACACAACACACCCCCATTCCACTTCAGAGGTATCTCAGAATTAGAAACAACCAAAATACTGAGACCTCAAATCGTCCAACTGCAAAGGAGACATATGCCAAGCAGCCATTATCAAAGATTGCTCCGAAGCCCTTGTCCCTTTCATCACCAAATTTATCAACGCCTCATTCTCTGACAATTTGGTCCCAGCCAGCCTTAAAGAATCCTGGGTCCTCCCCTACTGAAAAAAACAATCTCTGGACCACACAGGGCCTAACAACTCCCACCCAATCACTGCAGTTCCCTTCCTGCTCAAGATCCTTGACAGAGCTGCATACATTCAGATACAATCCTACCTGGAATTGAACCAGATCCTACGGATTCGGCAAAATCTTGCTTCCGCCCAGGTCACGTTAAGGAATCAGCCCTATCAGTTATCAGCCTGAATCAGTTAAAAATCCAACTGGAGGCCTTCTGACATGAGGGCACCCCAGCCGTCGTCCTACTGGATCTCTCGGCCGCAATCGACTCTTTGTCACCACCTCTGCTAACTTCTCCCACAATGCTACCGCTTGGATCGCATCTTTCCTAGAGGATAGTTCTATTAGTCTTCTCAGACACTACGAGTGCCCAGCTCATCTACATACCGTGTGGCATCCCTTAAGGCTCCTGTGTCTCCCCATCATTGTACAACCTATTCACCAAACCCCTATTCGACCTACTGGATGACATCGGCATATCCTACACCAATTATGCCGATGACACCCAAATACTCCTTCCCCTGTCTGACTCCTACGATGACTCCCTCAGGCTCAACAAAGTGTATGCTACCATCCAAACTTGGTTGGCCACGAATGTCTTATGCCTGAATGATGACAAGACGGAGATCTTGTTGCTAGGCTCTCCCCCATGTTGCAGAGGCTCAGCTCTCCCCCATGTTGCAGAGGCTACCTGGATGCCTCTATCGCTCACCAAACAAGTGAGTGCAGTGGCTTCCTCCGGAGCTTACACCGCCAAACGTACCAATTCAGCGTGACAATTCCTGTTGCCTGAGAGCTGCCTAACCATTGCAAGAGCAATCAAGGGGGCTTGACTGGATTATTGTAATGTCCTGTTTGCTGGGACCTCCAATCGGAACATCAATAAGCTACATATTATTCTAAATAACTCTCTTCGAGTTGCTCTAAATATTCCCAAAAGAGACCATATCCCAGCAGCCAGAAGAAAGGTGCACTGGCTCCCCATTAGGGAAAGGATCATCTTCAAAACTTTGTCAATTACCCACAGATGCCTGAGCAATACTGCCCCACAATATCTGGCTAAGAAAATAGAACGCTCAGAATCTAGCAGACCGGTAAGTTCCCTCCACGCAAATCAGCTGGTGCTCCCCAAAGTGAAAAGAGTGAAACGCGGTGGAGTGAGCTTCCCAATAGTGGCCGCAAACCAATGGAACACCCTCCCCCCAGAACTAAAAGCAGAAGACTCCTATTGGGCCTTCAAAAGGCCCTGAAAACCTGGCTATCTGCCTAGTGGTCCTTCTAGGACACAACCAATGACTCCCGCTCCAGTCTGTACTGTTAACGCGCTGGTGTGCCAGGAGTGGTATGACACTCTTCTACTGAAGCTTTTCGTATCATGTAACTGGTTGGCAACAGCGCCCTGATGCCTCAGGGTTTAGGCGCTTTACAAATGTAACAATAAATACAATAAAGGCTACTTTTCCCTTGCTGCACAGGTAGCGAACTTCACAGCGCTGTTAAATGGGGATTCCAGCTCCATAGCTAGCAACAGTGAGACTGAAGTATCTCCAGGTTTGCACATTGACACTTAAGCGACTGCAGAACCTCTCTCATGACTTATATTTAGCTATAGGCCTAATCTTTTCATAGCATTGGTTTCTTTGAAATAAAACTGATGGATGTGGAGCGGAAAAATAAATATTTGCTCTTGCGCCAGTAGCCCAGGTCTTCATATGATTTCATTGCTTCTTCAAAACGTATCTTGAAAGAATGCCCTGAACTGCCCCGGAACCCTTTTGATGATGCAACTTGGAGCTGTTTGTGAGGATCCTTATAAGGTTATCTTGCTTTATCCTGCATAAAAGAAATGACACTTAGAGCATCTTTACAAAGTACTCACAGAAATGTTCCATCAATTATGAATGGTCTTCCAAAGCGCAATCACTCATGGGGGAAGGGCCCTAAGAATGCATGTGTATCCCCTTCAGCAGTTGCTGCTTTGATGCTGTATTATGTTAATTGGTATTTACATAGCGCACTTCTGTTAATGATGTGGCCTTGTAGCGCTGTAGGCTTGTCCAGAGTTCAGCGAAGACCGGTCCTAGCTTCTGATGGATGGTGGTCTGACTGTATGGGTCGGAGGGTATGTGGTTGGAGTGTAACTTATTTCTGTATGATGTCCAGTTTCTGCGTGAGGGCCAGAGAGGTGCTCTGATCTTGGATCTCCGTTCTTGTCAAACATGTGATGCTTGCGTGTGTAGCAGCAGACGCCCTTCAAATAGTGCAATCAAATCAACCACAACACTGATTTCATGGTACCCTGCCCCACTAAACTATAGGGCTGTTGTGAGCTGCATTTCAATAAGGGACAAGGATTTGAGCTGGGGAGCCCTAAATGCCGAAAGCAAACAACTAGCCAGTTGCAGCTTTCGCTGAATAGCGCAAAGAGACGAGCCTTTGCGTATGCACGCTCTCACGCTAGAGATCGTTGTCACGAATCTAGGGAATTCGCCCCTTCTTCCCAGTGGAGAGACACCCCCTTTAAGGCTAGGTAGATGAGCCCGCTAAGCAAAACCCTCCTTTTGAGGGGACATGGACTCCCATTCCTATCGGGAACTCCCTATTATAAATACCTTGTCTGCCTATATGGGAGTAGAAGAGACTGTTTATTTTTTATTTTTATATTTATTTATTGGCATTTTAATTACAGGTATAAGGCGTCATAACGTTCATAAATGACCTTGCAATTACAAGCCAATAATCTTAAGCGGTATGAACAAAGAAAGAACGGAGACAGAACAAGGAGGGGGGGTAACCAAGGTTGGGGAAGGGGGTCAAGGTAGAAAAAAAAACGGAACCGAGAAAAAAAGAAACCAACCAAAAGGAAGCAGTAACCAATTAACCCTGTGCACATGCTGCCTATTCCTTCAATCCCTATCAAGTTTGCCTCTCATGATGTGTAGAGCTTTAACACTCAGTCTGTGTGAGAAATTAGGACATACAAAGCGCGTTACCGCAGATAAGTCGAACAGTATACGCTAACATATAATACATCTATCCCCGTAACAATTCACAGTGGTTTGTCATCCGACGGGTAAAGAGCAGCATGAACCAATGCCTTCCAGGCTTCAAAGCAGAGTCTCACCTCCCCTCCATGCACATTAATTGCATGTCCCCAGGCCGTCGTCTCAGCCAGGCACCAGCGCTGCATTTCCTTCAGCCATATTTCGTATTGCGGGCCCTGTTTGATTTCCAGGTCATGGCTACACATCTTTTGCCCAGTATACAGGCCAAGTCCATAAACCTAGAGACATGTTTGTGCTTACCATTTCTAGCATACATGCCTAGTATACATTCCTGTGGTGTCCATTTATATCGAGTGATCCCTGCGCTTTCACAGGTACTTTTAAATTTTGGTCCAAAACTGTTGTACAAAGACACATTCCCAAAACATATGCATTATGTGAGCATCAGCCTGGTCGCATCGGGGACACGTGGAAGCTGCGTCTTTCTTTAATTTGGCAAATCTAGCTGGGGTCAAGTAAGTACGATGTAGGATATTAACCTGTAGGAGTCGGAATCTAGCATTGCGCGAGGCATGCTTGCCATGGCTGAGCACCCACTGCCACTGCCTATTCGTAAATTCTTCTCCTAAATCCACCTCCCATTTGGCCTTGAGCTTCATCTGGTCTATGTTATGTTATGTTATTTTGCACTTATATTGTGCCTTATATACCATTGGTATGGTCTGAAGGCGCTGGTAGGTTGAATGCCCTTGGGAACCGAAGTTCTGGTCAGTAGAGAGAGTAGGGAGATTTAACGGCGCGTGTGCGCAACGGTTATGTGTTCAGCTGGTGTGGTATTAGTGTAATAGCTGCTTCTTAGCGGTAGGTGTGGTGGTTGAGATCAGGGGTATGTGTTTGTTCTGGCAGGATTTATCCAGACTGACTGTGGCTGCGTTAGTGCCTGAGACGAACGCCTGGCTGGGGGGTGTGTAACCAGCAGTGTTTACTTAGAATGATGGGGAGTGAGCGGGAGATGTTGGTATGAGAACAGTTATACCGAATGGTGTCATAGTATCTCTGTGTTCTAGTTGAGTGGTGGTGTAAAGAAGAGAGTAAGCGTGGGGTGTGATATGATGGGTTACATGATCTTTCAAACGTTCCCTGCATTCCAGACCATACTATTTACGTCGCGCAGTTCTATGCACTCCTGTCCGTTCTATGGACTTTTATTTATTCCATTCGTCCCCGTCTGCTACACACTCCGGTCTGCTCGACGCACTCATGCACTCCACGTCTGCCCCTGCATTTCGCATTCACCCACCTTACGCAGTCACTTGCTCCCCGCATTCACTTGCTCCCCGCACTCATCCGCTCCCCGCACTCATCCGCACTCCACACTCATCCACTCCCCCGCACTCATGCTTTCCACGCATTCAACTCATCCACTCCCCGCACTCATCCGCTCCCTGCACTCAACATTAATATGCAGTCATCAAGCCCTTAGTCATTCGCTAATACGCAGTAATCCTGTTCTATAAATTTGTTTGCTCTCTACACTCATCCGCTCTATACACTTGTCCGCTCTATACACGCAGCCCCACTTCCATACTCATCCGCTCTACGGACTCATCCGCTCTACACACTCATCCGCTCTACACGCTCATACGTTCTGTGCATTCATCAGTTCTACATGCTCCTGCGTTCTATTCGCTTCTCTGTATTTATGCACTCATCCGCCATACACGCTCGTCCGCTCTACACTCAACCACTCTATAAACTCATCCGCATAACATGTTCATCCATTCTTTACCCTCATCCGATCTACATACTCATTCGATTTACACACTCATTCGATCTATGTAGTCATCTGTTCTTCCACTCATGCATTCTTCCACAAATCAATCATTTAGTTGGTACGCGTGGATTCCGAGGTATAGGGGGTTTGCATAGTCCAGTCTTGCTATAACGATTGATTGAACCGCGGAGAGTCTGTTAGGAAAGGAGAGATATGGAAAGATAGGGAAGGGTTTTAAGGTGGGTTGCAGGGGGTTGGTAAGCTGCCCATGGCGGATGGCCAGGGTAGTGGATGCGGAAGAAGCTCTGAGTTGCCACATACCATGATTTCCGTTTTGGAGGGGTTTAGCAAGAGGTGGCTTTGGGTCATCCACAGTTCTATGTCGAGGAGGCAGGAGGCCAGGTCAGGAGTTGGGATTTGAGTTCATTACTTTTAGAATTAGTTGAGGGTCGTCGGCGTAGTTGTAACACAGGATGTTGTGTGAAGGAATTATTGGAGGGAGGGTGATCAGGTAGAGATTGAACAGGAGGGCAGATGGGCATGCTCCTTGTGGGACTCCCGTGTTGACTGGTTGGGCTTGGGAGGTATAGGTGGAGAGTATCGTTATTTGGTACCTATCTTTGAGGAATGAAGCTATCCATTTAAGAGCGGTTCCACAAATTCCTAGGGAGTGGAGGCGGTCTAGAAGGATTGCGTGATTGATTGCGTCAAAGGCAGCAGATAGGTCAAGAAGGATTAGTGCAGTGCATCCCGCGTAGTCTGACATCATTCTAAGGTCATCCCAGATTGAGGTTAGGGTGACTTCGGTTCCGTGACGGGCTCTGAAACCTGATTGTGCGGGGTCTAGGAGATTGTTGGCTTCGATAAAGGCATTTAGTTGGGAGTAGGCGGTTCGGCCAATGAGTTTGTGCATCAATGAGATGTGCATGAATGCCTTTAGGTGTTTTAAGGCATTGAACCTTGTAGGCCTCGTAAACACATGAAGCAACCAAGCGGACGATGGATGCCTTTGAGGCAGGTTTTCCCATTTGGATCACCAAATGTGACGAAAGGTTAAGAGCGTCTGAGTTTGGTAGTCCTATCGAGGTAGAACTTCAGAGCCCGTCTGACATCTAAGTTGTGCAGAGCCCTTTCAGCATCAGAGACTGGATTCCAGAAGAAGACCGGCAGAGATATAGACTGGTTTAAATGGAATTCCGAAACCACTTTCGGAAGGAACAAAGGGTGGGTGTGAGACACCACTGTATCATTACGGAAAGGTAGGAACGGATGTTCCACAGAGAGCCTGAAGCTCACCAAGCGTCTTGCAGATGTTACCGCAATCAAAAAAGCCACCTTCCAGGATAGGTACTTAAGTTCAGTAGTAGCCATAGGTTCAAAGGGGTTATAACATTTCTTGATGACTGGATTAGCCAATGAAAAACAGATGTGACAGGTAGGCCGCAATGGCGGACAAATAAGTCCTGCATGACAGGACATGTATGCCAGAGGCTGCCAGGTCAGATACAAAGGACAGAACAGTGTCGATAGAAGCATGCCTGGGATCGAGCTCTTTGGCCAAACACAAATGGCAAAAACTGAGCCCCTTGCTCCTGTATTGATCCCTTGTGGAAGGTTTCCTGGCTGCTTGGATTATGCGCATGTTGTCATCAGACAGATTGAACTGCGCTAAAGATCAGAACTCGGGCACCAGGCCGCCAAGCTGAACGATTGTGGGGAGGGGTGCCACAGCTGGTGATTGCTCTGGTGAAGGTCAGAAATCTGCAGCAAACTTATCGGGGGACAGCGGGGGGAGAACCGACAGGTACAGCAGTTCCGAAAACCAGAACCTGGCTGGCCACCAAGGAGCCACCCTCCCGAGTTTGCAGAGTGACCGATGAATCAGTGGTAATGGAGGGAAGGCATAAGCTTTCATATTGACACACAGGATCTCGAGGGCATCCCCTAAGGAAGACACTCTGAGCCGTCCCTGGACTCGTAAAGAGGACGTTTCCTGTTTGATGATGTCGTAAAGAAGTCCACCCCTTGCTGCAAAATGTTGGTGAGAACATCGTTGTTCATCTCCCACTCGTAACTCGCTGCAGATTGGCGGCTAAGGGAGTCTGCAGCCACATTGATGTGGCCCGGGATGTGTAAAGTTTGGAGCCAGACATTGTGTTGGATGGCCCAAATCCAAATTTGTATAGCAAGATCCACAAGCAGAGGAGACTTGGTGCCCGCCGGTTTGTTGATGTAAAACATCGCTACAGAATTGTCTGTGCGAATACGGACCACACTGTTGATGATAGTTGGTTGAAAAGCCTTGAGCACCAGAAAAATTGGCAGGAGCTCCAGGTAATTCATATGGAATCGTGCTCTCTACCAAGGCCTTGTATATTCGAGACAACGGTCTCCATCCATCTTCCAGTTCATACATAAGTGTAAGGAGAATATGTGGTTGTGATTCTTCTGGCCAGTTAGGCCAGGTGCGTTTAGCAAACCTAGTAATCTTTATGTACCGTAGAAACTGCCCCTTCAGGAGACCCTCTTTCTGACTGAGGTCTAAGAACTCTCTCTAAGCGCCATTGTCTTACATATCTCCCCATATTGCAACGCCAACATCCTCCCAGCACTGCGCTACTTTTAGTTCTTGCGGATCCCATTGTGTGCTAACCAATAGTGATCTGTGTGGGGAGTACGGGTGAGCAAGCTTTAGAATTCCCATGGTCCGTTGCCAGATTTTGTCTGCCCAGTGTCACCAGTAGTGGGTGTGGTGCCTGCTTACTCAAAGGATGCGAGAGACCGTCTCGTAATCTCGCAGGGCGGATCAGGACCTCCAGCAGAGTATGTTCAGTGCTTGGTTCGTCTGTTAACCATTTGGCAGTGAAACTAAGTTGTGCCGCTAAATAGTACTATTCTAGGTTCGGTAATTGTACTCCACCTTGTTCAAAGTGGAGCGTCAATAATGCCATAGACAGTTTGTCTATTGGGTCCCCACAGAAATGCTCTAAGAATAGTTTCTAGGTTCCTAAAAAGGAAGCCGCAATATAATAGGTGACATTAGTGAACCCAACGTGGGAGTATGATCATATTTGTGATTGCCACTCTGCCCATAAGCGAGAGAGGCAGTCTGGCCCAGAATACCTTCTATATTTTTACTCCCTCCACCGCTCTCGGCGTGTTTAGGGCGTGCCTGCATTTCGGGGTGTGTGCTATCTTAATACCAGGTACCAAAATGAGTCCTGTTCCCATCTCAATCCTCAATCTAAGGTCAGGGAGAGCTTAGCATTATTTAGCTTTGCTAGTGGAAAAAGGCATGATTTTTGCTTATTAAACGTAATCCCAGAGTATCTTGCAAAGTTATCCAAAATTCCGAACATTAAATGGAGGTTGTGGTGCGGTTGACGTAAATAAAGGACGTCGTCGCCGTATAATGAAAGCAGGTGTGTGGTATTACCTATACGCATCCCAGCTTCCGGGTGCTGCTGCCTAAGGTACACAGCTATGGGTTCTAGCGCTAAAATATAAAGTATTGGAGAGAGAGGACAGCCCTGCTGAGTCCTTCTCTGAATGTCCCATTGTCTGGATATATAATGCCCTGTTCTGACTCTGGCTGTGGGGGAAGTGTACAATATCTTGACCCACCGTCTAAAATGTGCCCCAAAACCAAATCTTTTCAACGCAGCCTCAATCAAGTCCCAATAAAAAGAATCAAAAGCTTTAACTGCATCTAAGGATGCTACTACATAGTGTTCTGTGTGGCTATTTGTCTGCTCGATTACGTGCTGTATTCTGCGACAGTTCAAGGTAGTGTTGCTCCCCGGGACGTATCCGTTTTGATCTGGATGTATTAGTGTCGATATGCATTGTCGGAGTCGGGATGCTAGCATTGTCGTTAGTAGTTTTATGTCACAATTTAGCATAGCCGATGGTCTCTGAGTCGCACATGTCTGTAGGTTTCCCTGGTTTAAGGATAGGAATTCTCCAATTTTCCCTCATTGTGTCTGAAGAGACCTTCGAGACTAGGAAACTTCCAAAGACCCTCAGGAGTGTTGGGGCCACTGTATTTTGGTATGTTTTGTAAAACGCAGCAGGTAGGCCATCACTGCCTGGTGTCTTCCCTGTGGCTGATGCTGCAATCGCACGCTCTAATTCTTGTAAAGTAAAGGGTTGGACCAAGAAATCTCATTGACTGGTAGTAAGTGTGGGGAGTGTGATTTCTGTCAAGGTTTCCTCAATTTTGTCCTCTGGGACGGGGGTATTGTGGCTATATAGTTTAGCGTAAAATGTAGCAAATATATCATTGATTGCTGATTGCGCTCTCCATGATTCCCCGCATTCATCTTTCAGTAGAGTTCCTGATGTTTTGGGATGTTCTCTACGGCAAAGCAAGGCGAGGAGCATTCCCGATTTGTCCCCCTCTGCGTGTGTTCACGCAGCGTTGGCCCCATGATCCAACTTGGATAAACGTTCCCAAGTAGTTTGGTGTACACTGCGGGCCTCATGTAGGTCACGCGCGGTGGCTCCACCTGTGGGTTGTGTGGTTTCTAGTTCCCTCACCCTTCTTTCTAGCGACTCAAGTTCCATTTTCAGTTGTTTCCGAACACCTCCTGTCCCAGCTATAACTTCTCCCCTAGTGACCACTTTCAGGGTTTCCCAGAGTGTTCCCCATCTTTCAATGCTACCAATGTTTTCCTCAAGGAAAAGTGCCTGTGTTTCTTCTAGTTGCTCTTTAAAGGCCAGGTCTAGCAATATGTTTGTGGGCATGTGCCACGTGGAGATTGGGGCATGCAGCACTTCTACGGTCCATTGCACAACCAGGGGAGAGTGGTCTGATACTACGCGGGCCATGTATTCTGCACTAGTAAAGTTCTGTAGGTGCTCTGTGCTCACGAAAAAATAATCCAGCCTAGTGTGTAGGTCATGCGGGGAGGAGTAGTAGGAGTATTCTCTCTGATCTGGGTGAAGCTCTCGCCATAAATCTGTCAGGGCAAGTTCTGCCAGCACAGTGTTGAGGGCTGTTGTCGCTGGGGAGGTTGGAGTCTTAGGCAGAGTGAACCTGTATCTCATTGTGTCGCACACGCAATTGAAATCCCCGCCCCATATCAAGAAGGCATCCCTATGGGGGACAATATGGGTCATAGGTGTTTGTATATACACTGGTATGGCATGATTGGGGAAGTAGGAATTAACTATGACTACTGTCTCATTGCCTATATACCCCTTGAGGATAACGTGTCTGCCTTCAGTGTCTGCATCGCAGCTCAAAATCTGGAAGGGTAAGGAGCAGTCCAAGCATGTGAGTACACCCCTGGCATATTTGGAATATGGGGGCCCATATACAGCACCTTCCCAATATTTGGCTATAGCTTCCTGCTCCTTCGCTGTCAAGTGAGTCTCCTATAGGAGATCTATCGAAACCTTCTTGCGTTGGAGGTATGACTTGACCCTGTTTCTGCGCATGTACGTTCCAAGGCTTCTAATATTCCATGTGATGATTCTAAGCTGCTTCATCTCTCCTTATGTGTTACGGAACAGAAGGCGCGAACGCTAGGCATTGTGGGGTACATTTGATTGAGCAGTCAAAAGAGGCGCATTTAGTGATATAGACAAACTTTTATGCGCACCAACCTATTAGTGCAGTGTAGGGAACCAATCGGATCATACTTTGTCTTGGTTGGATAGAATGAACTAAAATTTGACAACCAACCCCGGAACGTGGGGTTCCAACTATGCCCAACAGCTACGAACTGCTTGGGCTTTCTGGTGCTCACTATCTTGAGGAGCAGGCACCGGCCAAGAGATTCAACAGGGATAGCCTGCCAAATGTCCACCTGGATCGAGCAGGTTCCTTTGGGACACAGTGGGCTGGGTACCCCGGCTCCAATGTAGTAGCTGCTGTCATAGCAGCGTCGATTTAGTCTTGCCGCAATGCGTACTGTGGTTCAGATGGTTCTATAACTTTGCCTTTGGTTTCCAGACACTTATAGTGCTTGGGTGCCAGCCATGGCAGTTGTGGACTGTAGTGTTTTTATGGTTGTGGTCTTTGTCTCCTGTTGAGCAGGCTCTTCGTACAAGTCCAAATTGTTATGTTCTAGCCACATCGTTACTGCTTCAGGGGTTTCAAAGAAGCATGACCTGCCACCATATATCACTCGAGTCGAGCTGGGTACGTGAGCATGTATTTTATCCCTTTCTTCTGGAGCCTGGTTTTGACTGTAATGAATCTGTTTTGTTGTTGCTGCACTAGGGGGGTATAGTCTGGGTATATGGCCACTTTTGAGCCACCACGCTCAATTTCTCCACCATCTCTAGAGAACTGTAGCAGTACTTCCCTATCTCGAAAGTTCAATATTTTCGTGATAATCGGGTGGGGGTATGACCCTGGCGGTGGCTTTTTTTAGAGAGATCTGTGCTCTCTCTCCACTGTGAATCCTTGTGATAGTTTATTAGTGCCAACTTCCTCCAGGGATAGGTTTTTGATATATGTTGTAGGGTCTCTGCCCTCCGTGTCCTCCGGAATACCCAGCACTCTGACGTTGTTTCTGCGGGAGCGGCCCTCTGCATCTTCCGCTCTCTGTTCTCAAGATAGCGATTTCTAGTTTTAAGTGTTTTCAGCCTGACAGCGAAATCTGTGTTGGTATTGGTAGTTTCCTTCAGCTGCACCTGTGTTAGTGACTCGTTCTGCTAGGGTTCGCACATCGTGTCGTAGTAGTTGTACATCAATTTTGACCTCATCTATTTTATGTTCTCGGGAGGTTCTTAAGGCTGCTATTGTGGCCAACACCTTATCTTCTTGTGGATCTGAGCGAGCAGCTGTGTCTGCTGTTCCTGGACCGCTTTCTGTAGCGTGTGATATTTGTGTCTTTGCAAGCCCCACAAAGGAATCCATTATGTTGCCCTTCTGTTTAGTCTTTGTGTTAAGTATATCACCCGTCCTAGCCGTCGTCGCCCGCCTATGAGCCTGGGCACTCTAGTATGCACTTCAAAGGATAAGTGCTATATGGCCGCCTGCCTCCGTTGGCTCTCCCTATTGTTCTTCAAGCGTGGCCCGGTATGTCAGGGATGGCTCTTTGTTTGCGACCAGATATCGATAGTTTGTTTATTCATTTCTATTGCACTCCAGACCGAGGGTATCGGGGCGCATAGTTGCAATGGAGATTCACAGCTTAATTACACACTAGATTATACATACATGTTTTACACAATACAGATACATTTCCGATATAGAATGAAGGTACGGTTAAAATTATATACAGTATAGATATTATATACATTGCAGATACATACATATGTTAGCTCCTAAGGGGAATGAAGCTATGCAGATGACGGCTTTGGGCCCCCATCAGGATGGCTGAGATAGAGCAAGGTGGTCCCATAATGGAGGATAGCAAGCTGGGGTTAAAGATCAGAGGATTTCAGCCAGTTAACACAGTTGTTCCTGAAGTTCTGGTAAGATTGATTTTCCTAGATTGCAGGTGGCAGCGGGTTCCAGAGCTGGGCCGCTTTGATGGGAAAGCTGCTACCTCCCACATTGGATAGTTTGAATCTGGGGACATGGAGGCATTTAGTGTATGCTTGTCTGGAAGGTCTATTGGAGGTTCTTCTCTGGAATCTCTCTGATAGGTAGCTATCAGCTGGTGGGAGTGTTATTCAGAGATTTATGCGTAAGAGATGCAGTTTTTAGCTTGATTTTGACATCAGTGGAGAGACAATTGTTTTGTCGTCTATGCTCAGAAATATGATCTGTCCTAGCCACTCCAATGGCTGCTCTGAGGGCATTGTTTTGGAGAGTTTGGAGTTTTCTGATGATAGCTTTGTTAGAGCCAATGTAAAGGGCGTTACAATAGTCGAGCCTAGACGGAATTAAGGCTCTGGCCAGGATGATACAGCTGTTATTGGAAAGGAAAGGTTTGCCGGTTCTGATAAGTTTGCATGTGTACGCAGTTGTGGAGGCCAGGGTGTTAACTTGCTTAGTAAAGGAAAGGGTTGAGTCGAGGTAAAATCTCAGGGTTTTAACCTCATTGGCCACTTTAATAAGGTCGCCATAGATTGTGAAAGAAGTGTATTCAGAGCCTAGTTTATTAAGGTTAGAGGGGGTAGGCAGGATGATGATCTGTTTTATCATCATTCAGGCATAAACCATGAGTGCCCATCCATCCATGCATGGATGATGAGATAAACTCTATTCACCAAGGCCTAATCCTTAGCATAATCCCCTGAAAGTGGGAGGAGAATCTGTGTATCATCTGCATAGTTATTGTAGGTGATATCAAGATTGTCCAGATCATCGAAAACGGGCTTGGTGAATATGTTATAAAGGGTGGGAGATGCACAGGATCCAAGTGGGGGACACCACAGGTGATGGGGATAGGGTCTGCGGCAGCTGAGGGAGAAAATACCTGCATAGTCCTCTTGCTTAGAAATTACTCAATCCTGGCTATGGCTTCCCTGGAGAAGTGGACAGCGGAGTCTAGATGGCTGCATAAGACCTTGTGCTCTGTAAGGTCAAATGTAGCCGAGAGGACAAGGAGGAGGAGGAAGAGGGCTGACTTCCCTTTGTCCCCAAGTTTATCAACTTGCGTCTTCAGGTCAATGAGGGCAGTCTCTGTTCCATGTTGTGGACAGAAACCAGATTGGTGTGCTCCTAGAAGGTGGTGGGATTCTAGATACTTCTGGATGTGTATGTATGCAACCTTATCAAGGAGTTTTAAGAGTAAGGGTAGGGTCGTGATGGGCCGGTAGTTAGTGGGGGTCAGGTGTTTGGTTTTTTTAGTAATGGGAGCACCCATGATTCTTTGAGATTAGAGGGGATGGTGCCGGATGCAAATGAAGCGTTGATAAGCTTGCAAAAGGAGCTAGATCCCTTGCTGCATCTTTTATAAGTTGGGCTGGGCAGAGGTCGCCCTGGCAATTTGGATGGTTTGAGAGAGAGTATAACTTTTTCTACCTTGAGTATAGTTGTTTTCGAGAAGTTAAAGTGAGAGAATGATATGTTAGATGTAGTAGGAGTCATGGGGCGAGAATGGGAATCATTGGTAGGAGTGTTGGCAGTGGGTAGGTTTCCAGATGAGTTCAATGATGATTTTTTTTTGGGGCTATTTTATTTTGGAGAGTGGCTACTTTGTTAGCACATGCTGGATGCCAGAGCACCAGCTTTTATACTTTGGTATAAGTATCAGGCGTGGAGATGGGGGTTTATAGCTCTTTGAGGATTGTAAATAGCTCCTTCATGCTAGAGTTGGCTTGAGAGATCCGGTTATTATAGGACTTCTTTTTTAATTTTTTATTTTTTTTGGCCAGGCATATTTCTTTTTTTTATAGAGTGAGGAGATCTTGCTATGGTCAGTTTTGTTGGCTTCTGTTGAGAGTAGTCACCAGGCAGCCTTGCAGGTTCTTTCTTTTTTTTTGTCTTCATTCTTTTAAGTGTGGGGTGAACCATTTGTTCAGATGAGCTCTGGGCTTGCTAGGTCTCCTTTTAAGCAGGCAATTGTGTCTAGCGAAGTTGCCATGATTTTATTATACTAGTCAACCAGTGTACCTGGATCGGTATTATCTGGAAGGGAGTTAAGAGTGGGGAGGATAGCCAGGATAAGTCTTTCCACAGTGATGTTCTTTTTGTTTCTCGTTCGGGTTGGCGGGGCAGTGGGGATCGTGGTGGGGAGGGGTCTTGAGGTGGTGAGCATGAAGGACACAAGGGAATGGTCTGTCAAGGTTTGTGGGGAGATTAAGGTAATATTAGCATGGTACACTAGAGGGGCAGCCCAAAATGGCGGAACCTAAGGCTGAAGTAAGCAGTACGTCAGAGGGAGGGGTAGCTGCCTAGCAAAGTTGAGACATACTATAACTTTTGTATTAGTAAATTATATTGAAATTGGTGGTATATGCAACAATTCACCAATGATTCATCCTAGTGATGTAATCTAAACCCCCCTGGGGGGTGGACAAGACAATATACTTTGTATTGTATAAGTGTGCTCTATGTTATTAGGAGAAACCACTTGTTTGAGGTGCAGTTTTTTATTATTATTGCACACCACTTTCTTTATCAAAACAGCAAAAACCAAAATACAGTGTCCTGATGAAATGGAAAAGCAAACGATACAGGCAATAATGGAGCATAAGTCTCAAACCTGTTCTGTAAACAGAGGAATAAAGTAACCAGAAAGCAAAACAATAACTAAATTGTGATAATAAACTTTTGACCAAATCTCTGCATAAGATCGTCAATTGAGTGGCAAAATTCTTTACCAAAAACAGCAGAGACATCAGTGATAAAAGATAGAATTTGCATCAATTACAAGAAAAAAATATAAAAAATGATTATTACCCCGTTTGGGGAATGCTGTAACAAGAGCAAAGCAGAACAGACTGGTGAGTGTTAGTAAATAGTGTACTTTTGCATACAGGTCAAGAGCAATTTTCCTTGCAATGTCAGCTATGAGTCCTATACAATTGTACTCTGTAATCTCTGAGTGACCAATCCTCAGTCGGTCTACATCAGGAAACAAAAAAATTCCCAGAGCTGTGTGTTGGGTTAACAGTAGTGGTACTGGACCCTAGGACGTTTCGGCTTCCAGGTTGGGTGCCTTCATCTGGGCCAAAAGAGGATTGTATCTCCCTATAGGTGGTAAACACAGAAAGGGGGTGGATGTTAGAAACTCACAGAGTAACCTGTACCTATAAGTGGTAACAGTGTGCTATATACAGATGGGGGGACCTGAATAGCTAAAAGAGATAAAACCTCTCATTTAAAAAACACGCCAACCTGAAGCTTGGGTCCGGGGGAGAGGGAAGAAGATAAGGGCGAGTTAACTAACTCTGGCCACCACTATTGTCAACTACTGGAGGTCGCTTAGAATACTTGACTTTACCACCAGGTAGGAACTTAGCCTACCCGCTTGCTTCTTGTTCTTTTTTATGTTTTTGTTACTAAGAGCTGCATTAGCTCTGACATATACACTGGTGTTTTTCAGATGCAAGATGGGGCTCTGCCTTTAAACCCCACCCAGGGGTTGTGCCTCCTGCCGTCTTCCAGTTACTGATTGACCACAGATTACCAAGACGGAATTGCTGCCTACTCCTTTCCGCCCTTCTCTTCTTCCCTCTCCCCCAGACCCAAGCTTCAGGTAGGCGTGTGTGATGCTGGAAATGCATCGGAGGGACAGGGCCTCCGTATCCTTGTCCTTTACTGCTTTTTATCATGTGTTCTGTCGTGTTTTCCGCGCAGGAGTTCATGTGGGACTCCTGGCGGTGCAGCTCTCTCTTTTGGTTTGGTGAATGGACCCGTGGGATACCCTTATGGCACCCATAGGTGGGGGTACATCCCTGTGCCCCTAGTGTATGTTTTTGGGCACCTGTGGGTGGCCCACAGAGCAGGGTATGGGCTGGTGGCAGCTCCTTGCTGAATTTGACAGGTGCGCGGAGTATCCTCCATTTTGGGATACCCCGGCCCTGCCATTGGTATCAGTTGATTCCTGATGGAAAACAAGATGGCCCCTGTGGCCTCTCACTTTCTATTACCCATTACCTTGTTTTCCCAAAGTCCTGGGAAGCCCTGACTCTGTCCCTTCCCCCTGACTGCCTGTTGGGTGGGAATGCCATATATGGTGGTGTTGTGAAGGCCCGGCCAGACTAGCTGGAGCCTTCCCGGTGATGTATGTTGTGGGTACCTCCTGTGGGTGGAACCTGGGTGAATAGAGTGTGTGACAAATATGCATTCTGTGTTGTGGATGTCTAGTATCTGGTGGTTGACACAATGACTGAGACAGCCCTGCCCGAAACCGGTATGAATGCAGCTTGGAGTGTTGAATGGCTCGGTGCTTGTCCCAATACACATAACTTGTTGTGAGTGTCTGGAGAGAAGTGAATGGCCTGAATGCCTTGTGTGCCTGATTGGCTGCCTGCCTGCATGAATGCCCTTAGTCGTGATTGGATGCTTGAGTGTGACCCAGCGGAATGAATGGGAGATCAACAGTATATCTGGGGACCTCTCACTGCTAGGAATCGTGTTCAGAAGCTGAAGTCCACTACGACGAGTAGCTGAAGCTTGACCTTGAAGCCCTGCTGGACGAGAAGAATTGCTGTTGCTCTCCTTCGCAATCTGAAAGCGGCTGTGCCTTCAAGGACTGACCCAGAGAGGACCTGGTAAGGCGCCCTCTTCCCGAGCTACGAGGGACCATCGTGCACAGCTGATCTTTAACAAAGCTCCCTGGTAGACAGACCTTCAACAGGCTGCCAACCCAAGACCAGGACTGCCGCAGAATCTCAAGGAGAAGCACTCGGACTGTTGTCCGCCACTGTCGACGACCGCCGTCGCCGTCCGGAGCCGCCATGCTCCCGTTTGCATAAGAACTTCAATTGATCATCGGACGCTCTCGTCTGCATCGTCACCCGCTTGTCTCCCGCTGGAGAAGGCCCGACTGTCGACACGCCGAGGAGCATCCACCGGTGGGTTTCCCGCCACCTAAAGACCACAGAGACGCTGACGACTCGACGCCCTTGCTGGGCCACAGTTCTTCATCATCTCTTTGCGGTCCAGAACTATCGTCACCGAGGTGCCCCGCACGCCTCTTCCTTGCAGGACGCCAACGCTCCGTCGTCGACGAGCACCGCTAGGAACGAAGCTGCCACTTCACTGCCGTAGTTCAACCTGTTCACTGTTGGACGTTCGACTACCCGTGACTCCTGCTTTAAAGGGAGGGCACTCAAGAAGGGCCGTCGGTTCCCTGACACCGAAAGCCGAGTTCCTCGACACCTCTCGACGATCCGTGGCTCCTGCCTTAAAGGGAGTCACTCGAGAAGGATCGGTCGACGCATCGTCGGAGAACTCTACTCCACCAGGTACATTGGGGGGGGTAAAACCTTAATAGGAGGAAGTAAGACTATTGAACATTATATGGACTGGGCTTGTGCTATATATCTTTATTTACAGGTTGCCCAGGTGGGGGGGGGATCTCCACACAGAACTGTGCCTAGTGGTAGGGGTCCGCATTCTGCCTATTGTTTCAACCATCTTGAGTTCCTTCCTATCTCTATTGCTGGTTTCCTCGTTATTGATGTGTGACATTTTAACCGTACAGTTGATGCACTTTAATGAGATTCGATAACATTGGTGGTACCACTTTAGAATTGTATATATTTATCATTATTGACTTCCGAGTACAAAGTGCGTTATTGTGATCGTGTACATACCTTTGAATATTAATTATATAAAGACTGTGTTTTCAGTAATACAGTGGGTGGACATTCCTTTGTGGGGGTTCGGGGATTACACTGTACTTAAGAACCAGCCTGCATCACCTTGTGAGAAGCTAGGCCTTGATTGCTCGACCACGTACCAGTAATAGAGAATCTTGGCTGGGGTCCTCTGTGCCTCTCCTCTACCATATAGAGAGTGGAAGTACAGACACCCCCTACCACTCTTTACAGCGTGTTTTTGTTGTTGTTTTTAAATGAGGTTTTCTCCCTTTTAGCTATACATGTCCCCCCATCTGTATATAGCACACTGTTGCCACTTATAGGTACAGGTTACTCCGTGAGTTTCTAACATCCACCCACTTTCTGTGTTTACCACCTATAGGGAGATACAATCTTCTTTTGGCCCAGATGAAGGCACCCACCCTGGAAGCCGAAACGTCCTAGGGTCCAGTACCACTACTGTTGACCCAACACACATCTCTGGGAAATATTTTGTTTCCTGACGTAGACCGACAGAGGATTGGTCACCCATAGATTGAAAAATCAGAGTACAATTGTATAGGACTCATAACTGACATTGCAAGGAAAATTGCTCTTGACCTGTATGCAAATGTACACTATTTACTAACACTCACCAGTCTGTTCTGCTTTGCTCTTGTTACAGCATTCCCCGAACGGGGTAATAATAATTATAATTTTTTATATTTTTTTCTTGTAATTGATGCAAATGTATCTTTTATCACTGATGTCTCTGCTGTTTTTGGTAAAGAATTTTGCCACTCAAGTGGCGATCTTATGCAGAGATTTGGTCAAAGGTTTATTATCACAATTTAGTTATTGTTTTACTTTCTGGTTACTTTATTCCTCTGTTTACAGAACAGGTTTGAGACGTATGCTCTATTACTGCCTGTATCGTTTGCTTTTCCATTTCATCAGGACACTGTATTTTGGTTTTTGCTGTTTTGATAAAGAAAGTGGTGTGCAATAATAATAAAAAACTGCACGTCAAACAAGTGGCTTCTCCTAATAACATAGAGCACACTTATACAATACAAAGTATATTGTCTTGTCCAATATACAAGACAATATGGGGTTTAGATTACATCACTAGGATGAATCATTGGTGAATTGTTGCATATACCACCAATTTCAATATAATTTACTACATACAAAAGCTATAGTATGTCTCAACTTTGCTAGGCGGCTACCCCGCCCTGTGATGTACAGTAATATTAGCATGGCAGTTCTAGTCAGCCACAAAATCCAATATTCTTCCTTTATTATGAGTTGGTGCAGAGACTTTTTGGAGTAGGCCGAGTTCAGTCAAAATAGTAGTAGTATTTGTTGCGAATTTGTCAAGCGGATTGTTAAATCCCAGGTTAAAGTTGCCAAGGACTAGAACTTGCAATGGTTTTTTAAGATTGTTTGATAGTATGGTGGAGATATCCTCCTCAAATGTTCCAACAGGGCCTGGTGGTCTATAGATCAGGTAAATAGTTAAGGTTTGGGAATTGACCAGTGGTAATTTGACTGAGTATTTCACACAAATGGAAGTTTTGGGAAGGGGTGTGTCTACCCAGTCTCTTTTCTTACAGGTTTGTTAGGTGCTAGACCTAGTTGTTTGTGATTTGTGCTCGGCTCTCAGCTGTTCAGGGAGCAGTCACACGTCTCTCAGCTTGCTGGCTGGCTAGGACGCAGTCCCTGGACTCTATCAGGGGGCAGACGTGGGACTAGTGCTTTCTTGTCTGTAGACTATCTGTTGTACCACTAATCATTCAGGCGGCGCGCCCTGAAGGGATGTGTTTGACAGCAGGCCATCTTACAGCGCATTCAGTGATTTGTGGAAGCTCAGTGCAATGCCGGTTATCTATCCAGATAAGTCTGCTGTTCAGTTATGTCTGGGTCTTCCAACGTTTTCATATGCAAGAACGTTCACAGGGCAGATCAAGGATTTATATAGGAGTGTCCAGCCACATGGTATAGTATGTCTGCTCCATACAGGCTGGGCAATAGGGCGCGGCGCAAGGGGCGTTTGCGTGTGGCGTTTGCTCAAGCTTCTTCACCTCTTAGTGCTCACTGTGGTGCTGTCCACTTGTCTCCTCTCGGGTCGGGCTCAATGTTCCAGAGCTAAGCCCTGTCTCTGCACTTTACTCAAACACCTCTAGGGCTGTAGAGGTATTAATCCGTCCCGCGTGCAACCGTCACCCAGAAAGGAGCAATGGTGTCACTTACCGGTTTTAGACATCTGGCCATTGTCAACTTTCCCCACCAGGCTGCCACTGCCCCGCCTCAGGCGTACATCAGCATCAATAGATGAAGCTTCTCCAGAAATACCTGCAGCTCAGGCCAGGAAGTCCCGCTGCAAAAGAAAGTCTGTTGCCGTTCACTGATGAACTGTGTGGTATGTTCATACATTTTCCACACCAGTGTCAACTGTTGCTTCTTAGGTTAACACAGTTGTCTCGACAGCAGTAGCGCTGCTTGTAGCCGCTAGCAAGCCAACCAGGCACAGTCAGGGGCTCCACTCCTACATCAGATCAGTACTCCGCTCAGAGAGAGCCGCCACGCCGCAGGCAGGCACCCTCTAGTCAACCACCATGCATGTGCTTGGCTCCATACGGCTGCCAGACCCAATGTGTCTGTCACTGCAAGGACGTTGAAGGTCCACCGTGCTCCACCAACAGGTGCCCACTATGTGCGGGTGTCTGCACCGCATTCTGGCTGCAATTCAGACCGCTTCCGTTCTGCGATGCAGTGAGAGCACACGTCCGGTAGCTCTCGGCTCCGGCAGGTTCCCCAGTCTGCCTCTGTAGTTAGCCTGTCCGACAACCGAGAGCGGCCTCCCAGCTGCAGGGGTCTCCCCGAGGGTGTCCTCCGTTGCACGATCCGAGGCGTGCCTTCAGTGCCCAGGGTTTGTGCACGCTGCAGTTCGTCGTCTTCTGTGTTTCTGCTGCACACCTCAGCGCGGTCTTGGGGTGCCTCTACCGTGGCATGTGGGTCTCTTGATGGCTCCCAGTCTCCATGCCTACTATTTCGCCACAGCTTCAGTCAGTGGCGCCATTTTGGTTGTGCCGCCGGCGTACTCAGCTAGGCTGGGGGCAGTTTGCATACTCAGCTCCGGCTGCGTTCTTGCTCTGTGTAACTCAATTCAGATGGCTGGAGTCGTCTGGCTACTGCCATGGCACTTGAAGTCAAGGAAAAAGGGCCATTAAACTATGCTTCGTAGGTTCATGTTAAGGATTACTGCCAAAGCTCAATAGAATCGCAGCCTCACGACATGAGCTCTAGGCCATGCCCCCCCTAGAAGAGACTGTTATATCCATTGATAGAAACTCAAAACATATTGCTTCCATACCTTTGGCACAAGGTAATGCTGCACTTCCCCGAAACATAACAGCTGATTTGAAAGAACACACCCCCTGGAGGTATGGCAGCAAGAATAAAGGAACGACCAATCGTGAATGGAGAGATGGAAATCCTATGCAGAGGCGTTTCTCTGACGACACAACGTCCTGGGGGGGGCAAGAGCCATGCTGCATCACGGAGCTAGCAGTGGAGTGGAGAGACCAAGATGTGGAAGAGAGATGCGGGAGGCCGGCATCGAGAAGTGCAATATCGTTGAGGCAATAATGGGAGAATCCTAAGATAAGAAAGTCCCATAGGGGTCTACGGAGCCCTGTCGATATAAGTGGAACATTGCAAGCTATATGTAAAAAGGAACCTGGACGGCTCATTCAAACAGGTCAAGAGGAGAAAAAGGGGAAGCGGGGAGACTTCCGTTGTGTACACTTTGGAACAAGAAAACGAGCGACCCAACTGGTGGAGGCAGATCAAGGGAATCCTTTCTCCATTTAAAGAACTTGAGTCTTTGCTTTAAAAAAAAAGATTTCAATATTTTTCTTCAGGAACCCAGAGAAAGACAGAGGAACTTCTCTTTGCTGAACTGTGAAATTAATATTGGGGTTGTGGCACAAACTCAGGACGAAATCCTAAAACATCAGCTAACAACTGATATAGAGAAGACCAAGCCTGTTTTTTTCCTTAAAGCGGTAGGGCCAGGTAGATGATGGGTTTCCGACTGAGTAGACAAGCACCCTTAATTTAGTTGATGGGAAGGGAAATCCTTCTTAGCAATAGGGACAGATGGGTGTGTTTCTATTGAGTTAAATAAACACCCTTGAAGTAATGCTTGGAGTCTGACTCCTTCTGGTTCGCCACATAGTAATATATTTGTAATTATACTTTGAAGAACATCTGCTGAATACAATGTACACATGCATTATTACAAATGTTACAATGATTCAGACCTCCTAGCTAAATAACAATTTACACGACTATTTCATTAAGTAACAGTGTTCACCACAATACAGCCGGCATGCGTTTCTCATGCCTCCATTTTTGCATTTTCAATAATGATTTTCAGAAATAATGGAAACAAACATCAGGTTTTGTAAATATGAGATCTTGTACTTATTGTATTTATTATTATACATAACTTAATCCTGAACAAATATCTTTGAAAAATTCCTTTGTCATGGAACTGAAATAGTTGAGTCCTCATGCTAACAGTGATATACTTGAAATGTTTGGCTGTAAAGAGCCCTGGAGGTTGTTTTGTAATCCTGCTCTCTTCTTTTGGCTGGCATTAGATATCCTAGCTTGCTTGCTTATTCATTTGGATTGCTTTTTACATGTGTTCTATTCCCAGAATCCCAATTATTTTCCAGCATTTGTGGTCACAGTTTAGAATGTCTTTAGTCTTAAATCTTGCACTTTACTCCTTTAGAAGGGCTGGGGCCCACATTTCCATGAATTATATTTGGACTTTAAAAACATTCACAATATTTTAGTAACATCATCCTCTTTTCCAACCTAAGCAATTAGAATGCCCTTTAGTCAGAGTCTTAGATTGCTCATGTTAAACCAAATGACTACTTTCATTTTCTAGGAAAGAATATCTTTCTGGAGCTGATCTGGAAATTCTGTCTCCTGTTTGGGCGTTCTTTTTGAAGCACTGCACCTCTCTACAATATTGTCAGGGTTGGTCATTCTTGTCTAGCTCCGGAAGTCCTCGCTCGGCAAAGAGTGAGGTGCATGTTTGCTGTCTGGTCTGGGGACCACACTTCTCTTAAAGTGCATGGGTGCCATGGCCTCCTCATCTCCAAAAATGTATCAGCCCCACTGCCTAATGTTCCACAAAGATTTTCCTCCAAATCTGTTGTGTTCGCATTTGGTTGCCCAACTCCTGTCCTCCTGACCCCCATCTGAACCCTGACCTGCCTTTGAGCCTTCTTCTGAATGGGTGCCCTGGCACTGCACTGCACCTCTCGAATTCCTGTCTTGATCATGGGTTTTGATTTTAACTTTGATCTTCTGCAGCATCCTCATGGTGGCACATCCTGGGACTCCATCTCTTGTTGCTGGCGCGTTCTGTGAATGTGTCTTCCCTTTAAGCTTTTCTTCAAGGCTACATTATAGTTTTTACGAACTATTTATTTTTTGTTTCTTTAAAGATTTAATCTAGTGTTCTTTGTCCCCGAATGAGGAGACAAGGCACTGTACGCACTTTAACTGATTACTTTTGCCTTTTTTCCTTCATTCACAGAACCCACCTCCTGTCTTTTCCTACAGGGGTGCATCTTAAATCTACGGCCCCACAACTTAACTTTATTGGGTCTAGCATATTTGTACAAATAGTGTGCAAGCATAGCATATTTGTACAAATAGTGTGAAACAATTAAGCCTACAAAAATTGTCACTGTGTAGAAAGAAAACTCCACTGCGGAAGAGGTTCAAAAGTACATTCAAAATAAAATGGAACAGAAACAAGAAGGGGGGGGGGCAAAGCAAATTAGAAAAGGTGGGAATATTTGGGATGACATTTTGTGAGACCGGAGGAGAGGGAAAAGTGAAGATAAATGTTCAAAGCTTTCTGAAAGGGAAAGAGTCACTCTAGACTAGAATAGCTATCCAGACCACAGTCAAAGAGAATCTGTGGAAAATCCCTGGTTAGGAATGTATATCCAGAGCACCGTCTGAGGGAATCTGTGGAAAATCCCTGGTTAGAAATGTTTCTGAAGCAAAATATTTGGATTTTGAAGTGCAGGATGTCCAGGCTGCATGAACATCACGCATCTGGAGACCCTCCATTTTTCAGCCGAATAGGCAGGCTCCCCTGGGATAAGCTCCTTGACCAGGATGCAGTGCCGCTTGAACTTAATAGAGTGTTGAAGGAAGGGGTAGTAAATGCAGCTGAAGAGGTATCCGAGTGATGTGCTGTAACATGCAAGACCCAGAGATCCCACGAGCAGCAGAACGAAAAAGTTTTAAGGGCTGCAAAAATAGGAAGACTGAAGGAAGCAACATGCCCATCGCCAACGCTAGACGTACTTGAAAGGCGTGTACAGCGGTATAGAAGTTGAAGTAAAGGATTAATTTTATTCAGTATTAAATGAAGAATATGCCAACAAGATTTGGTGAGGGTTGCCTGACAGTTGAGAGAGTAGAATCAGAGATTTGTCAGTGGAAACTGAAGTGGGAGAAACGCTGCAAGATAATATAGTGGAAGGCCGTTGCTCGATCGGGTTGGAAGGCCGTTGCTCGATCGGGTTGGAAGGCCGTTGCTCGATCGGGTTGGAAGGCCGTTGCTCGATCGGGTTGGAAGGCCGGTGCTCGATCGGGGTGGAAGGCCGGTGCTCGATCGGGGTGGAAGGCCGGTGCTCGATCGGGGTGGAAGGCCGGTGCTCGATCGGGGTGGAAGGCCGGTGCTCGATTGGGGTAGAGAACAAGTGTTCAGATGTCTTGGACAGATGGACTAAACATCTAGATCTTCAAGTCACTGAGCGAGATCGAGAGGCAATATATAGTTACTGGCGATGACGCTTGAAGATATTACTACAAACGTCAACAATGAAGCAACATCTCCCAGCGGTTCCATATTGAATAATCTGGGCGATATTGGCATTTTGAAATTACTTGTTTGCAATGTAGTGCTTTACAAAACTCCCCAAAAATATCAACCTCCCCGGGGCACGCCACAAGGCACTGGAATGGAGTCGGACCTGGAGAGCACAAACTGCAGAAATGTAATCTGTCCAGATAGGAAAGATGAAAACCATTGTGGGACTACCCTGAGCCGGCGGGTCATTAGCACCTAAGGTAATTCCTGAGGGCATTACCATTGTCGGTAATGGCCCGCCGGCGAGGGGCTTATTGCCATTAGTATTCTGGGGATTTTAGTCCCGGGATACTAATGACGTTGTTACTTTTTTCAATCGGCTTTTGTTTTGCTGGTTGAAAATAGCAGCACTGCAGTATGCGTTTGTTCTAGAAAGACTAGAATGCACGTACTGCTTCATTACTACAGATCAACAGGGTGCCATTTTGGGCCTAGTTGATCCGTAGTAATGAATGGAGAGGTGAGTGAGGAAGCTTCACTCGACCCAGCATGCGATGCATGCAAATGCGTACACAGGATTACACTGTGGTATGGTTCGGAGTTGAGCCAATCCACATTAAGTGTATCCTGTGGCATTGACGCGCTGGGTACTAATTTCCATGAGGCAATGCTCCATAGTTGACCATATTAAAAACCCTGGGAGATTGAGGACCACAAACTGAGAATGCTTCCATCCAATATGTGCATGGTTTTATCCAACACCTGCACGCTAGTTGTCCAGGTGGTGCATTGTGCGAGAACCTCAGACTGATCTAAATGAACGGGCAAATGAGAGTAATGGTGCTCTTCCACTTGCTCCGCTGCACATCTTTCAGTGACGTTGGCCAAGAATGGAAAGCTGGTTATGGCGCGATAAGTGCAAAGGCGACAGGGTCTAAGTTTTTTTAAATCGCTGTGACCGGGAATACTGTTGGGCAAAATCTCCTGGGCTTAAGACTCTTTGATCATGGGAAGCCAGTGCTGGGAAAAATCTTCGGGAATGGCCATGGCGAGAGAGGCAGAGATGAGATCGTACACCTAGCGAGTGGATTTTGTGGAGGTCAGGATATTTAGGAAATCCATGAGGGATTTTTCATCAAATGCGGACCAAGAAGGAGCAGCCTGGAGAAAGGCTGGATCGGAGTCTGGTATGTAGCAGAGAAGGTTGTCTGCAATAAGGGCCGATATTGGTCTCTACATGTAGAAACCAGGGATTCTGGTGTGATATGCAGTGGTGGAAATAGGAAAAATGTGGAGGGATATCCCACAAGGGCTGGTGTGGGGGCAAAGTTTGGAGGAGGGGGTGGAGTTCTGAGGAGGCAGAGCTGCCAGTTGAACTCAGATGAACTAACTGTTCAAAATGATAGTTTAACAAGGACGCAATTGATTCATTGCTTGAAAAGTACACAAACTATAGTAAGCATACCTTACTATGGTTTGTGTACTTTTCAAGCCATCTTTCTGAGCAGAGCTTGTTCCAAAAAACTACAAATACCAGAATTCATTTGGGAAAGGCAATGAGCACTGAGCCTGCGAAGCTGGGAGCTCTGTGATCATTATGCTTCCCAAATGGATTCTGCTTTGTGAGCACAGTGTGCTTTCTGCTCTGTCACCGGGTCTTTCAGCCCATGGAGAACCTGGGGGCTCGCCTCAGTGATCTAATCGATCAGATCACTTAGGCGAGCCCGCAGGTTCGCCAAGGGTCTGCCTTGGCTCCTGCTTTGATATAGGTAGGGGGCAGAGCCTGAATAGCGGTCATGGCACCAATGTGCTGTGTGGCTCCGCCCACACTCCATAGCATAGTGTGGCAAGCGCTTTGGTTTGGATTAAAAAAATAAAATAAACAATCTTTGAGCGTTTGGTTTGTGATGGGCTGTTTGGGGCTGAGGCTGGCCGAATCCCGAGATCCGGCTACACATCTGATGCCGGATCCTGCGAGAGCCGACCCATTGGCCAGCGCTGATGATGGGGATAAATCTTGCTTGTTTAGTTCCCAAATTCTAAACCATGCCTCTCAATGTGATTGGTCAGCAGTTCCATACTACTCATCGCAGCTCATTTGAGCATTGGATGGACGTCTGGTTTGCCGTAAAGGAAAATCCCCTTCCATACCATGTCCACTAACTTTGTGATGCACGGTTTAGTTTTCAACTTAAGGAACCCAGTCAGTTATTGCGTCATATTTTCATTACAGTAGCCAGAGCTTCCCTGAAGATAATCCATTCCAACTCGTCCATTGCTTCAGTCCGAGTTTTTGCATTTGCTTTTCGCATGATACTCGAATGGACGATACATCAACAAAAACGTAGCAGAAAAGGATCTGGAACCACGTGATCTAAACTGTGCCCTTGTGCAAAAAAGGGGGCAAATGAATTTAGAAATGTTCTGGCCTTACTGTAGTATCTTAAAATATGTTCGTTAGGGCAAACAAGAAACAGACTGTTTTTAACTATGTTTGCCACAGAGCATAAAAAGAAAGGCGGCCACTGGATTTAATTTGATGTTATGGTGCAAGCATTGTACAAAAAAATTGCGATTCTTGTTTGCCCTAGTGCAGGGCTTTGCGAGCTTTGGCTCTCCAGATATTTGGACTACAACACCCATCACCCCTGCTCAGCATAGTCAATGGGAGAGGGATTGTGGGAGTCCTACTCCAAAACATTTGTAGAACCATAAATTGCAGACCCCTGCCCTAGTGCAACAGTTTCAGCCTACACGGATTGTGACAGTCCCCGTTTGCACCGTTCGTATTATGTAAGCCTTTGCCCTTTGGTAACTTTTCACTACTGGTGCAAAGGTTTATTTGGCCCGCGATCAGTGCGCCAGCCTTCCAAAGACTCGAAAGTAGAACATTGACAGTGTGGGCAATTCTTATTACGTTTCTGGTGGCATGGCAAAGTGCTGTATGTTTGTGTAAATTGCTTCACTTGGTCTGGCTCCTCCAGGACCCCGTCGCAGCCATGACGCATGCGCCGCCCCGTGCCACTAGCGCGCTGTGCCGAACAGCGCGTGCTGAGCTGTTTACTGGCGGAATGTGCTTCATGGCTTTGATCGCGATGGAGAGGCGCATCGGTTGCCACAGTCTACTGCTGAGCCCGCGCCTTGCAACGCAGGGCAGAGATCGGATGAGCTCATCACGGGAGGAAAGCGCTCCACATGGCCTCTTAAAAGCCGGACTCTAGAAATCAATGCCTTTTCTTTGGATCCAGTAACTAGACAACGTTTCTAGAGTTCGTGGCTCGACCCAGCGTGACAACAGTGTCTGTTGACATTCAGCGTGTCTCCTCGTGTCCTTCTCCTTATACTCAAAAAATAAATAAATAGGTAAACCCAATGTTTACATTTGTGCACCCTTTACAGGCAGAGGACCCTTATGAGTTTAGCGGTGTGGCCAAAAATGATGGTAATACTGCTGGATTACTGAACCGCTGAACTATGGGTTTGGAGGTAAAGTGGAGGAAAAACCTCTAGCAAAATGCTGGAGGAATTTCCGCCACCTTGTCACCAGAAAAAGCCATTGTGGTTGAATTACCGCCGGTGGTAATTCCGCTGATATCCACATGGAGTATTATGGACTCCATAAATGGGGACTAACAGCGTCATACTGCCACTTAACCGGCAGTCCAAGTGACGATAACGTTAAATCTGGTTGGTGGATACCACCAAACTCATAATGAGGCCCAGAGTGCTCTAAATGTACACTGTATGAAGTAATGGCATTCTCTCAACTAAAGAGGTTGTAATGTTGAGCATTCCAGTTATCTTGCCCCCCAGGGGTATTGAATATGAGCACTTAACAGCACATTATTGACTTTGTAGGGGGTTGGCTGTGTCAAGGCCCTGAACCTTTAGGCTATCTATCCCTTTTAACACTGCTATCCATCACCTGCTGCTGCTTCAATTCCTGAATGTCTGTCTATTGATGACAGAGTTTTCATGGATTCCCACGCTGATTCAACATTCTGCGTCCTCCGGTTGGGAACCCTCTAACATTAAGCAGTTTCCTAGAAATACAAGAATGTTCTGTTAGTGGTATTTGGGATGGTTGTATACGAATTGTTCGTTTTACAACTGTTCGAATTACAATTGACCTTTTCACAATTGACCGAATTGTGAAGGTCAATTGTAACATATATGCTGGGGGGGCAACCCCCCACCCAACGCAAATATGCGGTCAATTGTGACCCTTTATAATTGGTCAATTGTTCATTCGAACAATTGTAAACAAACAATTTGGGTAATACCTTTGGGATCATTTCCGTTTAGCCCATAGGCCGTGCTTACCTTAACTCCAGCCCAGGCACTCATTTTCAGATTCTTTGCTGCACTTTCAGAGTTGGGAGTCAGCTCTTCAACATTTTCTCCAGAATTCTTGATCACTCGGCTTTACATTTGGCATTATTTGAAAGCTACAAATTAAGTACTTTATTGTGGGTTTTGGAAGTTCCTGCACTCATTTGGTGCTATCATACAGGACATACATTTAATCTCTGTTCCTCCAGTGTCAAGCCCAGTGAAGTGTTCCTTCCTCCCCTCACCATGACTAGCACTAGGGCCAAGATATAGCCTTTTCAAGACATGTTCCACCTGTAAACTGAAGAACCTCTATCTAGAGGATAGATATCAGGAATGTCTTTGTCTTTACCCAGATCATAGACTGGATTCCTCTATATGCCAATCTTCCTCCAATAATACTCTGAAAGATAGGCACATGGGTCTTCTGGCTTAACTCAATGAAGGCACTGTGGCCTTGAGCTATGCTTCAGTGAGAGTTGATGCTTCATGGCGTCCTGGCAGACTCCCAGAGAGTTCCTCTTCTGAAAGGTTGGGATCCCATGAAGAGTTCTTGTGGGAAAAGGTTGATGAAGGGTGATTCCACCTAAGCTCAAACAGGGCCTGATAGCCCTGTCATGCCTGACAGATATGCTCCTACTGCCACTTCAATGCACAAACCATCCACCTTGTTGACGAAATCTTCAAAGATAGGTATGTCTTTGAGCTACTCCACTACAAAAGAATCAGCGACTCATTTGACAACAGATTGCTTTCTTCACGAAGCTCAAACCATCGACTACTCGGTCATCAACCTCCTCGTCAACGATTACACAAACTTCCAGACCTTTTCCATCAATGACCTCGTCGATGACCACCACATCAAAATCTTTGGCGAACATCCCATCGGCTACCTCGACTCTGACCATTGCCTTGTCGATTGCCTCATCTACGTGCCTCTCGTCAGCACGTCGACACGTGGCTCCAGCTCTGCTCAGGTACCTAAAAGGCCTAAATGGCACCTGTTCATGCTCTGCCCACTCTGTCAAATCCTTCCAATTTTCCTCCTGAAAGCATTTTGAAACATACCATTGATGGTGACTTTGAGGGCCTGGAGCAGGTCTTTGCCAAATCAGGAGTTATCTGTGTTGCCTCCAACAAAGCCCCACCCTCTCTATCTTCTTCTGAAGCCACAACCACTTATGATAGACCTGCCAGGGCCCCTCGCAGCCACAGCCATGGTCGGAGGTGATTACCGGTCTGTGGACATTCTGTGCACCCTGCAGACTCCAGTGTCGGAGCTCCAAACAAGGGTTCCCATTATTCCTACGCCAAGAGAGACTTGCTGGCATCTGCAGGAGTACTTCACCTCTAGTTAGGATCCTGGGTACTGGTACAGCTGTAAGTGAGTACAAGTATTGGTCCAACAGTGGTCACCAGCAGAGCTTGCCTCTGCTTTGGAACTCTTGCTTTCACCTCAAAACTGGAGGACTTTGGAAAGGACTGCTCTCCCAACAGGATCCAAAGGAATTCTTCTTGTCTTGAAGGTCCAAAAGGAATCAAAGAATGAGTGGCCAAACCCTTTCTTATACAGGTAAAAGGTCACGGAGGAATGGGGGGAAAAAAGCATGCTTTTAATTGGTCCAATTCCTGTCGAGGTGACCAGTGACGTTTGCCTTCTTGCATTATCCCTAAAGTGCTCTGCAGGAAGTGGGAGAGATGGGAGGGAAAGTGAAGCCCACAGAAAACCAAGATGGAGGAAACCTTCCTTGAGTCCCTTCTGCTCTGACTATTGTAACTCTACTCTGTCCCAAGCCTGCAGCTTCAAATGCCTTTTGGTATGCAACACCTTGGTCTGAGGCTGGCCCTTTTTGTTATGGGTGTGCCTCTTTAAAGCCTGGTTCCCAGGAGCCCCCTGGTGGGAGTTTCCTGGGCTGCAGAGAGGGGTTACCCAACCTCCCATATTATTAAACAGAGACCACCTTTCTGCTATAGTACTGCTTGCTGAAGTAGACGGGCATTAGGTCTATGAATACACCAGTCTATGAAGCCTTTTTATAGCTTTCTTGAGTTTAATACAAATCTGATGTGACTTTAATACTTGTGTACTATCATTCACCATCAAGTGTCGCTTATTCTTTGAGATTACTGTGCCACCAGATCGATAGTCTTAACAATTGTTATGGCTTTGGGTCAGAGATGCAGATTTAAATGCAACATCTGTCTTCAGTGACTTTTGCTGTCAAACAGGACACATGCAACCTTTGAACTGGCTATGTGCCACTGAACAGCAAGAGCTGCAGATCCTGAGACCAAATAATTATTTAATGAAAATTAAAAAAACAGGGCTCTCATAGCCTCACCAAATGGCAATTCCTCACGTTTCTTTCTTCAGCCTGGTTTCTTCTCCAAGTCTGCATCACGTGTAAAGAGAAGCAACATTATTTAACAGGATGCCGTGCCTCGGCCAAGGCCACGATAGTCCTTTACTTTCTCTCTTTGGTCAACCGACAAGCAGGGAATCGTGTCACGTTCCCGAGCAGAGCAAACACTACCAGGCACTTTAATATTCTGTTTTGTTATGCTTTGGGGAGGTGAATGGTACACCAGCCACACCCGAAGCTCATTTACTCCTTTTAGCTTCAAATTCTATTCAAACCCCAATGACACCCGGGTCCAGATGGATGGAGATTTGGTGTCGCTGTCAGACAGCCTCCAAGAATTCTTGATGGCCTTAGATCCATAAATGGGTGACATGTGACTTCAACGGAACTTGTAGAAGACCGAGATACTGGTTGTAGGGGCATAGAAAATAGGGTCTCTAGCACCCCTCCTTTTATTCATCTGTAGCAAAATCTTTTCCCATTCCTGTCTCTTGGGTAAAAAAAAGGGGGGGTTCAAAAGTGACCGCTCTAAAACACTGTCCTTCCAGTCAATGCTGTTACCAGCACCTGCTTCATCAACTACATCTACTTCATGATGTTGTGCATTTTCTTTCTTCCCGAATCACACTACTATTGTAACTGCCATAATTTATGCCAAAGACGTCTATGTACTATTTTTGAGGGTCGCCTAGCTTCTCTTATTAGGAATGTCCAGATCATTCCAAATGCAATAGACTACGCTCAGGTTCTTGTCAAACGGCCTACACTGGTTCAGAACACTTGCCATCTTCTGCAGGGTCTTCAAGGGATATGGACCCCTTGTTTCTGTGCAAACTGTCCTACCCACACTCTGTTTGGCCCTTGCCTCTCGCGTAGTTCTTTGTTTTGCAGGCAAAATACTGGGCAGGTTGGCCTCTTCAGTGCTGGGACCTTATCACTGGAGCTCTGTTCTTCTTGCTGTTCGCTTCATCTATCTAACATTTCACAAATCTGTTCGAACATAGTTGTTCCTTTGATTACTGCCCAACTCCGACCGAGTGACTGTAATCACACTTGGCGCCAAGGGCCCTCAGTCTGAATCATCACTTTTAAAAATCCATTAAAGAAACATAAACATGATGTGAAACAATATTCCTGGCATGGGTGCAAGTTTCGGGTCTTTTACCGCACAGAGGAGCTCATGTTCTCCAAATGCCTAATTTGGCGACGGGTAGCTGTTACGTAGATATGTGTAGGTGACTCCCGGCCGCTAAATGTGGATCATTTGCTCGACCAATAGGAAAAGTGCATGGCGAAAAGTGCCATACACATATGTATGCTGCCTTTTTCCCTGCACTTTTGCTCTCTAATGTGCAAAGTGTGCAAACGCTGCCTGGCATGCTAGGCAGCGTTTATTTTTAATTGTGGGCGCCGCTTGTCATGCTCGCATTGGGAAGTGGCGCTTGCAATTACAATTAAATGCTGCCACACATGCTCACGTCTGGCAACGTTTAATTTTCATTGTGAACATTGCTTACCATGCGTCCCCCTGCTTTTTCCTGGTGCATAAAGCCGGAAGACCCTAAATGGATATCCAGCATTTGCTCTGGCAAGAAAATCCATGTCGGTGTAAATGCTGGATGTCGGAAAGGAAGGGAGGTGGGGGAAACGCTTAGTTGCATTCCACCCCTCCTCTCTGCTACACAAAAGCATGAAAATGTGGCGTGGAGTGATTGAAAGGCATAAAAGCTTCAAATGTCCATGTTCATGTTACGCAGCATACGAAAATGAGCTCCGCTGTGGCAGCGCAGGTTCGCAGGTAAGTCTGGGTGAGGAGGGGCTTGGAAAGGGGCTGTAAGTGGGCCAAGAGGGGACAGAAGTAACATGGAGTAGCGGACCATGGGAAAGGGGAATGTGGTTGGGCTGTGGACGTGACGGTGGGGGGGGGGGTGTGAAGGTGGTGTCCCACAGAAGTGTGCTGGCGTGGCGGGGGATTAAGCGAGGACCTCCCACCTGCGAGGTAGAGATTCAGTGCGGGGCAGGAGCCCTCCGAAGGGAAAGTCCCAGGGCAGGAGAGTGAAGTGTACTAGAGACCTGCGCGCTTAAAGCCACAGGGAAAACACAAGACGGTAAAGGCATGGACCCGTATCTAGGACCCCAATAAGGAAAGGCAGCGTGAGAAGTCTCTCCCATTGGTCTTCTGGAATTAATATCCTAATGGCTCCTGTTGATGACGCGCCAGGATCAGAATGACTCCCTTTGGGGCGAGTTTGACTGACTTCACTTGTATTGGTCTGTTATTTCTATTGCTCTGGCTATTGGTACGTGTATGTGGGCGGCTCTGAGCTGGAAACTGCTTACGGGTACCTATAACACATGGTTTTAGGATCAGCTGCTGGTTTCCTCCCCTGGAAACCCGAGCATCTGAGAGCCGTGAATCTGGGAACGCGTTTCCATATCCTGAATATGTGGGAACATGCGAAGAGCAGCGTTCGCATGAAGTGCCCCCCGGAGGTGCGTGATGTGCTTTAGACGTACTGTTGATCTGGAGGAAATAAATTCATTTGAAGAGTTGCTGCGAGGCAGGAAGTTAAGCATCTGTAAACGCGCTCCTCTTCCCTCGAGAAACGCAGAATCCTATTATACACGATCAGATGTGGCTACTGCTCCAGACGCCCTTCTAATTGCCTCTCCCCACTGCCACTGCAATGGGGGTGGCTAAGAGAAAGTCTGCAAGTACTGTTCGGGATCTGTCCGTCTGTCCGGTGTCTTTACATCTGGGCATTTACATCTGTATCCGTTTGCAGCTGGTCATTTGTATCATTTTTTAACAGGAGTAAGGCCCCCTGGACCACTTTTTTTTTCTTTTTTCTATACCACTTTACCCTTTCTTTACATCTGTGTTTCTTGTTCCCTGAAAAATGAGCAAAACTGGTGTAAATGCACAAGACGTGAATCTATCACTCAAAAGACACGTCATCGTTAATTTATATAGCATTGACGAGGGTGGGGTAGGGCCTGCCCTACGTAAAGGGCTTGTAGTGGAGCTAGGTGTGGCTGGCTACATGGTGGAAGACCACCAAGTAATCCAAATCGGAGGGAGGTGTGTATACACCCTGGGTTCCTCTTCATAGGTAAAGGGGTCTGATCATTCGAGTATTACGACGGCTTGTGAATCGCGGTCGACTGCAAGTTCAACTGGACTAGTCCGAGGAATTCAGCGGAACTTCGTATGGTCGCAAGCTCTCGTTCCGAAGATCATCCCTGGCACTGAGTCACTTACCTCTCAATGCTACTTTGAAAGGCAGTGGATGTGCAGAAACTGGTTCTCCAGACAGCGATGTTTGCACAATGAGCCTCGTGTCCACGTCTGTGAAGATGGGCCCCTGGAACCACGAGCTCGGCATGAGGTTGCCGCAGGATGTTCCTGGTCCGACAATTGGCAAGGGTACTAACCTCGCCTCTCTGCGCTTGGCTCTTTGGAACTTAGGCTGCTTTGGCTCAGGTGTGTTGGGTTTTTGCATAAAGCGCAGAATTTGAGAAGCGCTTGGTGGGAGCAAGTTTGCAATGTCAGTTTTGGGGACTGTCAAGCATCCTATTGTCTTATCCATCCTACAGATGGCACGTGCTTTCTGGCACTTGGCAAGCTGTGGTTTCAAAGTTCAAAGCCAAGCCCATGCACTGTGTGTGCTGTGAATGAGGTATAGCCTGTAAACGTGTCAGGATTCCGGCCCTCGAGGCCTGGCGTTGGGCAGCCCTGCCTGGAGAAAGTGAAGCCGCCTCCTTATCCCCTGGAAGACCTGCTCCCAGTTCCACAAGATCAGCTGTAGTTCTAATCCTGTGTAAACTGAAGTCTGGAGTTCAACATTAGAGTGCCTTATCTAGCATGCGATTTCCTCCGAGACGGCATCCCACGCCCCGAAGGCTGAAGTTATTTAGGTCTCCGAAAGCATCTGTTTGCAGGAGTTTGTGGTTATTCCTAAACAAGCTCTCCAGCTGTGCATCATTATCTAATTGCTCACAGACTGTTATGGAGTCCTTCTGGAATGCATAGGGCGGCAAAGTGCATTGAATCTATCTGGTGAATAATGCATATCCTTCATGTAAAAGTGCTTATTATTGTAACTCTGCATTTCCTGCCCTAATGTGAACCCCCGTGTGTGAAAGTCTTCAGTAAAATCGAGGAGATTGCACAAGTACTCCAGTCCATTGCTATAAAAGGGACCTGTGGCCATGATGCGTATGTGCCTATTATGGTATGTTAGGAACATCACACTGTGTTGTAACAACGTTTAATGCATCATTCTGGCTAATGGTTGGAACTGGGTTCTTCAAAGTTACACATGAGCCTGCACATATGCCAATCCATGCTCATGTGATTGCAAAGGCACACATGGAATAGCAGTTTTCTTTGCACGTACACCGTCACCCGCCGTCGGTACTGACCTTGCAACCTGGACACTAGGGTGGCCAACTGTCCCGTATTTTGCGGGATTGTCTCGTAATTGGGGACTCTGTCCCGCAGTTTGCAGAGTGACTGTGCGGGACGCAGGTTGTCCCGACTTGCTTTGTTCTCTGGGGTGTGACTCTCGGGAGACAGCATGTCTGGACAACCTGTGTCCAGCAAAGCCACTCTGCAAACTGAAGTGGCCGTCTACACACCACAGCGCTGTCACTTGCTCCTTTCTTTCTCTGGCGCCTCGCTAGCCCTGGCTCCTTTTGAGCCTGCAGGTCGAGCTGCTAACGCTCTTGACACCCGTCTTCATTCCAATGCTAATGCTTTGTTCCTGGGGCTGTGATGGTCCTGACGATAATGATGTGCTTTCACTCCCTTGCATGTCCCAGAACAGAGAGCAGGCTACAAGGTCAACTACAACCGGGAAGCTTTGGCTCATGGTCAGATTGATGAGAGATGATGGACTAATTGGGGAGTAATCTGATGTGACTCAGGCACCTGGGTTTCGTTCCGCTTGGGTGCTGCTAGCCGGGCCAAAAGTCCAAGGTTGGGTGAAAATGCCAACCAATCAGTGTGTCTATGGGGTAACCTGCTATGCAATGTTGCATAAACCAATCCGCTGCCATTTTGCCAGCTGTAATCAGTATTATACATATTTAGAGGTAGTATGTGGCGTGCCTTGCAGGACGGAAACAGCCAATGGTGTATTCTATAAGTAAATATGTTCACCTAACCAATCCCTCCCGTCAAAAGGTTTTACAGTTTTCAATGTAGGATGACGTCCTAGATGACGCATATTTGGGTACAGAATCTGTGTAATCATGTTTGTGTGTGTGTGTGTGTGAGAGCATCAGTCCGATGTCTGCCTGTTTGCCTTGCTTTATTAAATGGAGAATATAGTTCTATTTTGCCATATTCTTGGAGTCTGTCAGGTTATTTGGTCTGAGATCTTTAGTGGTAATCCCATCTAGCACAAGAGACGCTTCAAGGTGCTAAAGCACAGGTCCCAGGGTGGTGGTGTGACATCTCATCAGAAGAGAGCAGATGGGACGTGCACTATACTGAAGAGCTGCTGAAAAGCAAGCAGTCTCTGGTGGCACACAAATTATTTGAAATTGCAGGTGGTTCGAGGCTTTTCAATTCAAATCTTTGAAGACTCTAGGGCCGTCTTTCTCCCTCTTGTATTGCGACTACTCCCTACCCAAGGGGAACATGACTCAGTTGGTAAATACAGAAGGTTGAGCCCATATTATCTAATGATGTCTTCTTCTAGTTGTGAGGACCTAATGGCAGAACACCCTATCTCCCTCTAGGACTTTCTAGCTAACCCTACTCGATCCAGTTTTTAGGGTTCGACTGTGATTTTGGAATTGTGCCTTACAGATACCATGTTGGATTCAGCCCTCCATCTAGCATGCTCACTTTGTCACAGGAGGATAGCTCAGCGGCAACGTGCTCGCCTTGGAAGCAAGACGATACGAAGCGACACAGGTTTGATCTCTGGGTCCGCGCTTAGAAACCTCTGGGTATTAAGCGTGTTATAAATAACCTATCATATCATATCTCCCTTTCCTACTCTCTTTGTACCCACTTCTCCTCCCTCAAATCTTCTATCCTTCCCATGTTTCTCACTCCTTCTAGGCCTCGCTGCCACACTTTGATGTTACTCCTCCTTCCATGACTCCACTGCTCCCTGCTCAACACTCCTGCTCCCTTCTCCACACTACTACTCCCTACTCCACACTACTACTCCCTTCTCCACACTACTACTCCCTCCTCCTGCTATTCCTCCCTGCAATTACTACCCTGACATTCTTTTTTCACCGTTCACTTTTACTCCTCACAGCAGTACCGCTTTCACCCTCTAGTCAATACCTCACCTTCTCCAAAAATCACATCCATACTTTGCCGCTCATTCCTCCCACCTATAGGCCTTTTTTATTTATTTGATTTGTTTATTGGATATTTATAAGGCGCTTATACAGCAAGAAAGTGTTTCAAAGCGGCACAAGGAAAGGGAAGAAGGGAGCAAATAAACAATTAAAATGACAATGAATAAATGGAAAGGAGCAGCAATTGGGCAGAAGGCCAGGGCCCGTGGACTCTTGGGCGACCAGGCCGCCAATTTCAGCGACAGAGGGGATGGTTAGCATGGAAGGGGGAGAGAGGAGAATGAGGAGGAGACAGGTCTTTAGTTGTTTGCGGAACTTGAGGTGATCCGGTTCAAGAGCGAGCAAGAGAGGGAGGGAGACTGTTTCAAAGGAGGGAGCCAGCTGAGGAGAGAGATCTGCCCCCAGCTCTCTGCTTGGAAAACAGTTTCATCAGTAGAGAGTTGGAGCCAGAAGTAAGAGAGTAAGTGTAAGAGTAAGAGAGTGTTGCAGGTAGCATGGTCCCAGGAACCAGACAGCCTTGTGACTAATGCAGAGGGTCTTAAATGTGATCCTTGCAGAAACCGGGAGCCAGTGGAGAGATTTTAGAGCTGGGGAGATATGGTCCCAGGGCTTGAGGCCTAGGATAAGGCATGCATCTCTATTCTGGATTAGTTGAAGAGGACAGAGTGGAGAAAGAGGCAGGTTGTCCTCCATCTCTGACCTCACCCGAATAACACATGCAGAGCGCTGGATCAGGATTGATGCCTTGTTTCCGTTTGGATTTATGATCCGATGGTATGTTTCTAGGAGTGGTAGAAAGACCCTGGCAAGCATCTTGCAATGGAGGCATTGCTTTAGCTAATGGTGGTCTGCACAGAATCATTCAGGGGGAACGGGGTTCCTTTCAAGTGATCCTTCCTTCAGGGTTAGGCTAGCTCTGGATATCTCCTTACACACACAGACACACACCGCAATCTCTACCTCTGCACCCTCCCCACATTCACACGCAAAAAGCAATTGTGCATTGTTGATAATCTGCAGATGGTTCTCTCTTTATATATTTATTGGCCTTCATTTCCTTGTATTTAGTGGCTACTTTCTTGTGATCAGTCTCACTGTTATGCTATTTTAATAGAATTTTATTGTGTGCCAGTCATTACTGTAGAGGTATCACAATGCCGATGCTGAAAGCCACAAAATCATAGGCACAAACCCAAAAGGTTTTGGCAGGATTCTGATGGAGGGCAATGTCTCTGTATGCACTAGTCAACTGCACAATCTATCAAATATCCACCACCCAACCAGCCATGTATATGCAGATGCCCATATTGTTTGAGTGAGGATTGTTTTTGAGCATCTGGGACAATCGTCTCCTGAAGAATATGTAACACTAGTGGGAAGTTCCAATATAGAAATGGCAAGAGGTCAACATAACCTGATGGTAGCCTCTTTTTTGAGTGCAGGGTCGCATAAGGAAATCCGAGGGCTGCACAGTACTTCAGCAGATATATAGCTGTGATATCTCTGACAAGAGGTGATATTAAAACTGTTGGCCCAAAATGACTGGGCCATGTCTGGCTTCTCTGAAACTGTATTCTCTTCTGCAAAGTCTGCAGTGAGTAATTGTAATTTCAAACTAAAAGTTCATCAAATGCATGGTTCTCCAACTTTAGCAAAAATACAATGGTACAACCAGTTTAGTTGGAATGTACCTAAGCACTGAATTTACCGCAAAACACTTGTGTTCAGTAGGGTAAGGGTTGGCTATGGGGATGGATGCAGCCCTTTCACATAACAAGTATAAACAGCAAAAATGCATAAAATATACTGAAACTGCGATTAAACATAATTTTAAAATTGCATATTAAAACATGAATTTCCTAGATATTTACATGCACATAATAAAAACAGGTATTCTTAGTTTAGGCTAAAAGGTTCCAAATCCTATGCAAATACATTATCATATTCAATAATTAATTTATAAATCAGTCAATTGATATTATTCGAATTTCAGTTAAACTGTTCTGATGCATTCCTCAAACCCAGCTGATGAATACATTGCAGCTCGAGTGATGGATACTGAGATTAAGAGTTAATCGAGCTTGCAAGTTCCCCGAGGGATTTAGAATTACAGTTGAATGTGTGCTGACAAGGGAAGCAGGCAGGCCCAATGATCGAGGGAGAATTCTCTTACCCAAGGAGCACTGACAGAATTATTGAAGTAGTAATTCGAAGTATGTTGAAATTCATGACCAAGAAAAACTTGCATGGCTTCCACATTATGGATAGCAACTATTGCATTTCAGGATGGTACCTGCTGTATACTACTTGCTGAATGGGGGCCCCAGAGCATAGTTACAATTTAAACATAAGGATTCAGGAACATTAAAGAGCGGCCATAAATAAGGATGATGCTTTGCCTAGGGCTATGCATTTGCTTGATGGTCACAACAGTAATCCTACATTGATAGCAGACCGTGCCCTATGAACAATCCAAAGAAAATCAAGGGATGAAGATGGACAATTGACCTCCGAATCCAAGGTATTTTGATATTGAACACATTAACACTGTATGGGCACAACATTGCAGAGGAGCTGCATTAGAGTGGCTTTAATCTCTAATGGGCCTTACGGGTAGTTATATTGAATAGAAGCCGATTTAAGATCATGTATTATAAACCTATACATAGTTGTATGAATGCTTTCTTGTGTTGATAAGTTTACCTTACCTGGCACCTGTAAAGTAAATGGGGCAGTTTATATTATGTTGCAGGAGAAGTTTAAAATCTGGAACTGTTCAGTATTGGAATAAGAGCACTGCTGAACAAATGAATAGGTCAGCCGTTCCTATACCTGTGCCTCAATTGTTGGGTATATGTAAAATACAAGACACACCTTGTTGAGTTGATACAAAGTATATGTATTCAAAGGTAGAGACCTAACGGTCTAATAGCACACATGAATATAGAGTTATCCATTTCAAGACCTAAAACAAATATGTAACGTTGTCAAACAATTTAAGGTAAATTCAGATAAAAAATGCAATACAATAAGGTTGGGAAAATACAAAACCTACTGTTGTGTTGTGTCACAACAGTGGTCAGAACAATAGTTACAATAATAAAGCAAACAACATAACAATTGTCAATGGAAAACGGTGTTAACAATTTTGCACTGCACTTATGATTGAAGACTTGTCTACACAAATGTGTTTCGGCCCTCACTGACTGTTATGCCAGCCAATCCTGAGCAGGCCTTCATCAGGACGAGAAAGTCGGATGGAATGCTCTGTGTGTGCTGCCTATAGGGTGAAACAAATACGCAAGTGTCAGTACTGGGGCACTAAGGTATAGGTAAATCAACGAAACAATTAATGACTTGCATGTCTATAAATAATTAACTTTCTTACCGTGCTAGGAAAAAATGGTTCTGCACGGGATCAAATAAGAGGTGGTTGTAACGCTCACCTTGTATCCACAGGGACGCCTCTGGACTGGTCCGGGACACCTCTGGGCTCTCTGCAACTCCCCCGGACGTTCTACCTGGGATCAGTTCTAGAAAAAGGGAGAGGGGTTTAGCGACTTCTCCTAGTCTCCCGCGACCCAACTCCCGGTCTTCCCTTGTGATTTCCCGTTGGGACTCCGCTCACCTTGATTTTCATTATGCTGCACTCTCCGTCCTGCCGTGCTTGGCAGGGACGCATCATTGTTGGCATGGTCCGCCGAGTTACTTCACTGGTGTTCGCCTGGAGTCCCCGAAGGGTGATTTATATTAATTTGATTCAAATCTGACATCTTCCGTCACCACACAGCCCGTCCCTTCTCCATTAAAGAAGTAAAAACCCAGAGGTCACCCGAATCACCACTGGCACCACCTCTTATTTGAACCCGTGCAGAACCATTTTTTCCAAGCACGGTAAGAAAGTTAATCATTTATAGACATGCAAGTCATTAATTGTTTTGTTGCTTTACCTATACCTCATTGCCCCAGTACTGACACTTGCCTATTTGTTTCACCCTATAGGCAGCACACACATAGAGCAGTCCATCCGGCTTTTTCTCGTCCTGATGAAGGCCCGCTCAAGATTGGCTGGCATAGCAGTCAGTGAGGGCCGAAACACATTTGTGTAGACAAGTCCTCAATCGTAAGTGCAGTGCAAAATTGTTAACACTGTTTCCAATTTTTGTGTTTTTTTGCTTTATTGTTGCAACTATTGTTCTGACCCCTGTTGCGACACAACACAACAGTAGGTTTTGTATTGGCCCAACATCATTGTATTGAATTTCTTTGTCTGAATTTACCTCAAATTGTTTGTTTCACAACATTACATATATGTTTTATGTCTGGAAATAGATAACTCTATATTCATGTGTGCTATTAGACCGTTAGGTCTCTACCTTTTGAATACATATAATTTGTATCAACTCAACAAAGTGTGTCTTGTATATTACATATAACCAACAATTGAGGCACAGGTATAGGAAAGGGTGATCCATTCATTTGTTCGGTTATTATTTAGCCCTCCTGGGCAGAATGGGTTCTTAACCAGGAGCCCTGATATACTCCATAAGAGCACTGCTTACATGCCAAGTATTCAGATATCTTATTCATATATGGTTTCTTAATTTAAAAATGTTGTTCTTTATTCTGAATGCACATGCTGTCACACAGAAGCATTTTGTCTTGGTTCTAATGTATGTGGACGTTATTAGGTGCAGTGACTAATTGGCCTTGGCAAAGTCTACATTTGACCGCCACACGTGTATCTGACTGCATTAGACAACCCATGTCAGCAGGCAATTTTTATATAGGGATAGAAGGTACGAGGACTTGATGAATGTTCAATGAATGTTATTAATGCTGTGAAAAGACCATTTCTAGCGTGGAATTGTTTTCTGTGGCATGCCACTGAGATCTGGCAAGACTTGCTTTAAGATTTGTTCTACCTTTTCAGCGTGTGGAACCTTTCCGGGTCACAGTAACCCCATTGTATATAAAGCATAGGTTAGCAAGCAAATTAATCCTGATATGAATTGAAACAATGCTTTAAACTAAAGCGTTTAGGCTGGAAAACTATTCAAAGTTATAGTATTCTGTTTGCATTTCTCTGATCCATGGAACACAGACTTGTTTATGCTGGAATATGAATGAGGACCCATTTTCAGTGCAATTGGCGAAAATGAGCTAGAGAGGGGCGCCTGCTACCCTTTTTGTAAGGAACTTGGGGTTGGTTACCCTAAATTACCTGTACCCAGACGTGGACCCCTTGCTCACTGTGCTCGGAGAGGCACAGCTCCACCTCACTGATGAGGCCCAACGAGGCTGAAACACGTGTATGGGGTTGCTGTTGGTTCTCTTGTTCAAAGGAGGTTTGCCAGGCGTTTTGGTGCTGGCCCTTGTGGGTGTGACAAAGACTGATATGCAAATGGATATTCCTCCTTTGTGAAAAGTACAGTGAGCTAAAAGCTATGGCTGAAGACTCTCAAAGAGGGTAAAAACCACAGAAGAGGTTATCATGCCATGTTCTTTCTAGAGAGGGGCACCTGCTACCTTTTTTGTATGAATGAAAAAATGAGCTGTTCACTCGGTTCTGAACCGGTTGTGAAATAATCTTACTTTCTTTTTATTTATTTTATTTTGTATTGTTCCAAGTGCTGGAGCAGGGAACTATTGCAAACTTCTTCCCACTGAACTACGGAGTCGCTAACTGGTGTTTCATGTGGAACTGTTAGGCGATGGGCGAGGCTCCGTATTGTCTTTCTAGGGATGCCTTCACTCTAGGCTTGCAGCTGAGACATGGATGTTGAGCAGCATATGGACTACTGAATCGATTCAGGTAACAGGCTATCGAAAAACAAGGCCTCTTCTTCCAGTGGCCTCATGTTTTCTCCATAATGGTGGCGCCGGCCCACGGGCATCTCTTGATTAAAGGGATGCCTCGCACGCAGGTGCAGTGCCGCCATTGTCGCTGAAAGGCATTTTTTCTGAAGCTCTCGCACACACGCAAGAGATTCAGGCCTTAGAAAAAAAGTATTTTCGTGTAGTGGTCGGGGCTGCCAGGGCAGATTAATGGGCCCCGGCAGAGCCCCCACTCAAAATGAGTTTTTGGGGCCCAACCCCGGCCCACTTAAAGCCCTGCACAAGCTGCCCTGTACAGCCCCTGCAGCAGCTGTGGCAAGACAATGCCATGGTACATTGAAAGATCCTGCTGCAAACGTGATGCGTTGGTGAGTTGAAGGCCAAACATGCACATTTGACAATAGATTGACTTGGGGGGCGGAGGGATATACATATATATATATATCTGTCTGTCCTCGGATCCCAGGGGAAAAAATGTGCGCAATTTAGAAGGGTTACCATTAGGCGTAATCAAGAAATAAGGCAAAAATGTTAATCAAACCCGGCTGTCCTACTCTGCAGGGTATCAGCCTGACGGATGTGAGCGTAAGAGGATGTGGGGGGTGAGGGGCTAAGTGGCTGATACAGTATACGCTGGGGGCCCGTGGGAAAAACTTCTCTTCACATGTATTAGGATGCCTGGTTTGCTTGAGTCGCAGATGTAGACGCCGCTTCTTTGGTGCTGGAAGGAGGCAGGAGGTAGCCACTTCTTCCACAGCCCTGGTTCCTGGTACAGCGGAGCGCTTCTCCCCCAGCTTGACGGCCAGAGGTAATGCGGCTTGCTCCCGAGCCCTGCTGCTGGGGGCTCTGGAGAGGCTCTCCCCCAGCTTGACGGCCAGAGGTAATGCGGCTTGCTCCCGAGTCCTGCTGCTGGGGGCTCTGGAGAGGCTCTCCCCCAGCTTGCCGCATGCGAGACCAGACTCTAACCCCAGTGTGTTCTTCTCTGTCAGCAGGCTGTTCTCTGGGTCGCTTTTGTACCGAAATACACTATTAACCAGTCTTATTTTTAATGCTCGTGTTCTTCTTATAAATTATTTTTTTAATGGCACCAGCAGATTAATGTGCACATTTAAAGTAACGCACTGATTTAGTCTGACTGCCTTTTTAAACTCGGCTGTGGTGGTGGTTCCCACTGTGCGTCAAAATGCCATTAAGCGGCGCCTGAGCGCTTTACTGCAAAGCCCCGAAGAAGGGTGCTTTACTTAAACGCAGAGTTTGGTGATGCACCGAAGCAACTCTTGACGAAGTAGCAAAGCTGTCTTTGTAGCTATTGTGTGTGATGGAGGGGTTGACTCTCATGCTCGGCGTTTGCTGTGTATGTAAACCAGAATGGCATGCGCTCAATTTGAAGAGCACCTTCTGGGGCGTTTCCAGTACAGCATTGTAATGCCTGTGTTCTATCATGCAGTAGCAGAGGACAGCCAGATGTTTACATTTGTGATGCAGGGACAGCGCACCTCGAAGAGGCCTAGACCCACAAGCGCAGGCATCCCGTGTCTGGCCACAGACTGGAACCTGCAACTGACCCACACAAGTCCAACCAGAAAAAAAACGATGGTCTGAAGTGTTGCCGTGAGCTGTGCCAGTGGTTATGAATGATTTGGAACTGTCCAGCCATCACCTTTCTGGTTTGGCTATTTGGTTAGTAACCCCAGTTTTTTTTTTTGTTACATCGGAGATAGGAGGAGGGGAAGGATGAGTTGCAGGTCACAGTAATTGCAGGGTGTTTTATTTTAAAATGTAAACCTCCGCAGCAGCTCTGAGATCAGCCCTAGAAAAGGTTGCTTTTACTATTTTCTTTGGTCCTTTATTTCTTGCTTAATGCCAGCCTCCCCCAACTTCTAAGCACTGGAACAGGTACTGAACCCATGTTGCACTGCAGCCTTTTGTTCCGAAAGCAAGTGTGTTGCTCCCAAGTTATCCTTCTAAATATATCTATTTTGCTTGAGGAAGCAAAAGATGGTTTATTTCAAAGGCGGAGGGCCTACTTCATGTAAATTAATGATCTCACCTTGCATCCATCTACAGTGCCTGTGATGCTGATCTGGGTCAGGTCACACAGTGCCCAGGCAGGATTGGTGGCAGAAGCCACTGGGGCACACCCCTGTCCTCACATGCCCAGCAGCTCAGCGGATGTGCAAAACAGACAACAACAAACACTGATGAGATTTGTGTCCATGCTCTGCTGTCATCGAGTACTGAAGGCTACTCTTATCCATTCCAAGCTAGCTAGACCTAGCCCCCATACCCTTCTTGTTGCTACAGTACTGGGTAGTCTTAGCAGTGCACAGTGGTGACACGAGTTATGGTTTCTTAGCTTACCGTAACTGGCGAATTTCTGGGGGTTTTTTTGCAACGCATACTGTTGGGTCGTTATCAGCAGTGCATGCTCGGAATGCAAGTCATGGTTGAATTGCTTAGGGCATGAGGCTCGACCATTACCCCAGCCCCATCAAACCACCCCCGTTATCCACTGTACTTACCCTGCTTCCTAGTTCAGTGTCCACTATACCCTCATAATGTGATAATGTGACCAATGGCCAGTGCTCATAGCTTGTATCCATGGCCAGTCTCCACAATCCATGGGGAAGGGGCTCCGGCCATGCCGCATGCCAAATAGGCAACTCAGAGTAGACATTTGTCCTTGCCGAGTGCCATGCCCACTGCCCAGGCAGCAAACTTATATCACTATTATTTTGTACTTAACTTTTTGACACTTTGAAAAAAGTAAAACACAGGACAGATTTGAAAATGTATGCTTTCATGTATGCTCCTCGCGCAAGTTTGCTGCAGTCCCGTCCAGCACTTCGGGCTGCAGTCGCAAGCAGTATTATTTTCCTCCGATTTAAACCTAGGGCTTTAAATGTCCACATTCAGAGTAGACATTCATCCTTGCCAAGGGCCAGGCCCACTGTCCATGCACCAAAGTTATATCACTATTTTATGTACTTATATTTTGACACTTTGGTTCGGTTTGTTGTAATCCAGTCCAGCACTTCAGGCTGTAGCCATGAGCAGAATTTGTGTTCCCATTCAAACCTATCTAGATTTTGAAAAACCTTACTACATAGCCGGTCCGTGGTGGCCATGCCCACTTTAACCCCATTGCCAGTCCCAAATGGTCATGGCTAGTTGCCTGAAGTTGCCAGATTGCCAGTCCCAAATGGTCAGTTGCAAATTGCCAGATTATCCGGGATATGACCTGGATAATCTGGCAACTATCCATGGCCACAGGCTAGACCTCAGTCACCATATGTATATCACTATTTCTTGTTAAATATGGACGATTTGCACCATATTTCGTGCAAGGAGCATTGGCAGGGACCCGAAAGCATGGTGTTGCAAATGTCAGTGTTTTATTTTTTGAAGTGTCATGTCAGCCCAAAATATTAACATTGTGCCAATTAATTGCCTGAATGCCGATGCTCATCTACACACAGTATTGTACTAAAATAGTCTGCACTTTCTGTGTTTTCTTTACAAGCGTGGGTTTTTGCCAGTGTTTTTAGTTAATTGGCTTCATTTTATTGTTTGACTAAAAGTCTACTTTTCTTATAGAACTTTAATTGGACATTCTTTTATTTTGGAACCATTCCACTTAAGTGTTTGCGTTGCTACTGTTATCAGTTCACACCCCTCCATCAGATTATATCCTTCACTTGGCTCACATTACCAAAAGATGCAAAGGAGGTATTCCTGTTGGGTTGTCTGTTTCACCTTTATGATTGGGATCACTGCATGTTTAGCATGTGGGGCCGAGTTGGTGGTTTATCTACTACTCGACCCTGTACTCCTGCATAGTAGTTGTCATTTTGATTGCCTTCTGTACAGACTTCCTCCCTTAGCAGATAACACCTCCACTTTCTTTGATTGGTTGGTTGCCCTACACAACTACAGTTCTGCTTTCTCTGTGTTGCTAATACATGTGTTTATGGTCTGAGCCTACTGCCCATTTCCACTCGCATTACCATCTACTTTCCCACTCATCCCCTAAGATCTACTACTCTGCAGTCTGGAATGCTCCACTGCTTCCCTTCTGCACCCCTTCTCCGCATCTGTTTCTCGTCCCTCAAAGACTATTTGTTGTGTCTTGATCTGTGATTTTGGAAAAGCTTTGTTCACTATATCTGAATAGCCCAGCCTTCATACCAGCAAGGATCTCATGAGCTTAACGTGTCTGCATGATTGTGATAGTGGGAGAACCTTTCCTAGCATGATCAGCTGCCAGGTTAGAGTCTTAGCCAGAGTTTGCATGGGAAGGATGGCCTAGTCGAATAGAACCCTCACATTTTCCCTTTTCAGTAAAGAGGTGAGAGCCTCCCTTAAAAGTTGAAGTAAGTTGAACAGGAGTTTGCATCCTTCTGTATTCACAACAACAAGCACTTGTGTCTTGGTGCCATTGTGGCACAGGAAGTTATCCTTCTTCCAGTGGAATATGTGGTTGTAGCACTTTGGATTTCTATTTTGTGCCACTCTCTGGTCTCACACCAGACAAGGAATTACCGAGACTGAACTGGAGGAAGACCAGTGATGGGTACAACCCCATAATACTTCCCATTCATAGCTCCCTAAATATGTCGATTATTCATACACTACTGCTGCTCTTCTGCAGGAATTCCACAGGGTACAGCCTTAAAGGCACTCTGAAGCTGTACAAACAATGTTTCTGAGCGAATACCTCTTGGGGTGCCAGAGCAGAGGCCCGTTTCTGGTGCCGAATATTGGGACTACCTGCCCGTGTCCCGATGGAGGTTATCCGCCTGGAACTGGGCCTCTGCTCAGTGGCTACCATGCTCTTGTTGAAACGCGGCCTACTATATCTGAAGACCTTATCTAACCCTCAGTGTGCTCTCCTAAGATTTTTGACTCTGGACATGGAAGCAGAGAGAATTCTATGTTTGTTAAGCCCATCTCAAATCTTTTCAGCTCAATCAACTGGTTGCGTGACTGGGAACTTGGCTATTGGGAGCTCCGGAAGGAGTTCAAGATAAAAATGCTGGATTGTAACAGGCTAAAAGACCATTTACATCTTCAGAGTCTGAAATCATATGAGTTTACATTTCATGTGCTGTATATCCCAGGGAGAGCACAGCGCTACCTCATGCTATGACCGTCAAGAAACCTTTGCAGGTTCATATTGCTCCTTCGGATAAACAGACTGACAGTATTAGCGTATACTTGGGCAGGTATGAAATTGAAGTGCACCGAAAGATTCTACCGCGCCTGTAAAAATCACAGCTGTCCAGGAACTGGAAAGCACATTTTAACAGAGTGTCCTTCTATGACACCAGCATTTATGCTAAACCTGGGCGATTGTGTTCATAACATGACTTCGATCAGCGAGAGCGTCTTTTGCCCCCGGTGCCTGAATACAGGTAATAAGAGCTTGCCGTTGGTCCTCTATCGTGTCTGGTTATCATTTGGGTAGTTGCTGTTGACATGTGCAGAGACATAGTTTTCATTGAGTTCTGGAGAATTTTCCGTCATCTGTGGGTTAAGGGAAAAATAAATCAGAAAATGTGGAGGGGAAATGGGGAAACAAAATTTAAATTAAATTGAAATTGAGCATGGAGAGGGCTACAGGCATGGCCGAACCTGTTTAGGTTTCTCAGAACCACCGGCTGATCAATACTGATGGTGGAGGCCTGAGGTTCCCGTTAGGAATCATTACTATTAGATGCTTCCAATTGCCCTATACTCTTGGCACTCCTAATATGAAATACTCTTTTAACAGACTGTAGGATGTCTATAGTTTGCAAACTGCAGAAATCCTGTGGAAATGTCTGTCTGACTGTCCGATTGCTCGAAACTTTGTTTGAAACTCTATTTTATGTATTTTATGCATTGTATGTATATGCATGTATGGTACTTAATTTTTAATTCTTTTAATTCTTAATTTTGTATTTTGTTTTCTTCTATTTTTGATTCTTTTATTCTCTTTATCAGTAAAGTCTTTGACTATAACATATTAAAGTATAAAATGAATGTCTCTCGGCCACTTGTCAAACATGCCTTCATATCTTCACACAAAAGGGCCACAATGGGCTGCCGGACTGCACACAATTCCCCAATCTTCTCATACAAAGAAGTGTATCGGTCCAACATTTCTATTACTCTAATTTCATTGGCTAATAAATAGCATGCAACTAACCCGTCCCTCCAACCATCAATAACTGTCCCTATATAGAAATAAGTTGGTCCTAGAATGCTCGGTGAGCCGCTTATCTAGGGTGAGTGGACCAAAAGGAAATGGACCCTACCCCAGATTTAGCCAATAACGTTCCCGTTGGTGCAGAATTACTCAGATACAAAGATTCCATCTAAACCAGCTACCGACATTGGAGCGAGTGAGTAGGTGGAATGGGGAAGATGGGAACATGAGTTGTCAGCTGTGTGGTCTGGTGGGAATGAGAGAAAGCACAACACATCTGGTGATGGGCTGCAGTGCCTGAAGGAGGACCGGGAGAAACACCTAGACATCACATTAGGAAATTAAGCCGGGTGGTCAATCGCGGGGTCTAATGTTGCCGTTATGTGGCTTCCTCTTCAAAGTTCTGAACAAGTTAGAAATGGTCACACGTGGGGAAGAGGAAGCAAAACGGAACAAAACAAAACTAAATTCGCTTTTTTTGGCTCTTCAATTTTGCTGAAACTGCATCTGATGAACTTAAATGCTTACCATGCATTCTTTCCTTCTTCTTTCTTCGGGCAAATCGTATTACTGAATTTTAGTTTCTTTTAAAATGTGTTTCTTCTTTTTGTACATTTGTGAAAGATTCTTACTTGTTTTATTGCATCTGTGAATCAATACACAATAAAGACTAAAAGAAAAAGGTTAATAAATCATGAAACCCCCATAGAAATAGAGGTCAGGTTGGTGAGCAGGGAGGGGGTTATCACTGTTAATGCTCCCTTCTCATATGCTCAAACAAGGGATTTAAAAAGACAGTAAAACAGGGTGTCTAAAAAAAGAAAATACTCGGACATCCCAAACAAACGGCTTTAGTGTTGGTTGGAGGGATGTGTTCAATGAAAATTGATGAACAGAAATGTTGGACTGATACACTTCTTTGTGCGATTCATTCATATCCCAATTCTTGTACTCCTGCATACCTTTCACTTGTCCTCTATTCGTTTCTCAGTCTCATTTGTTAAAGAGGACCTTTTTTTTAAATGGTTGGCCTGGTTCTGGGCTGATGGAGTGGCAGTGTCATAAAACCTGCACCAGCCATGTAATACTGTTAATCAGAACCACTTACCCCCTGCACACCCCCCCTCATTCAGGGGATGCAATGCCCCACTCCCCCTCAAACCCCCTTTTCTTCCTCTCCTGCAACGACATCCACCTCTTTACCTAGACAAGCTCTCCTGAAACTCTCCCTTCTACCAATCCCCCCTATGCACCCTTTCTCCCTAGCCGCCATGCCCGGCAGTTTAATTTTCCTACACCTTCTGCTCCCCCCACCGCCCTTTTCCGCCTGCCCTCACAAGAGCCCAGAGGCGTTGCTAGGGGGGGGTGAGCTCTGAGGGCGCTAGAGCCCTGGGTCTTTTGGTTTTAGTGCTGGATAGAAGCTTGGGGGTTACAACCAAAAAGGCTAGCTAGCCCCCAGTCCCGACAGTCCCAAAATTAGCCTAGCCCCGGATCTTTTACAGACCTAGCAACACCCCTACAAGAGCCCAAACTCTTGGTAATTCCAGTCATCGAGCGGCGTCAGATATGCTCTGATATGTCTTGTAAGCCTTTGTTGACAGAAAGGGGCTAGGTGGGAGTGAACTACCAGTAGCTATGTTAGTGCAACCTGCGTATGTGTGATAACACACACGTATTACGTTTCTAAATGGTTACCAAGTAGCACAAAGGACAAGATTAGGGCGTACATTGTTAATCTGCCTAGAACACACGTGTTTGCTAATGACATCCCATATGTAGCCTGAATTCTTTGTTGCTTTGTCCTACATTCGGAATAAGTCTAGGTGTGACCATCTGGACATGCAAACCCATACTCTCCATATCTCAGAAAACAGATGGGTGCATGTGGGGAGGGGCCTCTGCGATCCGTTAATGAGAAATCATTGCACTGTTGGTTGACCTTTATCATTAAATCTGCGTTGTTATGCAAGGCTCTCGTGCAGTCGTGTGAGATAATCTATCCCAGTCTGCCTTTTTAAATTTAATTTCAGCCTCTTTGCTGGACAATAAATTATATATAATTACTGAAATTGGGTCACCAGAAATGATTGCCCCGTGTGGGAAGGATTTATGTCCTAATTGTTTTCTCTTCCGCCATGGGAAAAGGCATTACTAGCTACGTTGCGACATAACTGTCTCCTATGGCGTGACGTGTGCCCTTCGGGCAGCCTCTTCCGGGTGCAAGGGCTGTAAGGGAGGGAAAGGCAAGATGCGAAACTTGCCCTGGAGATGTATGAAGAACAGAAGCACCCTTCCTCTGTGACGAATGAAGAGCGTAGGTTAGTTGGGTTGGGTTGGGGTGTTCAGGGTCCTCTTGGTTCTACCTTGAAATACCGAATAAAAAATGAGGCTGAAAACACAGAGGTGTTTTATATGAATTTCAAAAAAACCTTTTCTTTTTTGCACTTAAAATAAAATGTGGGGGCAGTCCCCCAGCACTCCACACACATTTCCCCCCTGCCTTCATTTATTTGCTTACCACACTCCCCATCTAATTATTGGGGGAAAATGGGATTTCAAAAATGCGTTTTCGGCCTCGTTATTTTCTTATTAGCTTTTTTTAGGGAATACGCTCTGGTTTGAGTTCCACCCTAGTAACATGGATGGTTATCTGGAGTGGGCGATACTGTTGCACAGTTGCGGACAAGGTGTACAAATTGTTGGGTTTGAGTTTGGGGGGGGCTGGGAGGTCAAATGCTGCTCACACTGGAAACCACAAGTTAAAGCCATCGTAAGGAGCTGTGCATTGCGCTTTGCCTGACCCTCATGCACAGAACCATGGCAGCGATGATTCTACTACTTTCAAGAATGGATTACTGTAACAAATGGAGGATTCACGTCAAAACTCTCCGGTATGCATTGTGCTTCTAGACTTCCACAGCAAGGGCCTAAAATCCACCACGTGGAGATCCATTCACCAGAAACCACCAAGACCGCTTCAATACTAACACAGCCCTAGTATCAGTGCCGCACTATACCGCCTACTACCCAACCAGACTATTTAACTTGATACTCCAATGACTGCGTGCAGAGGAAACCCCCTTAGTGTTTAGAAAATCTCGGACAGTCTGTCTATTGAACAACACCAGCATGAGACTAGCACAACATCTGCAATCAACAGAGGCCCACATTCGGTAGCATTGATCAGACTGAATCCTCCTCTCTGCCTCAAAGCAAGCGCGCGCGCGCGCGCACACACACACAAGCACATGCACCTGCCATGAACCCAAACCGCAGCCCAGGACTACGCAAGACCCTGCAACCTCTGCATGCAATCGATCTGGCAGTCTCACAAATGCGCAATGGTCCACCCACCGCACAATGTGCAAGCCAAGAAGTACAGGGGCTCAGGCTCATTTGTGTCAGTCTCCACACTGCCCTTCAAACCAAACCTGAATAGCAAGTACCATTGTTAACAGAGATGATGACCCAAAAGAATCCTAGACCGTCTCCAGTGGAAAAAACCCTCTCCTGTGCAACCACTGCCTACCGGGACAACCTCATGCTTCTCCCTCTCTCTCTCTCTGTCTCCTCTCCTCTCCTCCACCCCCCCCCCCCATGGCAGCCACTGCCTTCATGCACACCACCGTTCATCTCTCTCTCGCATTCCCATAACCCCCACAGCAGCGGCTAACCATTTTATTTTAACCTTTCTGTGATCTATTAATTTAACTCAATGGGTGCATTTTGCGGAGCGATGGCCGTGCATTGACATGCGGTTTTCAGTGCAATGAATTGCATTGCTATGGCTTTCATTGAGATGGGTGAGGTGAAATGGAGGGCGAGACACTGAGTGTCGCTGAGTTATACTAACTTTTACTAGTGTTTGACTGCGATAGGAATCCAATCTAAAGCGCTATAAGCAAGTGTGATATCATTTGCCTATGGGTGTTCCTTTGAACAGATCCTGTAATTTGTGTAAAGTCATGCCCTAGGCCAGCGGTCTGCAACCTTTGGCTCCCACATGTTTTGTACTACATCTCCCATTAGCCCCAGCTAGCTTAGTCAATGGGGAGAGGCCATGGGATTTGTAGTCCAAAATATCTGGGGATCCGAAGGTTACACACCAGCTTGTCAATAATCAAAAAATGTCCTTCAACACACATGCTCAGTTTGCTCTATAGGTGTAGCACAAACGTCAAGAATTATAGTCCCATTGTAAATATTTGGTCTTGTTGTTCCCCTCCATAGCCGTCCCGTTTTTGAAGGGGGCATTATTTTATAAGTGGGGACAATTTTCTGACCAATCCTTCCTGCTTCCAGTGCCAATTAACGCCACCCAGCCCCCCAATCTAGACTGGACCGAGGCGGCAACCTGCCGAGTGAAAGGAGGAAGCTCCTCCAAGAGAAGCCCCGGTCTTTGAAGAGCAGCTTTCTGGGCAGTGTGCCCCATGGCTGAGCACGTGGACGTCGCCAAACACTGTTTGTTCTGCTTTGTCCTTGTTGATCAGTCTGGTCTGCTATTCTAATTTCAGTTTTTTTAACAGCTGTGCTGGATACAGCCACCTCGAAAGGGGCTGCGAAGACGGCGGGCATGGTTTGTGGTTTGGGTTCATAGGAATTTGTTACGGTTCTACCGACGGAAACACTTTTAAAAAACATATTAAATGCTATCGTCATTTTCCAAATTAATGTCTGCCAGTGTGTGAAAATGTGACAAACTGTGTCTGATGATGGAGTCGTAACGTAGGCTTCTTGTGGGACTGCATCAATTTCATGTGCATGTTGCGTGCACTGGAGCTCATTACGACTGCCGGTAACACCGTCTCTGGAGGGGCAACCACTGGAATTACTGGTGAATTAAGAGACCTCGGGCGTGTGCACACAGAACTGCCCGGAGACTGGAATGCCAGCAAGCCGGAATCACAGGTCTCTGCAGCCATCCAGTGGTATCACCGGCATATAGTGCCTGTAATACGGATACCGCCATCCAAACTTCCTGAATTCCTGGCACTGGAAATACCGGCACTGGAAATACCATCACTGCTGGAACGGGAAGCTCGCCGGCGGCCATCTATGAAACTCAATCCACTTTCAGTCCCCCACTCTAACTGCCACTCACTGCTAAAGGAGGTGCCAAACCTGTCTGGAAGCCAGAAGATACGAGTCCCAGACATTCGCATGCGCAAACCGAAATTCTCAGACAGAACCAGAGCCGACAGCACGGGCGGGCACTGTGGTGCAGCACTCTGGGGCTGGCCACAGAAATACCAGCCAGTAAAGAAAGATTGCCATATGGCAGGAGGTGGTTCACATTGTGACAGCTGTGGGGGACTGTCCCCTGCACGAACAAGGACTGCCGGAAGCACTGGGATGATCTGCCCCCGAAGGGCTGGAACCTCCACTCCAAGCAGAGGAGTGAGACATCTGGCACAGGAGTAGGGACAGTGTCACCCCTCCACCTCATACCGTGGGAGGAGACATGAATCTCCATCATACACACGGTTTCACCCCTCCACCTCATACCCGTGGAGGAGACCTGAATCTCTATCCTACAGGGGTATCTTTCGGTCAGTGAGGGCCCAGGATGTGACCCTTGTGTGAGGGATCACTGCACGCCTCTGCCTCGCCACCTTCACCCCATCATCCTCATCCTCTCCCTGGCCTCCTGTTGCTTCTGCTGATACTCCTGCCACTAGTTTGCAGAGCCTCCAGCTCCATGTTTGCAACAATGACTGGCAGCTGGTTGTGATGGGAAGTGTTTTGAAGTAGGATGTGACCCTTCTGTACTTTTTCTGTGTGCACCTGGGTGGATTGGGTACATCCGTGACCTTATTTCCCTCACCTGTGTCCATTTACCAGCTGCTCTGAGATATTCTCTGCCTTGGTTTTTGCTGAAATTACCAGCAAATATCAGCCGGTTTTACCAACAAATCCAATCTCATAATATGCTGGTGATACCATTGTATCGGTTTCTGGCCCATCCGGTATTGTTGCCGTTATTATCAGTGCCGGTAATTTCGGATGAGGTGATACCAGCACTGGTAATTCAGCAACTGTGTTCCAGCAAACGCATACTTGGCCAAATCGATAAAATTGCTGGTAAAAGGTATTACTGGCATATTTACTGTATACCAGCAAACTCAAATTGAGGCCCACTGTCTTTATTAAAATATCGGATATTAATTGAGGAAGTAGCATCGTGGCCAGGGTTGACCGTAGACGGCTTGATTTTGCAATCCCTAGAGAAGTGCTCTGTTCCCCAGGCATCGAAAATAAGCTTCCACTGAAAGAATGAGATGATCACAAGCCTACATGAATAATTCATTTGTTCAATGCTGGACGGTTCCTTTTTAATTCCTGCCTCAGATTGTAAAGCACGGAGCAGTTTTGGAAAAGTCAGAAAAATCTTAAACCGATGTGAACTTGACAAGTAAAATGGCCTCATCCTTTTTCTTGCACACTAGTGTGGGTTTGGGTCTTGAATTCGTAGAGTAAGGCCTTCCACTGATCCAGTACTCGTAGAGCACAAGGCCAATTCCTTGTTTGGAATCAATTGGAAAAGACTGCGTGCTGGAAGCACTCCACAAATCAAGCATTAGAAGCTATTGTCAGCTCAGGATGCTAAGCGTTACTGCACTTGAAATTTGCATTTGAGTGGATGCATATCTGAAATACCATAGAAATCGTTTTTGTCTCAGTTTATTGTGCGGTCACACTCAAATCCGGGAGTTCCTACCCCCCCACCACCCACATGAGTGTGGTGCACAATTAATCACTATGATTTTGATTCGGTTCAGTTTGGTAAGGCATCCAACCCATCTCGCACCCAAGTAACCGGTGCCACAATGGACTAAGAACCAGGCCGGTGTGTAGTCAGAATATATATATATAACAAATTTGACAAAAAGACTAACAACAAAATGTACTTCCGTAAAGGCATCAACACAGAGAGAATGCTGAGATTTGCAGTCACAATTTATTTCAAATCACCCACCAATACAGAAAAAGAACAGTTCAATACACACTGTGATTGCTGATTTTGTTATAATACTTTTCTCCCAGCAACCCCCACCCTCCAAACATCTATTAGACTTGACCCCTCTGAATTGAAGGCCAGTGGCAGAGAGTTGGGAAAACAATGGAAACATTGTTTTGGGATTAATTATGATAAAAATGCACTCTTTGGAAAAGGGATTCAAGGGAAAAATTGTTTGCTCTACCCGTTAACAGAAAAGCAATGGGAAAATTAATTTTGCCACACCTAAACAGAACAGGCAGGACTTTGTGGTTTTGGTCAGAGCACAATGAGAACAAGGGGGCAGGCTTCACACTTCTGATTTAAAATGCAGGGTATCAATGTTTTTTTTTTTCACCCTGCACTCTCATGTGGAAACAGGGTTTGGGATTAATTATTTTGGCTAATCTTTGTCTATACTGGCTCAAAGCACACTGGGAAGAGCTTGTTGGCTTTGAATGCCAAAAAACACATCCCGTGATTTCTATAGCGGAATTAATTGATTTTCTTTAATTAAATATGCTAAGGATCTACACAGACAAACAGGATATTTTGATATAGGGAAATAACCAGAACAATGCTTGAAAATGCAGGGCCTACACGATCTATGGGTTTGGGGCTAGTTTTACTTAAGGCATTGGAATGGGCATCGGGGAACAGCAGTCGGCTTCTATGTCTCCTGGTTCATGTCTCCAATGCAAGATTTGAGCCTCTCTGCTGGGATGTTTCTTTCAAGATTTCAGCAGCAGGTTGCCTCAGGGAATACGTGAAAAATCCCAGTGATAATGCAAACTGGTCTACTTCTAGGGCAAATGACATCACAAACTTGTCATAATTCTCACGAAAAGGATTAGTTGGTTTTCTCTACCCACTTCCCACCTGTGTGCTAATAGGAGAAGGGGATGGGTGTGTGAGAGTTAGGACAGCTGTGGGAGGAGAAAGCTTAGTCATCTCACTTTGACAGGTGGGCTCAGCATGTTCAAAACTCTAAAAATCTGTCAACATGGCAAGAAACTTTAATATTTAAAATCTTTACATGTATGAATATATTTTTAAGAACTACATTTTAAGGCAAATCAGATGATGCTAGTCAGAAGTCGGCATGCCCGTCCTATGCAGAGATATGGTTTTTCTTCATTTACTCATGGGCTGTATCAGTGAAAGATATACCACTTCATAGTTCTCATGTTAATTATTTCCTTCACCCCCACACCAACTTTCAAATCTCTTGGAGTCAAGGGAAGGCCCAAATCAAATTTTCATTAATAACTTTAGTTATGTTAATCACACAAAAATCAATTTTAGCATGGTTCAAAGGGGGTTACTGTCACCATTAATAAAAGTCTGGAATGACAGTTGTGGCACCTACGCTGCCCCTTTGATGCAATAATATGTATTCTGTTAATTCAACAGCAGCCTTTTTTTCTTTGTACTCTTAAATTGCATTTACCCTTAAGCATGTGACGAGCCAGAGGCTGACTCATGTTTATGTTCGCCTCACCCTTCAAGGCCTGTGAGGACTCTGATATTTTATGGGAATTGTGACCTCGAGGTCACTTCCGCTGAAAGAACAGGCATGGCCTTATCTGTCTTTACCATGCTTTACATTGAAGTAGTGTATTTCTTTCTATATTTTAAGCAATGACCCTGATTGATGGTTGATAACCAGATCCCTCTCTCCAGGACCGCAGAAGGAGGTTAAGTTTCATCTTTGGAGAAATGACAGGCTCATGTAATCCTGATGCAAAGGCTTTTAAACTCACACACAATGCTTTTTACATGACATTTTATACGGCACCTCAGCCTAATATCCAGGTTTAATGTATTTTAATCTCTCCGCTGCAAAATATATGAATATCACTTCTGGATGTCCATATTTATAGGGCAGTTATATGAGAAAACCATGTTCAACTTTGAAAGTCTTGTGAGCACTTCTCTCTGCAGACTGTCATTTGGATGAGGAAAAACAAAAAGGAAATTATTTTATTTCTTGTAAATGCAAGAAGTTTGGTTTCAATTTAGATGGCTGGAGCACAATCTGGCGTTATATTGAAGTTAATGTGCGCACTGCTGTCTCTTTAAGTAAAAGTGCAGCTCACCGTGGATTGAGTAAAATGGCATTATCAGCCATATGACTTTCTTTTTCTTGCTGAAATGCATTGCGCATATCTTTGCACTTTTGATTCAAGCCCACTTTCTTTCCTTTAAATTGTAGGCCTGATTTTGGTTCAATAGGCCTTATGTCTGATATCACCATTTCTGTGCGGACCTTATACTTCAATGGGCATTTAGAAATCACTCTGGCCTCTTTATTTCTAGCATTTAGGGGCCATATTTCACCCAACATATTTTTTTGCCTCTGGTTTATTTTTGAACACAGGGCCGGCCCTAGGATTTGCGGGGCCAAGTGTGTCAAATTAAGTGTGGGCCACTTAAATTGCATTTGATAACATCACAGGAAGTGGCATCACAGGAAGTGACATCAAAGGAATGACCACTACGTATGTAAGCAGCAGCAAAAACATGTTAAATATATATAAATAATCTGAGAGGAGAATTTTCAATAACTGCATCAGCAAAGTATAAAAGGTGCCCACCTTTTAAGACCATGTATAATGAAAAATTCCAAAGAAAATAAAGTCCAAACATGACAAATGCACTTAATGGCACTTTTATGTGTTCTTGAGGGTAAGCGTCTATATTGGAAACATGACAACCTTGTGTCAAATCCTAATAGCTGAACACTTGAGCAAGCAAACTTTTTTTAATGTTGGCCTTAAAAACACTGAGCCGGGGTTGTGTCTACCCTTTGAAAAAAAGTGGGTGGATGCTGTCCACCCACTTGTATCGACTTGTGCCCTGAAAATCAGTACAGGGCCAGAGCCAGAGAAAATATCCTCTCCAGGAAGGAAGGAAAATGTTACATTCTACTTAAAGGTTTTTTGGTTTGGAAAATATAAACGGTTCCATATGTTTATAATGAAAATTAAATATCGAAATGCAAAAATAACGGAAATCTAATAATGAAAACACAAATAACAACTAAATGCATTGGATTGAATGTAAAATGTCCTTATACCGAAAAGGAAACGGCAGATGTATATAACGAAACCATAGTGAAACGTGGCAAAATAGAGGAAATGCCATATTTGCACAGCGTGACATTTCATTTGCAATAGTAAATATTAAAAAAAGACTTACCAAGGAATGTCCAGAAAGCAGATAGATCTGAGTGCTGTATGCAAGCAAATCCAATTAAATCCTTGGGATAATCCGGAACCCAGAAAAAAATCCACTGTAGAAGAGGAGCAAAGTACCCCCACGTCAACCTTTCTGCCCCTTTTACCTGTATGTTGGAAGCCAGAGTATGTGACATACACAGAACAGTTGAACCAACAAAGAGCAGAGTATGGACTCTGTGCAGTACCAGTGAAAATACTGATCAAAGACTCCTGGAAGCAAGGTTCCCATTGAGAAAACCACACCTGCATACAAGAAAATATGATGGCCGTTTGAATGAAATCCCGGAAGAAGCAGAACCGATAAACGGCAAGGAAGAATGGTAACGTCGCCAACCATTGCCAGTATACGTCACACAGAGCTGAGATGACATACCCAGAAGAGATGCAGAGACCAGAGAATGCAGATATTCTAAAAGGCATAAAGAAAGTATCAATGATAAGTGACATATAGGGATCAAGGTGAAGAAGCTTATGCCACAGAAACAGATTAAGACATTGAGTCATTTTACAAGTGTACAGATGCAAAAGAAACGCAATCAGGCAAAGTAATCTTGAAAGCTAGCCTTAAGCTTATAGTGAATAGATTACGTCGAGCACCGACATATACACATATACCTATGGACAAGTAAAGGATGGATGTTTCCACTACGCATTATAGCAGTGCTGGACAGTAGCAAGAAAGCCTAATTTCTTGTGTGTCACAATTAAAAAGCAAATTGAATTACAAAGTGAATCTCAGCAGATGAGGCTGGATGAGCCAAGAAGCCATGGTCTTATGAAACTGGAGTGAACTAACATTGGATAAAAATCGTATGAAAGAACAAAACTCGTGTTCAGAAGGCATAAATATAACAAGGAAGACATCAGAGGTCTATTAAAAAATAGTATTAAATGCACCAAAAGGCTTGTTTCCATGGTCTCTAGTCACGTGGAAGCATGAAGTTGGACGAACCAGATGGTCACACCTACGCATGAGTGTAGAGAATGCCCTCACTCCCTAAATTTCTCAGAGCTAAGAAGCAAACTCAAGGCAGGCTGAGCTTCAAAGCCTATTTGACAGTAGACCACTGAGGTGATGATGGATTGATATGCTAATTGGTGGGAAGCAATGGTTAAGGCGAGCTCACCAGCACCTGGATGGCTAGCCCGCATGCTGCTAGACGTAGATGGAAAAGTACTGACGGAGGTTAGAGTGCCAACCAATTGTAGAGGACCGTGTAATTAGGGGTCCTATAGTTGTGTAAACCAATGGGACGTTGTGTATTTAGTGGCGTTCATAGTGGTCATTTTTAGGGGAGGGCTGTTAAGTAACCAATCACATATTCACACTTTTTTAGACTAGTATGGAATGTATACTTAGATGTTCACTCAGAGGCAATCACTCATACTCCTAGCTTTCGTAGTTTGCCACATAGGATAACGTTGGTTCATAAGTAGGTAAACATCATTGATGAGTTTTTCTTATAAAATCTCAGTTTTTACTAAGAATCTTTGAGTAAGAGGATCGAGTGAGTTCATTGATGTTAGTTATGCTCCCTGTTTTAGATAATTGATATTAAAACAATCTTCCTTTTGCCAACTACCTGAGTCATTTTGATTATTGATGTATGAATAAAAATCTGCATCCCCATCCATCTCCAGGGTAATTGCTACTCATCTTAAAGGGTTGGGCTATCCAATTCACCACTTCAAGGAACCAATACTTGAAAACCAAGAAAAATCCATGTATGGAAATATCCAAGAAAAGTGAAGAAATCCAACCGTAAGTCCAGTGAGCCAGAAGTGTACGCAGGAACCCAAAGATCCAGTTTAAATAAAATTCCAGGGACCGAGATGTAGAGAAATCCAACCGAATGTCAACGAGAAACCAGGACAATTATGAGAAAAAATATCCAATTAAGGCAAAAAATCCAAACAAAAACTAAAAGTCCAGCGATGCAGAAGAGATGGCAGGAACCCAAAGAGCCAGTTTGAATCCAAATCCAGGGAGGCAAAAGTGATGAAATCCAGAAAAATGACCAATGAAAATCTGGAAAAAGCAAAAAGGGCACTCCATAGAAAGTTGTATAAAGTTGAGGTAAAAATGGCGTTGGAGTGTTTCCGGTCAAAATACATTTTTAAAAAACATAGAAAGAGTGACACATACTGACAAAAAAATAATATTGCAGTTCCCCAAAAAATTACTAGTCATAGTTCTAAATGTTAAAATAAGCCAACATACAATACAATAATTCGTTATTTGTTATTCACTATAAAATATTTAGTTATTTTAAATTCACTGAAAATTATTTTGTTATTATATCTATCATTATTATCACTGTATACCATATAAACATGTGGAAATAAGGCAAATAGCTAAAACAGTTTTGTGCGATATGTTTAGTTGTGATGGATGAATGCACAGATGTTTAGGCTGCTAACTGCTGCTTTGCAGGTGCTTTCAAAATAAAAATGCCCCTGTGCAGTTAACACAACAATGGTCTCTTAAATAATATATGATTTGAGAGTTTATATAGCGCCTATACACAATGTGTTTCAAAGCGCTTCAAGGCAAGGGAGGGAACAAGAGAAAATACAATGACATTCTTGCAGGCCATGAACAGTAAGGATGTGAAATTAACTATCGTACTCGGCCTGACGGCATTTCAGATAGTGCAAGAGCTAAGACATAGATAAGGAAGGGAGGGAGAGAGTGGGAAGGAAATGGAAACAGACAGGCGACTACAGTCTAGCTAATAAATTCACCCTGAAACCTGCTACCAGATCCACCAGATCCTCCAACACTCTCTGCTTGACAGTGCCCAGGTTCCACCTAAAAAGAACTGGAGGGGTAAGCTTCACAGTACTTGCCCCCCAACTCTGGAACACCCTACCTCTCAACATCAAAACTGTCGAATCCTTCAAGATCTTCAGGAAGCAGGTCATCAGCTAGCTCCTAAACAAAGAATAGCGCCATCAACACCAGACCCCACACCCCTGTGCGGTAACTGGTTTAGGTACTGTATTTATATTGAAAATTGTATATTATGTGTATTGTATGTGCTCTGTATATTGATAACTGTATATATATGTATATATTATAAGCATGTACGAAGTATGCAACACAAAGATACTTCTCAAACGTTGTAACCAAATTCTTAAGCGCCCTTCTACCCCTGGGTTTGGAGCGCCATACAAATAAAACAAACAAACAGTACTAGGCCTGACGACATTTCTGGTAGAGCCGGAGAAAAATAGGTGATGGAGAGGGGTGCAGAAAGGGAGGGGAGGAACAAAACAAGCGACTATCGTACTAGGGCTGATAACATTTGATATAGTGCTGGAGGGGGGAATAAAAACAAGTAAGGGGAGGGGGGAGGCGATAGGGAAAGGGAGAGGGGGAGAGGAGGAGAGAACAGAGTAAGCAGTCAAAAGAGTGGAGAAGCAAGAGGGGAGAGCGAATACGATTGCAGAGGACAGTAGTAACACATAATGTTGCAAGCCAGGATACAAGATGAAGATGGGAATAGCATGAATCAGGGCCACCATGAGTACAAGATGCAAAGGAAGTCCTGCATGAGAGCTGAGAAGGGTACGCACCGTGAATGAATGAAGTCCAAAAAAGTCCAGTCCAGCATTGGCCACAGGATGGTGATGGTCAAACCAGAATCTATCAGGACAGACTCCTGCAGAAGTAGGCTGGAGGGAGAGGGAGGGGGAGCAGTGAGCAGAATCAAACAAAGCAGGCAACACCTGTGTGCGAGAAGGGTGGGGGGGGCACAAGGGAACATCACGGGGGACCAGAGGGGTGGGGATGGCCTATAGGGACAGAGTGAGTAAACACATGTTGGTGCATGCTTACCTGCTGTCTGAGCAGGGGTTCGGGCCCTGGGTCCTTCTGGTCCTCCAGGTGCAAACAGGAATTACCCTTTTCTTCATCTGCCCTTCTCTTCGTACGCCCGGGCGCGAGACACCCTTGATCTAAGAGTTGAGAGCAGGAAGGAAGAGGCAGGACTAAGAAGGTGGGCAGGGCTTAGGCCAAGTGACCTAGATCCACTTGCGTCTGCTCCCCATCTGCAAAGGAAAAGAGGCTGGAGGGCTCCTTAAGTAGGGGAAATCAGTAGTAAATTGCAACCACTTTAAACGCTCTGCTTTAAGAAAGAAAGTAATCAGCAGTGCTTATGAGGCCAGCAGCACCTTTTTGGTCATTGGGAGGGCAGTGAGGGAGGAGGGGGTGGGGTTTGTCTCTCCTTAGTCGCAGCAGGAGGTTGGCAGGGGACAAGTTGGCTCACCAGAAGAAACCAAAGGCAGCCAAACCTATAGGGGCAACAGCTGCATTTGAAAAAGATATTCCGGCAAGCTTCCCGTCATGCATGCTGCAGCTGAACACATAAACTTACGCTGCAGCCTGCAAGATGAGGGAGTCAACTGCATCCTCGGCACGGGGCCCTAGCAGGCGTGGGGCCAAGTGCAGCCGCACATGCTGTGCACACACCTAGCGCAGGCCGTGTCTGAACACGTTGATTCCCTTTTTTAGTATGGGCTTTTTGGTGGCTAAAAGGCCAACAACAAACTGACACTATTGCATTAGTGCACAGATAGCGAGACATGCCATATGAGCAGGAACAAAAAGCTTGTAGGTGTTTGGTTATTTACTCACCCATTGACTGCCCATGGCCATGTTAATCCCTATGACCATACCCACCCACTTCCTGCCCCTCCAAAACAACACCATATGGGAGCTCTTTGAACAAACTTTTTCAAACCTTACCTTCAAACTTTGTACTCAACGTGCCTGCCAGTGTTTTTTTTTTCAAAGCAGTCTTCTGAGAGTTAATGACTTAATTGGAGCTGTAAACACGCTGCTGGTGTAATAAAAATATCTTAACCAGGTCTTTCTTAAGCCACTCAATTGATGAGCACTAGGCATGTCCTTCACTGAAACCCTATTAAAACAAGCATTGGCAAAACCAACAGTTTTAGCTTGTATACATTAGGCATTTGGCAGGCACTGCCATTAGTTGCCCAGCTACTCGCACTATTTTGCAGCTGCTACAATTGATGGAAAGTTAATACCACGACGGCAAGTGCCTTTCCCATGACTACACAAAAGCCCAAATTGTTGGCATTGCCAATGCTTGTTCTAGAGTAGCACAGGCCCAATAGAAGGAAGAGGGTGAAGGGGGAAGCAGGATGTTAAAGATCCCATGTCACTTGGCGGTCTGAATGATATGGGATGAAGCCGCCCAGCGGAAGTTCCCAGGTGAACGCATGGAAACATTATGCAGATGCCACTTTTTGTGCACTTTAAATATTGTTCATAACATTGGTAATATCCGGTGTCTTTCGGCCAAAACGAACGTCACCAAGGGATGTCTCAGATGGGCTGGCTTGACCATAGAGGATGGTCGAAAGAGGGATGTTGCAAAGGCTGTACCAGTGTCCCTGCCCCATAGCAACTGTAGCCGGGTTCTGTTAACTTTTCCTGAATACTATTTATTATTGGAGTTGCTGCAGAGTATGAAAAGCAAGCGGTGGGTAAAGGAATGCCCGGATCCTTTCCCTTCCATTCCTCGCGGTGATGGCGTCAAGTGCTTTCCGAAAACCAAAATGTTAGATTAGCTCTTATGGGTGTCTGTGAATCTACAGATTTTGTTATGCTGTCCAGAAACAGAAGTAAAAATGTATAATAAAATAGGTTTTAGTTCCGGACACAGTGACTGCCACAATATTTAAAGTGCACAAAGCACCAAATGAGGTCTGTCACGGGTGAAGACTTGCTCTAGGCGCACGAATCGCACGATAATATAAATACACACTGCTAAGGGGTGGCGTGGGGTGCGTCATGAAGTGTCGCTCCACCTCCTCCGCGTGACGCTGACTGCTTCGCCGTGTGTCTGTGAATACACAATGAGTGCGCAGTGCGCGCCTTTGCCGCTTTTTTTCTTCACCGCGTCTGGAGAGGATAATTATCGGCTTGACACCCCCCCCCCCCCCCGGCCCCCCCCCGGATAACTTGGGCAGGGACAAATTGTAAAATCACAGTCCCGTCATAGGAGAGCAGCACTGGGTTCCTCACTCTCCATCCACCTCAGTGACTTAATTTCTAATCCCGGATTCGAAGGGACAGGCAGGCCCAAGCGGTTAGGAACAGCATAATGTGCCAGTTTATCTGTTTGTTTTTCTTCAGCTTGTCCCGAGCTTAGTTTTAGTAACCGTTTCAGGTGTATTTTTTTTTTTTTGGTTTGTTTTTTTTTAAAAAACAGTAGGAGTGTTTAAAGCCAGCTTTTCAGGTGGGCTGCCTGCTCGAGCGTTCATTGATTTTTCTTCTCAGATCGACATGACCCTAGCGCCCGCTATTACTTATTCACGAGGCTGCAATGTTGTCTGACAGGCTGCTCCTGCCCCGCCAGTGTGTAGCGTGCAGAGCGTTGCAGACGCCCCTCAGACATGTATATGTATGTCCATGTTCTTGTAAGAGGGACCCGGGAGCGCGTTTGTAATCTGCTCCCTGCTTCTTTGCGATTTCGGGAATCCGTGCCTGTTTTTGCCGTCACAATTAACTGCTGAGGATTGCAACCAGCCAATGACGTATGTGCCTGAGAGGTGCCAGCATAAGCCCCCCCCCCCCCCCCAGGGCCACATAATCTGCCTCTGATTGAGGGGGCCGTGCTTTAAGTGCCTGCACTGCTAAAGACCAAGCCTCCCGCCCCCTCTTTGTGTAACCTTATAAAATGCGCTATTCCTTATTCATCATGCAATTGAGTGCACATCAAGGGTAGTTTGCAAACATGGTCGTTTTTTCATCACGGCAAAACTGGGCAAACCCATAAGGTGCCACCTGCAGACGATCCGTAATGGTTGCAAGAATTGCTGTCGATATCCGGCCCATGCGAGGTTTAAAAAAATGGGGATTCCCAAACAGCCTTGCTTTGGCCCAGTTGAGTGAGGAAACCCAGCATGCCGAGGTGCACCCACGCCTCTGCTGATACCCTAATTCCTACCTTCACATCTTTGGAAAGCCCATCTGAGGTGACTCTATTGCAGTCTTAACCCTGCCTCCTTGACATTTTCGGTTTTAAAATTCATAAAAGATGTCAGGCTTGCATCTTTCGGATGTAAATTCCCAAACAGGCCATTGACATGATTTATCAAGTCTGGCATCACCACCGTTCGGTCCATACGAAAGTTTGACAGCTTTGTTAGGATAGTAAATTGTCTTCATACTGAAGTGACAAGACATGCCCCCAATTGACTTTATCGTATCAAAAATGTATTGATTTAAAATATTAGCATGCAACAAGGGCAGAAGAGCCTGTACATGAAAAGCAAAGCTGATTGGAGTCCATGAAATCACAGTCCCTAATGTGTTCTACCAAACTCTTCGACTAGCTGTCCTTTAATGAACGAGACTCTGCTCCAGCTCCCAAAGTGACCTAGAGGGAGCACAGCTCAGAATACTGAGTATATTGCAGGGGTTCCGCTGCACCCTCTCGGGATGCCGAAATACAGCTCATGTCGCTGAAGTCCTCTCAGGAATGCTTGGACAATTCCCAGATCATAGCCCCAGAATGCCAGTTTTACAAATGCACGTTTTTTAAAAAATTTAAAAAGGCATGCAAAGACACCTAAAATAATCCGCTGTCCAGCAACGATGAATTTACTGATTGTTGTAATTGGCATTCCCAGATAAGAGCTTTTTTGGGCCTACCAAAGAACCTATATGTTGATCACTGCTCTTGTTTCAAATAGTTGGGGCAAGGCACATTCTCCCATATATTCCCAACAAAATGCTTGATGCTCCTGGTAATCCACACGCACCTCCAACATTTTTGCAGTGTGCACCCTTATAGAGAGGGGTTATGTGGTTTCATCCCAGATATTAAAAGTAAAAAACAGAGCCCTTTTCACACCAGAGCATAGGCAGATTATCAGAATAGGCGTTCATATGTTTCAAAATGGCCAGTGGGCCAACACTAGCCAATCAAAAATGCTGGGACTTGCAACAGTTGAAATGTCTGGCTTGAAGTTCAGGGATACCCGTTAACAGGGTTCCTTGCCCATGGCTTTCACGTTCGTTTATGAAGTCGCCGGGCATTTCTTTGCACCTCCTGCTCCCTTATTCAGTTTTTTGTTAAACGGATGTAAAGACCTGGGTAGAAAGTCCTGAAAGTTCAGATGTTCTACATCAAATTGTCCATGTCCTCTTTGAGCAAGGGATTGGCCTCATTCGCCAGTAGCTGCTGGGAAGAATAAATCAACGATTCAGCCAATTGGAGGTGTGTAAACATTTCCAATGATTGTTTGCCAGCAACTGAGCGTAGTTCTGGTTCCCCAACCAAATAAGGGGGAGGGATGATGGTGTCCCAAACCAAATAAGGATGCGTTTGGGAGGATTCTCCCCAGAGAATGTTTTTAAAATAATGGATCAAAATGGTGCATTTTACAGAAAAGTTTCTATAAACTGAAGATAGCCAAACAGTCTATATTCTATATTGTAGGGTCACACATGAAAACAAATCCAATAGATATAGGTCACCAACAGTGCACAAAGCCATTTTACAATGCATTTTCCTGATGCCTTCATCCATAATCTATGCCAGTATTCTTCTAGTGTAAAAAAACATTTACAGGCTTGCTGTGCCCAGACATGTCGGCTGCTTCCAATATAGGCCAGTATCCCAACATAAGAACATTCCTTGTGGTTCTTTTTGCCCATAATGCTGGTATATGACCATACTACTGTAAGAAACCTGTCCATGTTGGCTTTTCCCAAAATGGCAGTAAAGATGTAATTGCACTGCAAGAACATGTTCCTGCTGGCTTCACCGATATCTTCCAGCATTTGTCCCCAATCTGCCATCACCACTCGCCAGGCTTCCACACACCCATGCATTCATACACTTCGCTCGCACACTCCCCCGCTTTCATTATCACATGCTCATTCACCCACCTGTGCACTCATCAGCCCCTCTGTCTGCCCATCCCGCATGCACGCTACACATGCACCCCAATTATTATTATTATTTGCATTTTTAAAGCGCTCACACAGCCTGTGGGCATCGAGGTGCTGTTACAGGAATAGTTTGTTTTTTAGTTGCGTAATTGTTTTGTCTTATTGCGTATTTATAATGTGCTTAAATACCCAGAGGTTTCTAAGCGCGGACCCAGGGATCGAACCTGTGTTGCTTCGTGTCGTCTTGCTTCCAAGGTGAGCACGTTGCCGCTGAGCTATCCTCCCATGTACATACACGCTGCACACAAACAAACATGTACTCTTTCACAAGCACAAATAACACATCTCGTACACATTGTTTTTTAAACCTCTTTGCTTTTCTGCAGTACTCCTTGCCACAGCTTTGGACATCTGCTGCTCCGGTAGACCCACTCATTGCACCCTGCAGGCAGCAACTAGAAAGCAGGGGGATTTGTAAATCAAACAACTTCCCTGGATTTCCGGTTTCTGGCTTAGGTGCAGAACGGCAAAGAGTTAAGGCCATAGCATCCCCTACATATTTTCCATAATGCAGTACCCCAGGCAGCATGACCAATAGGCCATGCAAGACTGTGGATCCAAACCAAAGCCAGCCTTACATGACTCACTGGGCATAAGTAGCTGTCTTTGTGTACGGAAGTTTGCGCACAATAAAGCGAGCCAAAAAGTGCTCCCTCAACTGCATATTGCAACTGTGGGAGCGGTCAGGTTTTCACTGGGCTGGATTTGGCTAATCGATTATGAATAGCGTGTTGGTGACCCATCACCCTTTATGGAAGAGCCGCCACTACTGACTCCAACCCTAATCCACATTGGCACATGTTGGGTGCGGATGGTCTGGTGCAATAACGTTCTCTCTGTTGAAACAGCCTACACAAAGCCAGTAGATCATGAAGTTATTTTTAGGTAAATATCGTTAGCTAATTGCAGAAGCTTTAATTTTTTCCATGTAGCCATTTCTGTCAACAAATGCCTTAAAAATAAATAACAATTATTAAATAAAGGTTTAAAGATTGGGTGCTTCCAGTCAGTGTTATCATGAAAAAAATCAAAAAGAAAGCTCTTATGCAAGACTGGACTGATAACACTCAACATCACAAACTCTAATCTCTCTCTAGAGAAAATATAATTTTTTCCACATATCCACTGTGATGAGTCCTTAGATGTCTTCACTTATTCACAAGGCGGAGCCCATTCCCATGAGGCCAGTGAGGTGAGGCTGCTTCCCGATAGTCCCCTTGGGGGTGGTGCACAGCAGGAGGATCTCATGGGGAGAGACTTCCCCCTCTGGGGACAAGGATGACCATCTAAGGAAAACTCAGTATTACGCCCCTCACCCAAAATCCTCAAATCCCTTAGACCCCACCTCCATGTTACACACCTCCATGTATGTTTGCAAGACTTGGAGCTACACACCTACTGAGATGAGGAAGAGTATGGCTGACAGTACTAACACCACCAATGAAGATACTGAGGCGAAGAGGAGGTGCGGGGGGCATGGCAAACCCTCTAGAGAATTGGAAAGAGCAGTCTAGATTCTATTGTCCAATACAGATAAAAAGTAAAGAAGGACACACCTGGGAGTCAGATCCTCCACAGAGGTACCACAAGCAAAAAAGGACATCCTGCTTGGGAAGGAGACAAGGTTGCTGACTGACCAGGAAGTGAGGAGGAAAATCCAGGCGTCCTTTCCCGGACCCCTGTGCATGGGCACACCAGAAAGCAAGGACGACTGGGTCAGGGCGTAAGAAGCCGGCAGACCACGCAGTCGCTGAGAGGCATGTAGCCTGTCCAAGAAGAAGTGCTGCGACCTCCATGAAAGCAGTAGAAGAACGAAGAAAGCAGTCAGAGATGTCGGAAGAGACCAAGAGTGGCAGGGAAGATATGGCAGCAACCCAGAAGGTACAGCGGCTGCCTGCGTCTTAGAGGGGAATATGATAAACCCCATAACCACGGTCTGGAACCCAGAAATAAGAATGCAGAGAACCTGGGACCATTATAATACCTGGCAGGATAGTGAACTGGGTAAAAGGGGAACAAGATACTGTGAAGGCCATGTCTGGGGCCTGCAACCATAGGAGGAGGAAATCATCATTGCCCATCTTCTTCCTGACAGAGAAGTGAACCAGGTCTTCGCAGAACAAAGCACTAATACATCGGTCCGAGACCCTCAACAACTGCCTTGTTAAGCCTGAGAAAGGCCAGGGGAAGGTTGCCATTCCCCATCGTATTGTGAAATGTGAAAGTGAGCCTGAGAAAGGCCAGGGGACGGGAGACATTTCCCCTAGTGTTGTGAACTGTGGAAAAAAAGCCTGAGAAGGCCAAGAGAAGGGAGTCATCCTGCCTAGTGTTGTGAACTGTGAGAGCAAATTCTGAGAAGGCCAAGAGAAGGGAGTCATTCTCCTGGCAATTGAACCCACAAGAAGGATTAAGTCAATAGTCCAGGGGAAGGGAGTCATTCCCCGGGCATACAAAACATTCAATGTTCTGATGCAGTGTGTCAGAGGATCTGCAACCCTTTTGTTTGTTTGTGAAGTACTAAAACCAGAGGAAGGGCGTCATCCCCACCGGCGGAGAACTTACATCCAGAATTGTGCCACCCAGTCCAGGAGGAGGAGGGAGTCATTCTCCGGGGCCAAGAACTTTGATACAACTGTTTGGTTTAGTTATAAGTGTAAGGGACAGAGATGGGGACATTTTGATGCAGGGCGGTGGACTTTTTCAGTTGCTCAAACAACGTGACATACCCTTTAACACTTATGTTGAGGCAGGGAACCCCATCATAGATATAGGGAGAGATGGGTGTACATTAATTTTTTTAATCTCAAAAATTTAGAACAATCACCATGCCACTTGTGTGTCAGTCTCCTCCTTCTGCACCCTTACACCACACACAAAAAATACAACTATTTCCAGGAAAGAATAAAAGAAGAGAAGTCATGCTGTTTCAATGTTATTGCTTGGCTACAAGAAAGGTGATTGATGCTTGAAAAAGTGTAGTGTGAATCATGAGAACCTGTAGTCACTGTAAAGAAAACAATCGCCTGAAAGCACTGAAACGTCTGATTTGTGTATTGGAATTTTATAGACAGTCTACATTGCCAATATAGGTACAGGTTTGTTAAGTAGACTGCCTTTCTAAAAAACAAATGGTTTGGGCAAATCTTTATGTAGTGAAAACAACCCTCATTAATTCTTCAGTCTCTAGAAACAAATATTTCAATTGAATGACAGCAAATTGTAAGTAGTGTTTCCCTTTCTGAACTTTTTTGCCTTGATCTTATTGGGAAGAATTTTTGGAAAGCAAAGTTGTTTTCATAGAATGATACATTACAAATTACAATGATTTATTGAAGGCATTTACTGTAAAATATGTAAAGGTTTTAGACTATGGATTCTTATAGTTTGAAAGGTTTGATTTTAACCAAAAATGCACTTTAATGAAAAATTACCTAAAAGCGTGTTCACTATGACAGTCTTGCATTTATGTAGCAATATGCAAGGAACTTTAGTCGCTTATCCTTTAGGTACAAAGTAAACTGGGAACATGACGTTTTTCTAAAAGAGCAAGAGAGGCGCCATGCACAAAAGTATGCTTTCTGTTGGATTGCACATCTTACTCGCTGCCATGATGAAAAGGGTGCCCCTGTAAAATGTAAGGTGCCAATAACTGCGTTTGCACATGAGCGAGAAACTGGCAACTATTTTCAAGGCCTTTAATTGAAACCAGAGACTGGCTTGTCAATGCTAGGGACATGCCAAGAACTGTTTATTTACATGGGAACTTTGCACATAACAGTGCAAAAAAGCCAGATTTCACACTTTAAAGACACAAATGTAAATTAGTGTATTCAACGATTGCCTGATCAGTACGTAAAGACATGGAAAATGCACATTGAAGTGGAACTGTGCCACGTGTCAGTGTGGTTGTCACATCCCCTGTATAGAACATACATTCACTTGTGCATCATCATAACCATTCATTCATTCATTTTCAATGATTGGATTTTGCAATAGGTTTCCTTTTACCTGAAATAATGTGACTGTAATGCAAACATGAGGCATTATTCAAAATGTTGTATTTTGCCATGTAGTACACTTCACTTTGCATAACACGACAATAATTTATCTTGAAATGGTACATTCCTGAATAATCAACTGGGTTCAGCTTGGAGGAGTGTAGCCCCCAAATGCAGCCAGAATGCCCTGACCATGAGCTAATACTCTGTTATTGTGTTAATGTAAGAGTCCCCAACTTGAATCATGTTTACCAGTCTCAACAAGGCGCAAGACAAACCACAAGTATATTACACTAAAAACCGCTGTTTTTGAGCTTCCTATAGCAGTACTATGGAAAAGAGCTCATCTGGGAGGTATCAACAGTGACCTCTGTTGGCTGAAGTCATCATGTCTTTACTTATAAACTGAATAGGGAAGTTACATGTGTGCATTTTTAACACTAGCATTTAATCATTCAAAACAATTCTTTTTTAAGGGAAGCTTTTAGAAACCCGAGACTAATTGCAAATAGTAAATACAATGTGTCTTTCACCCAACCTAAAATTCACCTGGGACATAATGGGAAAAAATGATGATAAATAAGAAAAATAATTATCTCTGGAAATACTTAATGCACAGCAACATTCTGAGTTTTTAATTCTTCCTCCTGATGTATAGATTTCATTAATATGTATTTTATTAAACTAGCATGTTAATGAAAAGTTATTATAATTAAACAAAATGCCTCTGCATAACGTGACTTGACATTTCCTCCCACCTTTGCAGTCATGGCACTCTGATGGAAGAACCCCTCCTTTCATCTCACACAATGTGGGGTGGAGGTGAGGATTATAAAATAACTTGAACCCAGAATTGAGATTATTATGAATATTGGGAGATGAATATATGTTTATTTATTGTTTACAGTTTCAAAGCCACCCGCAGGGGAGGAAAATACACTAATACATTAAAACACAATAAAATAAGAGTAGTGAGGGGAAGAAGAAAAAAGGAAGAACCTACTAAGCCTTGTGAGTATTCAGAATGTGTAAGTGCAGCATGGAAGAAGGCAGGGGGTCAGTGCTGTGGGGTCAGATGAAGTGCTAGGAATGTTGAGTGCTACGCAGCGTGGAACCGCAAGAGGTGTAAGCGCGAGCCATCAGGGCGGAGGGTGTGAGTACAAGTGCAGATAGACAGGAGCTGGGCTGATTGGGTAAGGGAGGTCAGGGCCATAAGGCCCTGACCTTCCGTGGCCCTGACCTCCCTTACATTGAAGAATATTTCTGCATACAACTGCAAGGAGGTGGCTGTGGGAGCAGAGCTGAAACCATTTGGATGACTCATTCCTAGGCAGGCTGGAGACAGAAGCCCTTCAAGAGAAGGGTGATCAGCCCATACTGGAAGCCAGTCAGCTGAAAAGGACCTTTTTGAGGCATCAGCTCCAGATTTAGGGTCTAAGCTGTGCCCCTGAATGAAAAGTCTCATTTGAAATGGAAGTAGAAACCCCAATATAACTTCAAATTGCCCCTATAGACTGTCCATTGTAAATCAGAGGGAAAACAGGAATGGGAGCCCAGAGGAATGTGGCAAAGGTGCAGTGTTAAATATGGTGCACCCCGTCTCTCATTTACATGGAGTACAACGTGATTTACAATTTCTTTAAACCCCAGTGCATTTTTGGAGTGGGAAGTGCAATTTAAAACTGACTGCATTTTGGTGCAAGTTAAATGCAGAAGTGTTTTTGTAAAATTGAGCACCATTAAAAAGAATCCTTGGCTCATGCTGACATAGAACCATGCGGCCATAGTATTGTGTGAGACTGGCATCATAGAAGGAGACACAGACAACAGATCCAGGGCCTGATTCACATAGTGTTTACCTATGGGAGTGCACCATTATAAAACGCTTCTGTAAATCAGGCCCATAATGTGTGACATAGTCTTTTATTAACAAAAATGTCAGGATGGAGTAAGGCCTATCTTGCCCTAAGCTAAGGTGGGATTTCCCTACTAAAGAAACTAAGGAAAGTCTCTGTCAGAATGTTCAACTGAAAAGTCTGTCAGTGTCCAAAACCTATACTTGTCCTCACAACTAATACAAAACAATGTGTAGCGATGCCAAACATAAATTAAACAGTGTTCCAAAAGTAAAGTTCTGAGCTATTTCCAGCTCGGGCTTACTCTTCAACTTCTTTTCCCCAAATGTCACAAAGTTCATTACAATGTTCAGTTTACCTTCTTGCAGACTTAAAACATTAAATGTCCACACTTTTATAAAGGTCAGGTTGCCCTTCCCCAAGTTCAATACAGTTGCAAGGCAACACGTCTCGGGATTTTCTTCACCAAGTTCAATATCAAATGTGGATATCAAAAAGGAGTATCTTGAAGCTTTGGTCTTGTATTTCAACAGTTCTTTATAACTCTGGGCTCTCTTCCAAGTCTGGCATACACCACTGGTTGTTTTCCTCTTTACCACAACAGTAAACTTCCTTGTTAGTATATAGGGGTTCTCTGGGCTTGGAACAGTTTTAGACCACATGGTCCACCCATTACAGGTCACGTAATCAGGAACTTCCAGGTCTCCTTGAGTGATTCAATATTCAGCCAAACAAGTAGTTTCACCAATGTAGCTCCACAACCTTAATATACAAGTGGTTTCTCAATCTTCACTACAACTTTGCCCTTGGAGTCCTTCATTCAACTTATCTTCTTGTTTGCTTTCAGTTCATTGGTCAACATTTATCAGGCTTGTTCTTCCCTTTCATTCAGTGTTCAAATAGATACAGGTTTTCCTATGGTATGTAGTTCAGTACTTAGTAAATGTACTTTGACTTATTTCATTCACTTTACTGTTAAATAAAATGCAGCATTGCATATTCCATTTAATTTGGTATTCCAAAAATGCAGATTTACTTAGTTAAGGTAATTTGTTAATCAATAAAGGTAGCTTTGTGCATGTCATTCAGTTAGATATTCAATAAAGGCAATTTTGCCGGTTTCATTCACTTCAGTAGTCAATAAAGGCAACCTTGACAGTTTCAGCAGACTGCTACTGCATTTCAGGTCTGTGGAGCACCAAGGTGGTCCCAGTGTCCCCGACACTTACCCAGTCACAGTGCCCCGCTTAACAGCTTCTCCCAGAGCAGGAAAGCCTGTTTGCCGGGTGTTTCCCTTAGCACTCTCTGGCTCTCGTGCGCAGCTCCGCCTCTTCTTCTCGGCAGCACCTGCTGCCCGCTTCCCCTTCTGTGGGATCTCCGTCCTGCACAATAATACCAGCAGGACTCCCGGGGTTCTGGTTGGCCTCTCGGCTTCTCTCTCTCCCGCAATGGCTCCTTCTGCAGCAGCTTCCTCTTTCTTTGCTGCCTTGCTTTCCTTCAGCCATCCACTTCTTACACACCAGTGGTGCTTTCATGGGCTGCAGGTGTATATCCTCAATTGAGACTACCTGACTCTCATTACACAGACATGCCTGACCTTCATGCATCTTCTTTGTCCCAGTACCAAAATGGTGAGAGTAAGCCATTTTATTACTCTGTTGTTTGTCTTCGTCTCAATACTAGAGCGGGGAAAGGGTCTACTCTTCATAACTCTGTTATTTCTTCATAGTCTCAGTACTCTGAAGTACCCCATGAGGGGTATAAAGGAGAGCTGCCTTATAATGACCTAAAACTGTTGGGAGATTGTTACGCTGATTGACATAAGGACAAGGGGGATACTGTGTTTTGGCCCAAGGTACCTCATCCCCAGTCTTTCTCGTAATTTGTCTACCATGCCTGGGATGATGATATCTCTTGCTTTACTCAGAGTTAAGGGAACATGGTGAACACTATCCCATAACCACTTCTGGGATCGGGGTTCCTTCTTGAAAGGATGATGTGGAATACTGTCCTACCTAAGGGAATCTCACCTCCAATACCAAGTCCGGTCCCAGGGGCAGGATCCAAAAGTGATGGCCTTTTCCTGGCCACCTGCATAGAGGATCTAGAGGGAGTAGATGTGAGGAAGACATTCAGGTTTCTCACAATTAGCATGCCATACACTTGCCTAATGTGATATCATGCAAAATGTGCAGCTAACGCAGGTCTAGTCATAAATCAAATGTTTGTGCAAACAGAAATTAGCAAAGAGAATTCATCCTATTCAGAGAAATTGTGCAAAGTGTTAAACCCCTGACATCCCTTATCTTGCAATGCACAGGCAGTATTGTGAAAGGGCAAGGATGTATTTGCAGGAGAATAGAGCATCTCCAACTCAAAACCTAGAGAGTTGATTGCAAATAAATAGGAAAAGATGGAGAACTACAAACATGTATAGTGAAAGTTGGGCACACATATATAGATTGAAAGTTGCATACATATATAGATTGAAAGCTACACATACATTGCATATACGTATTCATAGAAGACTGCACACACTTGTTCAGAGAAGATTGCATAATCCCTGAGTGTATTATTTTCCTAATCCAAATTTGTAGTAGTCTGATGTAATCAGCCCATATCTATATGTACATTACCTGCACATAGTCATTACATTCACAACCCTACATTTAAGCACTTGTTCTCTGATACCATACTTGGCTTGATACTGGAGAAAATGAAATGTTGTAGAGGAATTTTGAAATGGTTCTATATGTGAACATACTGGCTGAAAAGCAACAATGTTATCATTGAAGTAAAATGTGTTGATTAGAAAGAAGCAATCATAGAAGGGGTATATTTTAAATGCCTGATGTCTTTTACCTGAAATAGAAGAGGTAAATCCGAACCAAGAGAGAGATCCTCCCTCGAGGAACCTGAAGCTTTGTGAGCCGCTGGTGGGACTGGGATGCTGAAAGTGCAACGAACGGGACGCTTGCCCACTGGCAGAGGCATCCCTGACAGATCTACCATGGTTGATTTAAAAGAAGGAAGCAAGAGCTCGGGCAACCAGCTGGAAGGAGGAGCTGGAGAGTGCCCTCCATGTAGAGCATGCCACCAAAGGATAGGAAGCTCCTGCTGAACCGCCACAGAGCTAAGGAAGAGAAGGAGGTGCCAGAGTGGAGGTGAGAGACCCAGAAGCCACAAAGAAAGATGAGAGAGCAGTCCAAGAACGGTTGGGAAACCATGAGGCTTGCTGGGAACCCCGAGGGACCTTACCACACTGAGACATGGATCTGGGACCCAAGAGAAAGAAATCCCTACAAAGCGGTTGGGTACACAAGAGAAAGAAATACCTACAAAGAGTCTGGGACCCAACAGAGAGAGGCAGTCTCTGCCAGATTGGGAAACCAGGGCTGTCTATTCTACAAGAGAGAAAAATAAACCAACGGGAAGAGATTCTGGGACCCAAAACAACAGAATACCTGGCAGGATAGTTAACTGGGTATACATTTTAAGAAGCGAGAAGAGCCAATAAGGGTATGGGACCCACACATAAGAATTGCCTCCGAGATCATCCCTACAGTCACAGTACTTATGCAGGATAGTGCACCAGATGGGCTGTGATCTTGTTGTATGCTGTGGAGAGAGTTGGAGGAAGACCAGAGGAAGAGAGAAATACCCTCTGGTGTTTTTGAACATTGTATAAAGAGCCAAGAGAAGGGAGTCATTCTCTTGGCGCTGTGAAAAGCTGGTAAGAAACCAGAGGAAGGGAGAAATACCCTCTGGTGTTCTTGAATGTTGTAAATAGAGCCTAAGAGAAAGGGAGTCCTTCTCTTGGCCCTTTGAAAAGCTGGAAAGTAATACAGGGGAGAGAGATACCCCCTGGTGCTGTTGAACATTGTATAAAGAGCCAAGCGAAGTGGGGCTTTCTCTTGGCACTGTGAAGAACTGGAAAGAAACCAGGGGAAGGGAGAAATACCCTCTGGTGTTGAACAGTCTACAAAGAGACAAGAGAAGAAGTTCATTCTCGTGGCACACTGAGCATTGGTAAAGAGGCCAGGAGAAGAAAGACACTTGGGGGAGGGAGTCACCGCTTTAACACTTTGGAGTTACAAGACTTTTTGTTCAGAGTTCCTTGCTGGAAAACCCAACCCAAGGAATACTTTTTGAAACATTGATTTGCAATTTCTGAGAACATTGTGTTTCTTCATCCTTTGGAATTTAACCTTGGCTGTCATGCAGAAGAAGGGAGCCATTCTTCTGCACCACAAAGCCAACCTCTTTTTCTTAGTTACGTTTTTAGTGTACGGGTCGGAAATAGGTTTTTGGACAAAGGACAGTGAACTAATTTGCTTTAGACTGACTTCCTGACAGATTCCTTAGTATTGGTAGAGGCAGGGAAACCCCTCTTAGGCCTAGGGTCAGTCAAGGTTTTCTCTTTTATTTTCTCATTAATAAGTCTATAGCCAAAATCATGCCACCAGCGTCAGTTTCCTACTCCTAATTCTACACCCTCACAGTCATCTAAGGTGGAGTCCCCTCCAGAGACATCCCACTAATCCGGTCTTCTTGCAGGTCTTCAGCGTAGGGGGCTCACCTGCCTAGTCCCAAAGGGGGTGGCTCCCTCTTGGGAAGAGGTGACAGACAACTTGGATTTGTCACACACCACAATGCTACTGTTTGGTTTGCTTCTGTGCCAGCTCACACCCCTCCTGAAGAGTATAGCCTGCATACCCTGCACTACCCTAAGAGGAGAAAGGATACTTATCAATCTGTGCCCGTTTCACCTTTATGATTGGGATCACAGTTGGTTTAGTAATAGTAGTAGTAGTGTGTGGCTGAGTAGGAGATTTATTCACTGCTCATCCCAGGAAATGGTTAAAGATGTGAAACATGGGCTCACGTGACTCTTCCACCACCCCCCGCCCCCAAAAACCCACTCATCCTCATGGCCGGATGTCATATGCTGTATCTGGTCTGTTGCAATCCTTCGGAGTATAAAAGGCTGTAGCAGCTGGTCACTCGACCACCACTTAAGACTCAAATTGGCAGCTTTCGTTTGCTACAAAGATGTTCACAGGTAACCTGTACACATTGTAGTTTGAGCTGCCAACAGCCCAAAGGAAGCAAGTGGCCACATTACAATACATTTTAGTTGCTTAGGCCTACTGATCGGAGTCCTTGAATGATAATGGCGAAAACATGTACTTATACATTTGTGGGGGAAAAAGTTATTGACCCAACTGCAGCATTGGGAAGGGGGAATGGGCCACATGAGACCCCTTGTTCCACCATGGTTACCTGTAGCACCCTAATACATTTGGGTATGGCCTGCACACCTAATTTAGAACATAAAATTGTTAGAAAAAGTTATTTGTTAGAAAATCAAGATAGGTATTTTGAATTTAGGCTGCACGGGAGAAACAACATGACTCTGGCATAAGAAGTCACTATAGAATAGGAGAAAAATAAGTGTCCAAATTCTAGGACACTCCTGTCTCATGCACACCTTTCGGACTGTGGATAGCCCCAGTCAAAGTCTTGTGGAGGTAATTCATACAAATTACTGCACAACATAGATTCAATGGAAAAAGTAAACTTAAAACAGGGGACGGGAGTGTCCTAGAATTTGGACACGCATTTTTCTCATTACCTGTAGAACCCTGCCTTGATGGATTGAGTCGTGCCACTGTAGAATGATTCACCGAACACCTACCAGGATATGCAGGCATTGCAGCTGCAACACGTGAACATCTGTGCCAAAGGCTGCTGACGGTCCAAAATGGCACAGGCTGATATCCAGACCCTGGTGATTATACTGCACATTATGTGGTGATTACAACCTCTGGCTAACTGGACCCAACATAATGGTTGTCACATAAGGGGCCTTGCTTTTCTGGTTCTCAAGGTGAAGCCCCATGTGCTGGTCTTGCTGCACTTTAGCAAAGTTTTGTTAGTCAATATTCCCAAATTTAGCATTCTCAGTTCTGGCTTCGGTTTTGTGGCACTAGGGACCAGTTTCCTATGAATTCCACTATTGTTTTATTTAATTGTGTTTTTATGGTGCGCCTAATACCGTACCAGAGTTCGGTTTCTAAGCGTGGATCTGGGATTTAAAACTGTTGCTCTGCGTGGTCTTGCTTCCAAGACCAGTGCGTTGCCCCTGTGCTGTCCTCAGTTCACTACAAACCTGCTGGTATTCTGAAGGCATTGGCAATATTGTTTTTCCTTTGTTAGATATTTTCCGTGTAGCTCAATGTCCGCCAGCACTGAGAGATTGATTTTGCGCCATAATTCAAATCATACAATCTGTTCCTTGCCGATGACATTTACAGAATATGGCTCTTAATGTACTTTCTTGATGGGCTGCTTCAGGGCAGGCGAAGGAAGCGCGCGGCATAACCTGCCTTGGCATCATGCTGCTCCTGTGCTCCGCTCTTCTAGTAAAGTATCAAGCATAAGAAGGGATATGCCAGTAATTTGGCTGGTTACTGTGGTTGGAATGGCTGAAATTATGCACGGATAAGATTGAGCTCTGTGCATGGAGGTGATTGGAATCTTCAAAGCATGCCCAGATATTACACATGGCCCAGGTAGTGTAGGACACATGGCGGCCACAGCCTATCAGGAGCGGGAAGAAGCAGCACTGAGCCTATGCCAACTCGGCATCTCTACTATTAGAGACTGTTTTTACACAGAACTATAAAATGTAAACTTATATGGAATTGGCCCATGGACAGTGAAGTGCATTACTTGGCCTGGGATAAGGAAGTTCTTGGTTGCCATAGAGACCAGTGCATGCTTCAAGAGTAGGCATTTGTGCACTTAAAACAAAAGCAACTCAGGCTTATAGCTGAAAAACAAACCGGGACACATGTAATAAATAGAATTACTGATAAAATCGGAACTACCGCATTTCCTTGCCGACCAGTTTGCTCGATGCCCATTTGGTCGTGCGTATTTGCTGCCTTTTACTGTAAAATATAGATGGTGAGTTAGGTCTTTGAATTACATTTAAATTCTCTTGGCCTTCACTGCTTGCAATAGACTTTTGATTTTATGTGGAAAATCAAATGTAGAAAGGTGGTGGGATGTGAATGAGATATGGAGTGGTTGTGGGCTGCCCCCCCACACACACATTTCTTGAGGTAAAATGTAGCAAAAGGAAATTCGACAAAATTGCCGCGAGGAAACATCATAGATCCTTGAAATGAACATATGGGTCCTGTGACAGTGCTCTAGGAGCTGGGGATGAGATGACGGAGGGGCTGGGAGCTGCCAGTCATTACAGGATTTGATTTGACACATTTAGGTTGCGCTACAAGAATCCGTACAGAGTTTAACATCTAATCGGCAATAGGAAGGAGAGAACAAAAGGAAAGAAAGCAATTACATAAAAAGGTGAGTTTCAAACGTTTGCCGAAACAGGTTTAAAAGATAGATTCTCCTAAGAGAGCCATGTAGTGGAATCCAAAATAGAAACATGCCTGTCTTCTGTGTGTGTGCAGCAAGCTCAAGGTACAGCCAGCAGACATTGATGCACAGACTGAAGAGTGTGTCGGATGGTAGAGTTTGATCTTACCAAATAGATATGACTCGGTCGGACCATAAATGCATTTGAAAAACCAAGCAGAGTATATTAAACACGATTCACTGCCTGACTGCTAGCCAATTAGGAGATCTCTGAAAGTGAGAGATGACCGAGAACTTTGGTAGTTGACAAATAACTCTAACCCCCAGAATTTTTAGCAACCTGTAAGCAAAAGAGTTGACTGTAAAATAACTACTAAAGTAGCATAACTGCTAAAATGGCATTTACGTAATCTAATTTAGAATTGGCTGAGGTGGCAACTACTGCTGGGTGATCAGCAAAAATGAATGGAAGAATGAACCAGATCAGCTGAAGTCTGTAAAAGATTTCACTATCTCCCCAACTTGGTATTCACATCACAAGTTAAAAGTTGATGGGGGTGTGGGGGGGTTCGGGAGCAGCATGGAGAGGATCCTATGTATTCTCCTATCCCTGCCTGCTGGGTTTGGCAGGAACCTATCACCAGGGCAGTATAGTCAACATGGCTCCTTTAAGGAGATTTAAATTGTCGGCAGGGTTGCAGATACAAGAGGGCTGAGTACCTGCAGAAACACCCACTTTTCAGCACAGAGAGTTTCAAGCTCTCAAACTCCTGAATTGTATTTGTGTTAAATTTATAAGGAGCTGAACAATAAAACAATTGAAAACCGTACAATCAATGATACAAATGGATACAGATTATATCAGCAGAAAGGACAAAAGAACTTGTAGCAAACAAGAGAGCAAAGAATATAAAGTTTAAGATTGGTTTGAAAGATACGAAGAGATGGAGAAGAGTGAAGCGAGAGAAGAAGGGCATTCCAATGTTTAGGAGCCAACAGAGAAAATGAACGGAAACGAGATGAAGCACAGGGAGGCTTAGGAACAGTAAGAAGAAATACATTCTGAGATCGTAACTATCATGAAGAAATATAAAAAGAAAGTAAGGAAGAAAGATAGGGTGGGGACGATCCAGGAGTACCTTTTAAAGACAATCGAAATAAAGTGATATAAAAGACGAGACTCAAAAGGGAGGAGTGAAATAGAAAGCAAAGAAGTAGTAATAGAACATCTAGAGGATAAGGATAAAAGAAAAACAGAAGAATTGTAGATGAGCGAAGAGGAAAAAGGTGACCAGCATGAAGATCAAACAGTAACAATGAGCAATAGTGAATCTGGGAAAACACAATGGAAAAGGGTTAGTAGCATGAAAAGAAAGATGGGGGCGAGTGCAACGAATGTTAAGCAAAGCATAGCGACAGGAGCGAGCAATAGAAGAAATATGAAGAGATAAAGAAAGTGAAGGATTAAAGATAATGCCAAGATTACGCGCTGAAGTTGAAAAGTGAAGAAAAGATGAAGGAAAAGAGAGGGGGAGGAGGTAAAGTAGGAGAAATTGTAGAAGGGGGAAAAAACAGAACCTCTGTTTTTGAAGGATTAAGATGCAGAAAGTGAGAAAGCATCCAATTCTGAACAGCTAAGAGACAGTTTGAAATATTGTAGTGAAATACAGAATCAAAGAAAGAAAATGAGAGAAAGATCTGGGTGTTGTCAGCATAAAGATGAAAAGAAAGATTGAAAGAAGAAATAAGAGCAGAAGGGGGAGCAGTGTAGAGAGAAAGTGGACTAAGTACCGAGCCTTCGCTAACACTGTAAAGAAGAGTATGTGAAGGAGAAGAGTGTCCAGCCCAAGTGACAGAATAGGTTTGTTGCAAAAGATATGAACTGAACCATTCAAGGACAGACCCAGAAATACCTAAAACAGAAAGAGGGGAAATAAGAGAGTGAACCATAGTGTCAGACGCTGCAAATAGAACACGAAGAATAAGAATGGAAGAAAGCTTTGGGCTGAGAGAAGAGAATTACAAACAAGAAGCAGGGTAGTTTCAGTGGAATGAGATGGGCAAAACCAGACTGCAAAGGTGGAGGAAGTGAGTGATCAATCAAAGAACGTGTTACCCGAGTATAGGCGGCCTGTTCAAGAATTTTGAAAAGAAAAGGTAGAAGAGAAATAGGATGGAAATTAGCTGGAGAAAGACGGGTCAAGAGTAGATTTTTTCAGAATCGGAAGAATAGATGCATGCTCAAAATCCGTAGGGAAGCAAGAATCTGCAAAAACCTGTGAATCGCATGATAAACACAAGGTGTTTGCGAGTGAGGGCTGCCACAAACCCCAGTGTGTTGTTCACCTATAACCTTTTTTGCATGGCTTCAGGCACTGTAGAGAAGTGCATGGCATGCATGGTGACTGTCAGCTGATCCCTCCAGATGTATGCAGACTGAGCTTTCTAGATGGTGGACTGCAGAGAAAAAGCCTCAGTCAGCAGAGAAAGAGGGTTTAGCAAGAAATGCAAACCGGTAAGAAATGCCACCATGGAAGAAGCTCACACCAACCAATAGTCCAGGGTGCCTGGACTCCACAAACCTGCAGATCTTGAACCTGAGATCAACCCAGTGGGTGGGCTTAGGGATGTATAAAAGACGCACAGGAAAAATAGGCCGTGTGGCAGTTTGGAGCAAGCAGAGAGAAGGAACAAGCAGGAGAAGTGGTGGAAAAGAGAGCTTTGGAATGATAAGTTAGTGACAGGGAGAAGAAAGGTAGAAAAGAGGTAGAGGAACCACCTCGGGAGCAGAAAGGAGGAGGTACAAACATTGGGTGAAGGTGGTGGGAAGTACACCTCAGACGGGGGAGAGACACCATAGGGGTTGTGGGAGAAGGGATAGTGTTGGGATTGGTGATAGACACATGTCCGGGACTGGGCAATATACCACCAGGTAGGGCCCAAAGGTGGAAGAGAGATACACCCCAGAGGTAGGGAGAAGACATTATCCAGGGCATTGGTGAGGGAGATACGCCAAGTATTTAGCATTGAGATACCCCAGACACTGGGGTGAGATATACTACAGGAAGTAAGGAGACGGGGACCCTTAGGGTCAGAGATACAAGTCGCCCAAGGTTCGGGGAGAGAGGCACCCCAGAGTTGAGGAAGGGAGGTACAACTAGGACTGTCTAGAAGAATACCCCAAAGGCTGGGGAGACTCGAGAGAAGTGGTAATGAAAGGATTGTTCTGATCACTGCACATTTATTTGATTAACGCCCACAGGGTCTAGGAATTGAACTACAAATCGAGGTTCTCCTAAATAAACCGTGCATAGGATTTATTAATGTAAAGTGATGTTTGCTTCGTGGTGTCTAATGATTTCAGTAGTTCTGGTTCAAACACAACATTTGTAACCTATACTAATAAGTCCTTTTCTCGATACCCCCTGTCGTATAAACCAAAGTCTCAAAAGCTTTGGGACAACTAAATGTTTCAACACCTAACCTTCTTGTGTCCTTAGCCTCTAGACTACTCTAAGTTAAAAATGTAAATGTTCAACATCCCTGTTCTAATATAACAAAACAAGTTCTTCTTCTGGGAAGCTTCTTGTAGGAGATACCCAGTCCCCCCCAGGCCTCGCTGCTTGCTTAGGTTTCATGGGTTTCACAGTAGATCTGCAGCTCAGACCTTCCCTTTCTAAGGAGTTGCAACAGGTCCCTCCTGGATCTTGGGGTTGTCGGGCTTCACAACTGCACGGATGGGTATTTCTCTGCCCTATATCAGGTTCCTTGTCAGGTCAACATGAAGATACACGCCATCACAAGTCAGATCTGTCCTCAAATTCCTTTGGGGTCACTAGTGGATAGGCCCAGGCTTAGGCTTTCCATTTTCATGAAAGTGGGGCACGTGTCTCTCAAACACTCTGGTCTCCTGCTCTTTCGATGGTCTCCAGGCCTGGACCAATAGCAGCCTGGTTTTTTGGATCATCTTCCAAACCGTCCTTATGCACCTACAAGTAGTAGTCCTCTCCTTGGTGCAATTTCCAGGAGCCTTCCACAATTTTGAAGCCACGCTAATAATTAAATAGTGAGAGCAATTGGAGACTCCCAACAGAATAACCAATCCGGTTTGAGAATTCAAATAGGAATAAGGAATAATCCAGAGATGGCACTTGAAACACTTCCACTGTGTAGGGCCTATACAAGAGGCCAGAGAGAGGCGTGGGAGGAGGGGAGACAATGCTTGATTGGTTACGTGCTTGAAAGTCCTCACTTTCTGTGAGTACAGCCTTCAGGATTTTGTGTGTTTATGGCATTTTAGAATTCTGTATTTTCTGTACCATGGCTCTGCAGCGTTCTCTGGCTGCTCTAGTCTGTCAGACTCTGCAGCACTGAGGGTGCTGCAACACAATGTACTTGCTTCTTCCTCTCTTCTGCTCTTGCAGTTAAGCAATAGATATTTTCCTTTTCATGTTCTCGAACATTGTGGGTTGGCAAAAATGTATTGCTCTCCGGACTGTTTGTCAATAATTCCATTTCCTGGGTGTTGGGGACCTTCATTAAGGATTCTTGGGAGGTGTAGTTGTCGAAAGCATGATCGTTCTGCATGACTGTTAAGGGAATTCTGCTGCATCTCTGGGGAGTAACAAGCCTGCAGGATCCCTCTTTAACCACCCTGTGGGAGGTGCATCAGATCCTGGCCAGACCCAACTAGTCCCTGGTGGCTTGCTCCCCCAGCTAGGATGGGGGGGCGGGTTTTGATAACACACCACACAACAAACACGTGGGGAATAAGGGGTACCCCTTGAACTGGTGCAACGGATACTCCAAAGGCTGGTGAGAGAGGCACCCTAGAGGTTAAGAGGGTCACCTTTAGTATTGGTAGGTGAGGAAGTCCTAAGATTGGGGCAACGGGTACACCAGAGATTGGGTGAAGATATACCCTAGGATTGCGGAGAGAACTACAACATAGGTTGCAGCGAGAGATAAACCTGGGATTGGAGGAAAAGGTAACTCAAGGGCTGTGGAGAAATGTAATCTCGAAAGGGAGAGGCCCCAGAGGTTAAGAGGGCAGAATACCAAATGGGTGACAGAGAAAGGAAAACCAGGCAGCCTGCTGAAAGCAACACCAGAATGATCCAGACTGTTCTCTGCAACCAAAGCTGTGGTTACCATGGTTACACTGATCTTTATTGTCCAGGGATACAACTAGTGTGTCCTATTAATAATGTTACATCCTGGTATGCAGGCAGGGAGCCCATGGCCAATTTCTTCATTAATGTTTCCTTTAAAGTATAACAAATTAACAATGTAGACACATTCAGGTAGACGTGCAAGAAATTTCCCCTTTTGGTGGTGGGTTCTTTATGACAAACCCTAAAGGCATCCCTATTAATCTTACACCTCAGTTGCTTGGGCCAAGCTCCAGGCTTTCTCAGAGGCGCGAGAGGAACAATCGTTCAAAGCTCTATATCACTGTCCAAAAAAAGATAGAAAAATAGCCAATTGTATTATCTAATTATCAAGAATAAGCCAGAATGTAATCACAACAAAAAGTACCACCATGGTTGACCAGAGTAAGAGAAGATGACGAAGTGGACATGACTGAAGTTTTCTGGAGACTGGAAAATAGCAAAGCATGCATGAAAAGATGGAGCGACCAAAGAAGAACGACCCAAGGTCGAGAGGTCAAGGAAGGG